>NC_056732.1:864530275-864615275 GCF_019279795.1 Protopterus annectens | reverse complement strand
TATATTTTGGAAGTAAAATGCATTCTCCATCAACAATTATATATAATGCAGCAACTGTGAAACATTCAGTGACATAACTATTTTACATCAAAAATATATAAGAATTCTATATTAGTAAAAGAATAAGAAACAATTTAACATATAATTAATTATCTGAGTGCAGTAATTCCTTCCAGGGTGGGCTTTATAAGAGAGATCACAGTTCTTCCAGCGGTGTAGAAACCATATGTCTGCAATGTCAGTCCTCCACAACTCCCCTGTGTGTTTTGTAATTTCCCCCAATAATGCCTACCATGTCAGGAATTATTGCTTGTGTATAGGGTATTATATCTTCAAGTACTATTAAGAAAGTACACAACCTTACTTAAACTTTTTTTTATTATTTCCAGGAACCGTTTTGTGATACAACCCTTCAATATATAATTACAGCCATCTCTGTATGGCAAAATGCACATACTTCAAACAATTATTAAGGTCCTAATTACTCAATATTTATTTCCAATAAGAAACCAGAAAAAAAAAGCCTATCATTACTTGGATATACATTATTTTGTAACCCACATTGCCAAATAGCTTCTAAGAAAATATTTGCAAAATCCTAATGCTATATATTAAAACCAGCAATTGCTTTTCATTGAAACTCGCTAACTCCTTCATTTCTGATATATGCAGTCAATATTTTAGTGTTATTTCAGTTTTTAATACAGATCTCTGCTGTTTTCGGATAGTCTAGTTCTAAATGATCTTTTGGACTCCCACACCCCCAAAAAATAAATAAATAAATAAATAACAGACACAAACATGTTCAGCATAGTTGTACACCATGTGAAAACCTCTTGAAATAATACTGGCTTAATAAAATGTCTCTTATTTATGTCTATTTGTTTGAGCATATTACATGGGGCAAGTATCGTGAAAACCAAATTACAGAGTTTATTCCCATAAGACTGATGTGTACTAACCCTTGCATCAGTTGCTGTTACTTTAATTTCCATAATTTCCACTGTATCATCACATAAGAAAACTATTAACTGCTAAAAATGCACCACTAGTTTCATGAGCACTTCTCTGTCCCTGAAGAATAAGTGCTAATGTACTTTATGGGGGTTTCCAATAATTAATCATATGTTATTTAGTCAACATGCAATTAATCTAAATATCCTAAAGCTTTCTCTTCTCACAATCTCAGAACAGTAACATTCCTGAGGACAAACACACATGCAAAGTCTCACACACGCGCGCGCACACACACACACACACACACACACACACACACACACACACACACACACACACACACACACACACACACACACACACACACACACACACAAACACCTGAGGAGGGAAACACACATGCAGAATCACACACACACCCACACACACACACACACACACACACACACACACACACACACACACACACACACACACGCACACAATGTATGAGTGTGTATGTATATATATATATATATATATATATATATATATATATATATATATATATATATACAGACAGACACACACACATACACACACACACACACACACACACACACACACACACACATAATGCACAACCTAGGCAATCCTGATCGAGCAAAGTATCAGCAATTGGAAACTTCGGATTTTATTGTTTCTGTTCAGATACTTGCCCTTCTAGAAAGTGAAAATGCATATATTTTCCACTTGTATGCCTAACTTGCTCACCCATTTCTGTTCCTGATAAACACTTTTACATAACCTTATTCTCGCTTTCACATATTCATAACCCAGTTCTGTGATCTTATTTTTATCTCGTGGAATCCTTTTGAGTAAACTTGTTGCCTAAAACTGTATTATTTTCCACACATTTCACATCTAAAATGGTCAGTTTCTTTGCCCATTAGGTATATTGTGTATTACATGGACAGCACAACAACTTATGGTGTGTAAAATACTAAACCTGTTTATTGCTTTTGTATACAGGTTTCTGGTGCTTATACTTCCAAATTTATAGTATATAACGTTATATAGTATACTCACTATTTGTCACATATAGACTGAAACATAGTCACACAACTCAAAATATACACCTAAATTCTATAATCAAATGAGAGCACTAGAATTTCTCTCTAAATAACGGAAGCATTATATGTAAAAAACTTTTATAGCAGTATACTAGCCACATAATACTTGGGCTCAATAGTTCAGAGTAATGGTGAGTGTGGAAGAGAAGTGAAGAAGAGTGCACAGGCAGGATGGAATGGGTGGAGAAGAGTGTCAGGAGTGATTTTTGACAGACGAGTACCAGTAAGAGTCAAAGGGAAGGTTTACAAGTGGGTAGTGAGACCAGCTATGTTATATGGGTTGGGGACAGTGGCACTGACAAAAAGGCATGAGTTAGAGATGGATGTGGCAGAGTTAAAGATGTTAAGATTTGCATTGGGTGTGATGAGGGTGGACAGGATTAGGAATAAGTATATTAGAGGGTCAGCCCAGGTTGGAAGGGTAGGAGACAAAGCCAGAGAGGCAATATTATGTTGGTTTGGACATGTGTTGAGGAGGGATGCTGAGTATATTGGGAAAAAGATGCTAAGGATGAAGCTACCAGGTAACAGGAAAAGAGGAAGGCCTATCATAAAGTTTATGGATGTGATGAGAGAGGACATGCAGGTGGTTGGTGTGACAGAGCAAGATGCAGAGGACAGGAAGAAATGGAAACAGATGATCTGCTGTGGCGACCCCTAACGAGAACAGCTGAAAGAAGATGATGATGATGACTAGCCACATATGGATTAATGATCCTATGTTAATAAACATACTTTTGGAACATTGTTGCCTTTTTCTTGTAACTTTAATTTGATGCTGTGATGAAGTAACTTAAATAAGACCATTGTTGTTATATAATATAGGCATGCAATCCTATAAAAAGTATGCATATAACCAATATTGTACACAACCAGTGACTAAGAAATTAAAGTCCCAGATCATGGAATATTCAAATGTAAATATGCTATACATATCTTATAAACAGTCTTTAGCACATAGCAAACATTTTCAAACATTTCATTGAATCAAAAGTATGGTGGCACATTGGCATAGTGAATAACGTTGTTGCTCCGCAGTAAGACATTCTTTGGTTCAATTCTCAGCTGGAGTGCTTTCTGAGTGGAGTCAGCATATCCTCCATGCATTCAGATGGGTTTCTTCTAGGTGCTGCAGTATCCTTCCACATTCCAAAGATGTGCAGCAAGTAAATTGGATACTCTAAATTGCCCATAGTTGTGAATGTGTGTGTGTGCTGGTATGGTGGCAGGGCTAGCCACCCATCAGTATGAACCTTGGCTCTAGATGAATGCCACTGTTAAATTGACACCCTGAACTCATGTTCAAAAATGGGAAAAATGGATTATGTATGGATGGACTGAATCATAAGAACGGTATACATAAGACGCACTTTTCTTTACCAGTGGTTGCAGGCATAAACAAGAAAAATACAAGGACAATAAAACTGCTACTCCATACACAATATCAGAGGTCTTACATGAGTTGCTTAATGTTTATGTAACTGTGAAGCACATATATAATAGGACTAATAGGATAGTCAACTACTAAAAAGTAAATTTTTAGTAATGTAAACACTACACATATTCATCTGCACATTAGCATATTTCACATACAATAATTCATAACATTATTTTTGTCAAGGATTAAGTAGTTTGTCATGCCATAACCATAAGAACAATTTTTGCTCCTTTATTACATTTATGAGTGATGCAATATTATTCCTTAGTGGATTATTTGATAAACATGTAGATTCCATGATTTGTTACATAAGGCATCTGTAAATCTAATATTTAAACTATTTTTTAATATTAAAAACAAGTGGGCTTTTTTATGGGGCATAGGCAGATTTACATATAAATGTAATTTTTTCCATTATCTTATATCTTAACTTCAAATTCAATGATTGATGCATCCCTGCAAAAATATCACTACGTGGTCAATATTCAGAAAGCTAGTAAAACTGACAGAAAGATGCATGTCTATAGAATCCTTATCATTTGAGCCACGAACATCAAATGTTGTGTCAATGTCATCGCTATAAAATTATATATAGCTATACAACTATACCCCAGTAAAAATATTACTATAAGGTGAATCATTCTTTTTATCTGCAGACTTGCCCCCGGATTCTCAAAAGCTTGCACGGCGTGCATGATTAGTGTAAGAGGAAATGTTGCCAATATGGCGGCCGAGCGATCCATGTAAGTGCTCATTTGACGTGCATGAGCGCTCTAGCACTAGTGCTGCACGTTCCCAGCCCTCGTATGCAAATCACCCCATTTGCAGGTGAAAACCATGAATATGAGGTAAATCTGCCATCCAGGAAGCAGGACTCAGGGCCTGCAGGACTAGAAATAGTCAGGTGTGCCCCCCTCCATCCAACATAGTAATGTAATAACAGTCAGGTGCCCCCCCAATCCTGTGTAAAAATGTAGAAATAGTCAGGTGTGCCCCCCATCCTACATAGTAATGTAATAACTGTCAGGTGTGCCCCTCTCCCTCCTATGTAGAAATGTAGAAACAGTCAGGTGTGCCCCCCCTGCTATGCAGAAATGTAGTAACAGTCAAAGCCAAATGATCGATGGATACCCAGCAGAGACAGCATGCTACCTGTCAGTGTACAACACAAAGGTCAGCACTGCAGAACACACTACCTGGACACGATCTACAGATTCAATACAAACGGCCATACTGGGCATGCTCACATATTTAGAGAAATCCTTTAAGAAAAAATCAAATGCAGATCAACACTCTTTAAAGCACTTTAATAAAACATAGTTTAAAACCATAAAACCTTAAAAATGAAGCAATACATAAATCCAATGATGAGCGCTTTTGGGCTCCTGCCCTTTATCAGATAAATTACAACTGTTCCCTCTTCTGCTTTTAACTAGATAACAACCAACCACATTTCAGTATTGCACCCGCCTATTTTTTAGGGCGGGTTTAATAGGGATATACTCATTAAGCCCTGGATACCTATGTGCCTGAAGCTCTATTATCCACTTTGTTTCCTCTCTTTTAGTGTAGTTTTTTATATCTCCCCATCTAAAACTCTTGTGTACATTCCAAATCACCCTAAATTTAAATTGGTGTCCCTCATTTTCTTTTACATGTCTTTACAAACCATTATATTGATTCTTGATTTTATTCGAAGATAACTGTTGTAGGATCCTAACTTTAAACATATTGTTTGTTTTTCCTACATAGAAGCAAGGACATTGCTGACATTCAGCTAAATAAACAATATCTGTGGTCCTGCAAGTGGCTTTTGCCTTAAAATCAAACTTATGTCCTGTAGTCAGGTGTCTAAATTCAGTATCTTTATTAACGAACCCACATGCTTTGCATGAACCACATGATCTCGTACCTTCCTTGGTGATAAAATATTTACCATTATTCCTTTCATGCCCCAGGATATCCTTAAGATTCTTATTCCTTCTAAACCCAAAGCTGGGTTGTTCTCCTACAATTCCTGATAATCTATCATCTGTCTTCAGGATATTCCAATTCTTCCTTATTATATCATATACACCATAAATGTTGTTACTATAGGTGAATATCATTCTAATAGTTGGCATTGCACTTCCTATACTGTTATTACTAGCTGTCTCATTACCACTTTGATTGCTTCTTAACAGTGAGCCCATCCCCCTCTTTTATAGTCTCCTTTGCGACTAAATTCATCACTAATTAACTTGCTTTTATAACCCCTATTTTATTAATGTTCCTCTAACTTTTCTATCTCAGTTTCAAATACTGTCTCTTCCGTGCAGACCCTAGAAACTCTACTGATTTGCCCCTTCACTATATTCCTGAAGGTAAACCTCGGATGCATACTATCATAGGTTATTAGGCTGTTTCTCCAACAGTCCTTTCTATATAATGCTGTCTTAAAACCTTCTCTGTCCTGCATTATTCTTACATCTAGAAAATCAATCTCTTTTCTATAATAAGTAGCTGTAAATGAAAAAAAATGTTGTGCTTTCCTCTAAATATGTTCCGAATTGTAAAAGTTCCCTCTTATCACCCTGCCATAAAATAAAAACATCATCTACAAAACGCCTGTATAGGGACATTTTTCTTCTCCACATATTACTTTCATTTAACACAAATTGTCTTTCCCAGTAGGAGAGAACTAAGTTGGCATATGTATTTGCACAGGGGGTGCCCATGGCTACCCCCTGTGTTTGTTTATATACTTGATTTGAGCAGAGAAATGCATTATTTCGCAATACCAAGTCTAACATTTGAGCTATTGAATTTAATATTCTATCATCTCTTGTTCCTAAATTCCTTAATAATGTGCATACCGCCTTCACTCCATATTCATTTTTAATAACCGTAAAAAGGTTATTTACATCCAATGTCACCATGACATACTCTCTTCTTATTTCTTTCCGCTCTTTTTCTTGCTCAAAGCCTCCCAAAGTAGTTAAACAATGACTGGTATCCTTCAGTATTTCTTCTACTTTCCCTATCCATGGCCTTAAAGTGTATTCAAGCCATATGGAGATGTTTTCAGTGACCCACTCCCTCCCTGACACTACAGGTCTGAGGGGCGGATTTCTCAAATCCTTGTGCATCTTAGGCATGGCTTTGAATAAGGGAATGTTTGGGTATTCAATCCATAAGAAGTTAAATAAATCTTAATGTATTAACCCTGTTTCCTTATGAACTTTCAAAATGTTCTTTACATCTTTCACTATATGATGTACTGACAATGGAGAGATGGGGGTGTAGGTATCAGTATCAGACAACATCCGTCCCAATTTTTCATAATATTCCTCCTTGTTCATAATAATCACCCCTCCTCCCTTGTTGGCCTGTTTTATTATCAAATTCATGTTCCTTTGCAAGTTATTTAAAGCCTGTCTCTGTGCCAATGTTAAATTGTAATTTTTTTTATTTTTATCTTCCTTTAAATATGCCAATACGTCATTTTCACAACTTCTAAGAAACGTTTGAAATGTAGAGTTAAACGGAGGTACAAAACTATTAGGTTGTCTCAGTGCATACTGCTGTGGTTGGCTGTTACCATAAATTTGTCTCAACATAATTTTTCTAGCAAAAAATATCAAATCCATAACTATCTCACTAAAGCTACTTTCCTTACTGGGTACAAAAGTCATACCTTTGTTTAATACATATAACTCATCATCATTAAGAATATTATCAGACAAGTTATAAACAATATATACATATGCCAACTTAGTTCTCTCCTGCAGGGAAAGACAATTTGTGTTAAATGAAAGTAATATGTGGAGAAGAAAAATGTCCCTGTACAGGTGTTTTGTAAATTATGTTTTTATTTTATAGCAGGGTGATGAGAGGGAGCTTTTACAATTCATAACATATTTAGAGGAAACCACAACATTTTTTTCATTTTACAGCTACTTATTCTAGAAAAGAGATTGATTTTCTAGATGTAAGAATAATGCAGGACAGAGAAGGTTTTAAGACAGCATTATATAGAAAGGACTGTTGGAGAAACAGTCTATTAACCTATGATAGTATGCATCCGAGGTTTACCTTCAGGAATATAGTGAAGGGGCAAATCAGTACACTTTCTAGGGTCTGCATGGAAGAGACAGTATTTGAAACTGAGATAGTACAGATAAGCTTTTGTAATGCAGTTAGAGGAACATTTCTTAAACAGGGGTTATAAAAGCAAGTTAATTAATGATGAATTTAGTCGCAAAGGAGAATATAGAAGAGGGGGATGGGCTCACTGTTAAGAAGCAATCAAAGGGGTAATGAGACAACTAATAACAGTATAGGAAGTGCAATGCCAACTACTAGAATGATATTCAACTATAGTAACAACATTTATTGTGTATGGGATATAATAAGGAAGAATTGGAATATCCTGAAGACGGATGATAGATTATCAGGAATTGTAAGAGAACATCCCAGCTTTGGGTTTAGAAGGAATAAGAACCTTAAGGATATCCTGGGGCAGGAAAGAAATAATGGTAAATATTTTATCACCAAGGAAGGTACGAGATCATGTGGTTCATGCAAAGCATGTGGGTTCATTAATAAAGATACTGAATTTAGACACCCGACTACAGGAATTAAGTTTGATTTTAAGGCAAAAGCCACTTGCAGGACCACAGATATTGTTTATTTAGCTGAATGTCAGCAATGTCCTTGCTTTTATGTAGGAAAAACAAACAATATGTTTAAAGTTAGGATCCTACAGCACTTATCTTCGATTAAAACCAAGAATCAATATAATGCTCTGTACAGACATGTTAAAAAAATGTGGGACACCAATTTAAATTTAGGGTGATTTGGAATGTACACAAGAGTTTTAGAGGGGGAGATATAAAAAACTACACTGAAAGAGAGGAAACAAAATGGATAATAGAGCTTCAGGCACATAAGTATCCAGGGCTTAATGAGTATATCCCTATGAAACCTGCCCTAAAAATAGGCGGGTACAATACTGAAATGTGGTTGGTTGTTATCTAGTTAAAAGCAGAATTGGGAACAGTTGCAATTTATCTGAACAAGGGCATGAGCCCAAAAGCGCTCATCACTGGATTTATGTATTGCTTCATTTTTAAGGTTTTATGGTTTTAAACTACGTTTTATTAAAGTGTTTTAAATAATGTTGATCTCCATCTGATTTTTTCTTAAAGGATTCTACTGTGGTTGTATGGAACCCAGATCTTCAGTGTGTTCTCCACAATTTCTATTTGTACACTTAGAGAAATGAAGGCAATGTCAGTCTACAACATACTGAAAGGTCATACTGGGCATGCTCACACAATAAAACACATGAAGGCCATAACTGCAAGCACCAGTGGACCAGACATATCTGGTAGTAGCAGTTGTTAGAGCAGACACTCATCAGTATGCACCACTCATGTCTTGCACACATAGTGGATAAGAATACATATATGTCAGGACAGCACACTATAATAAGCCAAAGGTAGACATACATAGATGTGTGGAAGAGGGTCACTGTGACAGGGAGCCGTCCAGGTCTGTCCCACTCAGCACATAGCCAAAGGGCCACAAACACATGAGATGCAAATGTCACTCACTGCAGATACTAGCCAACAGTATCTGTCAGCATTACAGACTATGTGGTGCATGTGCCAGCTGTGCAACATGACTGTACAAGGAAGTAGTCATCTAGCAGCTGTATACAAGTACCTGTGACATATGACCCCGCGTGTGCCCACATGTGGTGTGTCAACCCGTACATGAATTGATTACGGCCCATGCACACACCGCCCTCCCCATAGCCCTACTATGGCAAGCCTGCTGAGGTAATCCAATGTGAAATACACCTTTGGGATAGTTGTAGTCCAGTAATCTTCATGGCGCATCCCATAACTGTGTACTGCTGTAGTGTGATAAACTAGTTAGGTAGGAGTTCTTACCCCAGATTTGGCAACTGTGTGTTTGGGTGTGTGTCTGACTGTGTAGAGACCAATGCTTTTTAAGGTACTCACACTCCTCACAAGTCATATACTTAACTTTGGCAAGGCTGCTGATGTTACCCAACTAGAACTACACCTCTGGGAAGGTTGTTGCCTAGTAATCTCCATAGCGTGTCCTGTAACTGTATACTGATGTAGTATGTTAAAGTAGTTAGGTAGGTGTTCTAACCCCAGACCTGGCATCTGTGTGTGAATTTGTGTGCGTGTCTGTCTGCCTCTGATTGTATACAGAGCAATGCTTTTTAGGGTACTCACACTCCTTACATTTCATATTCTCAACCTAGGCAAGGCTGATGATGTCACCCACCTAAAACTGCACCTCTAGGAAAGTTGTTGCCCAGTAATCCCTGTAGCACATCCTGTAACTGCGTACTCCTGTAGTGTGGTAAAGTAGTTAGGTAGGTGCTCTAACCCCAGACTTGGCAACTGTGAATTTGTGTGCGTGTCTGTCCATCTCTGACTGTGTACAGAGCAATACTCACACTGCTCACAAGTCATATACTCAACATTGGCAAGGCTGCTGATGTCATCCACTTTGAAATACACCTCTGGGAAGGTTGTTGCCTAGTAATCCCCATAGTGCATCCTGTAATTGCATACTGCTGTAGTGTGATAAAGTAATTAGGTAGGTGTTCTAACCCCAGACTTGACAACTGTGTATGTGTGCGTCAGTTTGTCTCTGACTGTGTAGCGAGCAATGCTTTTTAGGGTACTCACAAGTCATATACTCAACTTTGGCAAGGCTGCTTCTGTCACCCACCTAGAAATACACCTCTGGGAATGCGGTTGCCTAGTAATCCCAATAGCGCATCCTGTAACTGTGTACTGCTGTTGTGTGATAAGGTAGTTAGATAGGTGTTCTAACCCCAGACTTGGCAACTGTGTGTTTGTGTGCATGTTTCTGTCTCTGATTGTGTAGAGCACAATGCTCTTTAGAGCACTCACACACCTTACAATACATATACTCAACACTGGCAAGGCTGCTGATGTCACTCACCTAGAACTACACCTCTGAGAAGGTTGTAGCCCAGTAATCTCTGTAGCGCGTCCGGTAACTGCGTGCTGCTGAAGTGTGAATTAGAACTGTGGTAGGGTTCCATCTTCACCCATGGTAGTTCTGGATGTTTTGTGTGTGTTTCAATGTCTGTGTATGGAGCAATGCATCATAGGCTAGTCACTTGCAGTACATTTCAAATGCTCTACTTTGGCAATCCTGCTGATGTCATTCTTTGTGAAATGCACCTTTGAGGAAGGAGTACTCCAGTAATCCCCATGGTGCATCCTATAACAGCTCCATGCTGTAGTGTGATATAGACCTCTGTCAGGGGTTCTATATCCACACTTGTCTGCTGTGGATGTTTTGTGTGTGTCTCACTGTCTGTGTAGGGAGCAATGCATTTTAGGCTAGTCACTTGCAGTACTTTCAAATGGCCTACTTTGGCAATCCTGCTGATGTCATTCAGTGTGAAATACACCTTTGGGGAAGGAGTACTCCAGTAAGTAATGTCTATGGCGCATACTGTAACTGCATAGTGCTGTAGTGTAATACACTAGTTAGGTAGGGGTTCTACTCCCAGACATGACAGGAGTGTGTGTGTGTGTGTGTGTGTGTGTGTGTGTGTGTGTGTGTTTGTAACCAATATCCTGGGTGGAGGTAGATGTATGTGTGTGACACCTGGGCCGAATGTGTGGCGAATTTAGCAAATTTCTTATATGGTGGCCCTAGTACATATCACAATGTCCATTGTACAGGGAGAACAGCTGTGAAATAGTTGAGAGGCTGAGGTGCATATCCATACCCATATATGTGACATCAAGGCCAGGCAATCACAGTTAGCAACCCCAGTATTACTCAGAGCACACTCTCACCCATGTCACATACACACACACACACACACACACACACACACACACACACACACACACACATGCCTAGGCAACAGCCAATATGTGGGTAGTACACTATATATTGGCCACTGATGCTAACTATGGAGTGATATCAGTGGCCTACAGAGGGCATGTCACCATCCACATCTGTCCAATATGCATGTACATGCAGACAGTGCATCTCCCCCATGCTCACCAATGAACACCTGCACCACCTGTGGTGCCTTTACATGTGCCCCACAACAGACATACCATGCCTGACAACATGACCTGTATGGACAGATGCCACTGACACCATGGAATGCTGTTAGCATGTTATCAATGTAGGTGCAGGGTAAACCTGCTGCCCATTACCAGTCCCAGCCATGGGTGGGTAAGACTGGCATATCTGATGATAAACTGTGTTTGCAACATGGGCCAGACACCCCAGGTACAGTTCCACATACCACTGTACATGCATGTGGGAGGTTTGCACATCCTAGACACCGTCCATATTATGGACTAAGGAACACATACATGGCGAGCGATGGACAGCATTGGCCACATGCATTAGTCACCCAGATGACAGGATGGGCAATACAATATCCACCTGTGTGGGCAAATGCAGAAAATACAGCAGTGAGCCACAATGCAGACCATTGTCAAGTGGCCTGATGCCAAGGTATACCCATTGCCTACCCTTGTATAGCCTGCTGGCACAGTTGACCACCATACACCCTTGCAGACATGCACCCATGCATGTCAGTACTGGCACCCAGTGTGTTTCTGTGTGTGTTGTATGGTGAAAATGTGTACATCCACACTCACTACAACCCCCATGGCCATACTGAAGCATGCTGTCTGATGTCTGCGACCTCCTCATAATCTTTGCCCATACAACCTCCATATGACATGTGTGGTGCATGTGATACATGCACAGGGATGTGCTATGGCAATCGCACTACTGATGAGTTGTACTCCTGGCCCTGCCAAGTGTGTCAATGTGTGTGCATCCCTGTGAGAGTGTGGCTGTGTTGACGCTGGCACCTGTTCATGTGGACAGGCACATGTACATCTCCTACCATATAGCTACCGTATCCCTGTTGCAGATGTCACTCACCATCACATTTATGTTCTGAGTGCTGCACAACAGATAACCCATGTGGTGCATCCAATAACTGCATCAAACTGTGATAGCCTGTGCTGGTAGGTGTGTGACACAAACATGCTTCAGTTTTACATTCCTACCCCTCCCTGACATGTATTTGCCTCTGCCTGCCTCACCCACTCCCTCTCTGTTGGATGTGGAGACCCACACCTGCTTTGCTTAGGCAGCAGCATGTGTATTTTAAGTGATGCTCGTGATCAACTGATGGCCTCTGCATGAATTGCAGCCCTCCCCAGCTGATTGCATGTGAAACAGCTGTGGTAATATTCCCATAGCCAATTGCATGGAAACACAATCCAATATCTAGGAACATCATGGTTTTGTTGGCCCTTTTCATTCACTGTGATCAGAAACTAGTACTGTTGTTTGGCAAACAGCATCTCAAATGGATTGGAGATTTACTTCTAACAACATACACTGTGGAAAGGGGGCAACAAACTGGAGGGTGAAGTGACGGACCTGACTACAGACTGTAAGTGCTGCTATACTGCATTAGGAGTAATGTTGGTTTCACAGTGTTTGTCTGGATGTGGCTGTCGTACATGTCTCAATATGTGCCATGTCAGTTCCATGTTTATGAGGAATCCCTATCTGCAGAGTCATCTACAGACTGGGCAGTGTTGTGCCTTTGGTTTCATATGTTACCCACAGAGCATCTACCTGTGGACTGCAGAAGGTAGTGTGAGGACTGCAGTCTGTAGATGGTGAAGGTCATTGCAGTTACTGACTTCATATCCCTCATAGGACATATGTTGCAACAAACCCCGTTACAACAGTAAATGTATGAGGTTATCACAGCAACATGTCAATACTGGCCCTGTGTATGTGCTCCCAACCCTACCCTTGTCAACCTTTGTTATATGTCATGCAGGAAGTGGTGCACATGTGCTGTACACCATAATTAGTGTCATCATACCTGATAACAAGCCAGTGATATAACAGACTGCTGCACATGTTATGTACAGTAGGGTATTATATTTCATGCCATAATCTAGACATTCTGTGGATGTTTGTACAGTACTGAGATCTGTGTACTTATGGTGAATGTTGACAGTGTGTGTACTGTTAATATGTACTGTAGCCTGTGTACAGACTGTGGTAGATGTCATTGTTCTAGTTCCCCTCCTATCTGATGTTACATGCTACCCCACTGTATGGTACCATATTGGTGTACATGTTTGTAGGGCCATAAACACACATGTCCCATACCACAGACAGCCATCATATCAAACTGTTTAGCAGCCCAGTATATGTAGGGTCAGTCTGTGAGTGGCACATATGAGGATGGTGTAGAACAGATAGGCCATATACTGTAATATTATGCTAGCTTAATAGATGTGGCTATGGCTGTGTTCACATTGGTTGTTGATATGCACCTCCACACAGGTGTATCTTACCCTGTGCTGTGACATGCCTGTTGAGCCTGCGATATATGCAGGTACATATGCATTCCCCCATAAGAGATGTAGGCCAGTGTTGAGTCAGTCTGCCTGTAGCCTGCATGGTGCATTGTTACATGCCTAGCAGCTTAGTGTACTCACCCAGTGAGATGTCATGTGTAGATACTTGCCAGATGTACTGCTGCCGGGCCTCCTTACAAGTCATGTATGTCAGACAGAGCAGAGGGATGCTGTACAGATGTATGTCAATATCTAGTGGGTAGTATGTGGCCATGGCACACCTGTACCAGTGGTCATTATGTGTCAGGCCAGACAGGAGTGTGTGAATGCATAACCTTATGGTGGCAAATGTATACCAGTCTTTATGTGTTATACCCATCTATGTGGATGTCTACATCCATATTGGCAGGCATATTACACATGTTGTGCACTAAGGGCTTATGTGTATACCTCTGGACTGTACAGGGTGTGTCAGAATTACCACATATATTGGCCAGTATCTCTTCTGCAGTCCACAGGGGCATTACATGCTAGCAGTGGTACTTTACAATGATGTCCTTAGGATGTCTGTCAGTAACCAATGGCACACATCTTAAAAGCAGATGTGACCTCCCACACACACCATGTCTGTGAAGACAATCCCAATGACAGTAGCAATAGTGTACTAATATACCTGCTATACATACGTGACAGCCCCTTCCACTATGACTTTGGGACTATAGGGGCTGGAGTAGGGCTACACTCCATGTCCAGGACATATGATGGAAATATATGTACATATACTTATCCAGATAGCCATATAGCTATGATTACATGTGTAGTACTTCGAATTACCACTGTCATGGCAACCACCCACTATAACTCCCTACATCATGTGAGCGTGGTACCTTTACATTACCTGTGTGATGGACATCCTTCCTGTGTGTGGGCATCAGTGTTACAGCTAGCAGGTCGCAATATCTTTTACAGAGAACTGGCACACTCAGAGCAGCCACATATTTGTAGGAGAATCAAGAACAACAGACAGACTGTGAGTAGAGTTTTGTTATGTTTTGTATTGTACTGGTGTTACAGGATGTTTGTGTGTACATACTAATTTACCTTGGAATGCAGTCTGTCTGCATAGCTCAAAACTGTGGGCCAATCCTTTTGCTGGACAGAGGTATGCTTATCATGTTTTGTCTGTCCACCATGCAGGTCCTGTGTCAGATATTACACTAGCAGTGTGTGTGTGTGTGTGTGTTGAGTGCTATCAGTACATAGCTACATCCATTTCTGTTACTAAACTCAATTCCCTGACCACAGGTATGTTGCAGACTATCCTGTAACACCAGCAACTTGCTTAGTGTATGGCAACAGTTTTCCACATATGTGCCTGTGTTCCAGCCTCTGTCCTCAACCTACATATCAAACTTTGCACATATGTCATGCTGGTTGGGGTTGTTCTGTAGTGGATTGTGAGTATATCACACTGCCATTGCTGCCATCAGTCCACTGCTGTTGTATCCCCTACACATACAGTGGGGCTGGGGCCATATATGTGTGGAAGTCACCTACACAATACATGTGTGCCCTCATGCACTCCAGAGGCCAGTGTATGTAACAGTGGTATGTGGCCCTGTAATATTAAGTCTAGGGGGGAGCACCATACATGACCTAGGCTGTTACAAACAGTGGGGGTTTCAGGGGTGAGCTGCTGTAAGGTATCTTGATGTACAGTACGGTATACTTCACCTATATTTACATTACTTACATGAATTGGGGTAATGCAAGCCTACTGCCTCCTGCCATACAGACTGTTCTGTTTGTCGGTGTGCTCGTGATGGTGTCGGTTATGCCTTGTTATGTAACAGTTGCAACCCATTTGATCACATTACGTTTTTACCACCTACTGAGTTTGTACAGAGTGTAGATAGAGGCTGCTGAACTATACAACTGCATTACATACTGTTGATTGTTTGGTGACCTGTGGCCCAGTCTGTCTTTACTATTGTACAATTTGAAGGGCTTGGCCTGGACAGCAACAGTTGTGAACCTTTACAGACTACTGTATTACTGTAACTATTTCACGGTTGCAGTACTCTGTTCATATGGTCGTCAGTGTCTGAACAGCTATATGACAAGGCATATTGAACTGTAATAGTACACAATTAAAGGTTTTCCATTTCTGCAAACCTGTGTGTGGTGTCTTTCCTATGACCTCTCTATGTGTATATGTTGCAGACAATGAATGGCATATGTATGGGTGGCCATACAGTGTCCAATTGTTCAGTTGATAACTGTAGGCATAGTGGCTGTTCCATATTGTGTGCACCTTCTACATATGTATCTTACTGTACATATATCTGCGTGTGTATGAGTAGTCACATGTATATCTTTATATATCCATATAGATATATATATGGATCCCTATCACATGGTCGACAGGCCATATGATCGACTTTCTTTTGGTCGACAGTTCATTTGGTTGGCAAGCAGTTTTATGTGAGGGTCGAAGCCCCCCAAACCCCCCGATGTGGGGGGCTGTGCCCCCCACCCCCCTAACTATATATATCAACTCCAGGGTCACACAACATTGGGGAGGGGGGCAAATCTGCCTGTTGACCAAATGAATTGTCGACCAAATGAAAGTCGATTAAATGGCTTGTCGACCATCTCAGGTAGACCCATATATATATATATATATATATATATATATATATATATATATAGATATATATATATATATATATATATATATATATATATACATATGTGTGTGTGTATATATATATATATATATATATATATATATATATGTATATACATATCTATATATATCTATATCTGTTTCTGCATATCTCTGTCTGTGTATCTGTATCAAAGGATGTTGATGGCTTACACATATTACATTTCCTATGGGAGGCAGACTGTACTGCATAATATGTTAACAATACCAGCCTGACATCATTCAGGTGGGATGGCTTACTGTTAGCATCTTGTGGCCATGTTGTGTCAGGTCCTGGTTATGGGATCTGCAACACTTTGTAGTGTACTGCAGGGTGGACGTGTTTGGCTGTGTGGGGTGGATGCTTATTTAGTCAAGACGTATAGTGTGTAGGGCCTCACAATCCCATTAACGGTGCATGTGGACATATGTGTGTTTGTTAATCTGCCATTGCTATCTACAAATGTATGGCCATATATACCTATATAGATAAACATATCTACTAACATATATATAACTATGTCCGTATATACCGACAGATATATATCTGCATACACATATGTTACATGCTGTGTATATGTAAACATATTGGTGTAGTCACATATATGTTGGCGTAAACATTTGCATGTATATCTGTGCATATATATTAATATATATGTATACAGTTGTAGACATATATATATATATATATATATATATACATATATATATATATATATCTACATATAAAGATAAGTTGTATCTGTATAGATATTAATATATCTACACACACATACATCTAGATGTTGGTATACATTCTCTGTACTGTTACATGACTGGACTGGATAATATGTTTCTGAAAACATCAACTTTCTTTGTATCTGTCATGGCTTACTGGTAAATCACTTTGTCTATGGTGTGCAGAGTCCATGGTTCAAGTCTTACAGGAGATGTTTATTTTGTTGCTGGGCAGAGCACCGGCGGTTGGATACTGAGTGATTAAGGCACTTTAAAGCAGTTCTGACACTTCACATGTGCATTTAATGCAGTACTCCTGTTCATATATAAATGTTATTTAGTAGGTTATACAGCAAAACGATGTGGATATACAGATTTCACATGGAAAATAAAATGTGCTGCCGTGGGACCTGAACTGGGAATGCGTGCACATTAGATGGATGCCCTGCCCACTACACTATTGCTGTTCTGCTTCATTTGCATATTTATATTATAATGTCATACCCATGTTCCCTTTCCCCATCCCCTGAGCTCCACGTACACAGCATCCATCCATTCTCCAGTTGCTCGCCCTGCCATAACACACCTCCACACATTTCCCTCTCTGGATGTGTCGGTACTCCTCCAGTATACGGCCTCGGCCCAAGTGTCTGCAGGCTCTTCATCCATTTAGTCAACGTACATATGAGCCTGCCCTCGATCCTCCTCCAATACTGGTGTAGACATCGATGTGACCAACAACTTTTGGTTTGTCCCACCAGGGACGGACCTGTTGTTGTGTCAAGAGTAGAATCAGCTGGTCTACACTGTTTCTCCCACTGGTAGAGTTTTGAGATGTTGCAGTTTTCTCAGACACCTGCCAAGCCTCATCTCCCAGGTCTGTGGAACCAACACCCCAGGTGTGACATTCTGTGCATGAAGCACGCCCACATGCCCCCACTGTGTGCACCATTTTACATTATTCTCATCGGTATTATGCAACACTACTGTTCTCACAGTATGATTGGGCAGGCACTGTTCTTTGATGCACATAGACAGCTCATAATACTATGGTTGAGCAATGTACACATGTCTGCTGGTATTAATTTACACACTTACATACATTTCCTATACTGTTGGATGACTGTGCTTGATGATATGTTTGTGATCACAGTGGCTGAATGTGTATCTGCCATGGCATAGTGGAACTCATGTAGACTATAGTGTGCAGTGTTGGGAGGTTGCAATCTGGCAGTGCAGAATATTTTGTTAAAGACCATGGCTATAGCTGTTGGCTACAGAGTGACTAAGGCACTGTAGAACAATTGCAGGTGGGTATGCGCTGGTTTGCACAAGGCACAGCATTGCTGACCTCCGGTTGCAGTGTCTTGCACTGAGTTAGCATCTATACTGTTTAACCAGTGTGGTAATTGCTTACCGCCGCCCAAACAGGCTTACACCCACTTGCTCCCGCATACCCCTGTGCTACTTCGTGTATTTAGTTTACATTTGTGGACTGAGACATTCCAACTGGATGCTTGTCCATTTTCTGTGGTGGCCCAGGGAGTAGAGCTCCACAGTTACCCCAGCTACTAAATCCAATTAATACTGAGGTGTTCACATTCATAGAGATTAACAGATATTGCATAGCTACGTCCCCCATTCTTCATGCTTAGTTTACATTAATATGTCGTTATTTTACATACTTAAGTTATGGTTACATGTCAGGTATGACTGATGACAAAGGTTAGTTTAAGGTGAAGTTGGATTCCAGTTTAACAGTTCTGGATAGGATACATGCAGGTATTCGGTGTAGGTTTAGTTATTCCATACCTGTGTGGTATAGTTGAGGGGAATAGTGAAGGAGTTTGTAGGTCAGTAGTGGGGGTGACATTGTAACTGTATAGTAGCCTGTTGGAATAAGTGGATGGGGAGCAATAGGGAAGGTTTGTCGGATGTTGAGATTTGTATGCAATGCAGGACAAGAGGTGTCAGTTCCACTACTTGATGTAGTGGTATAGAGTGTAAGTTGGGGGGGGGGGTTCACCAGGTGGGGAGCCTGTGCTGATCCAAGTGTGTTTGTGGTGTTCCTTCATGTGTTATTTACATGTGTCCAGTGGGACAACTGAGGTAATACATGTGGGTTGGGGGTCCCAGATTCTGGCAATATAGTTGGGGAAGAGGGTGTCACCTATGTGTAATGTTAAACATTAATAGAAATGGAACAGGGGTTGATAGGTAAGTGGTGTTCATGGGGCACTATTGGGGAGTTAGTAGGGGAATTATGCAGGGATGTGCGGGAAGGCTGGAGGGAAGGTCCACAGCTGGCCATGTCTTCTACAGCAACAGCTGTGCATATACACTGAAGTTGGAGTTTGCATTGGACACTCACACCCCTGGGTAGGGGTGAGGACTACAAATATATATTTTGATGCCACTTAGATCGGCTTACATGCTTACAGTGGGGTGTTGCGACCATGTGTTCTTCGGTGTTATATAGTGGGTTTTGCAACAACACATATGGTTACACTGCACTTTGCCATGTAAAATAGACTGTGCTGCAGTGGGACCCATACCGGGTATGGCTGCTCGATAGGCAGAGGCCCAGCTCAATTCTCACTTTTGCTTACATCCCCAGGGCGGTCAAAATAGAACCACACCAGCCAACACCTGCACGCCTAGGCCCATAATTGCTTACCCATAGTTACCCCATCCACCACTCCTCTATAGCACTCATCCTTACTGTGGGTGCAGGTTGGGTCTAACCACACCACTACACACTGCCCACTCTCCAAGCCTCGGGACACATGTCATACGTTGTTTCAACCCATGGGTCATCAGGCTTGCCCAACCTTGTAGTCCATGTACGTACATGGCCTGCATAGAGAAATCATTACAGGGACTGACTACGATCATCATCAATTTTTGGGGTGTCCCGCAAGGGATGCTCTGGTCTCTGTTGCACAATTAGACTTGGCGGGTCCACATTGTTCCTCCCACTGGCTGTGTCTTGCCTGTGGTTTGGGGAGCAGTGGATTGTTTACATTGTTTGTGTGTTTGTTTGTATGTTTCCCCTGTCTGGCTGGAGGAGGGGTGCTACTTGTTACATGTTTGTTGATTGTGCCCCTCACCCCCATTGGCACGGCCTGTGAATATATGTCATTCCTAAGTGCTGCATCATATCATAGCTATATATCTGTGTATATATACACATGCACACACACACATACACACACACACACACACATATATATATATATTTTATATATATATATATATATATATATATATATATATATACATATATGTCTATATATATATATATATATATATATATATATATATATATATATATATATATATATATATATATATATATATATATATATATATATCTGACGATGTGTGGATGTATGGGTGCCTGCATATGTATATATCTATATGTGGTTATTTATATATATATGTCTGTTCATATGTATACATTTGTACTACAGACAGGGAGAGGTATATGTATATATATATATATATATATATATATATATATATATATATATAGATATGTATATATATATATATATATATATATATATATATATATATATATATATATATATGTATATATTTAGTTATGGGTAGATATGCAAACACACATACCTGTACATGTTTAGCTACATATCCTGTAATGTAGACTTGTATTGCTGGATACTGTGTTTCGTGTGCATAACGGATGACCATGTGTGCCACGTATGCTTTGCGATACCTACAACTACATCCATTAGTGTAATGTTAGCCACACATGAAATCTATTCTTAGAACCAGGGTAACATTCGTCCCATGCGGTACAACACAATCAGTGGGCATTCAACTTTTGCCTACACCCAGAGTTACAAAGGTACCCATGGCTATGTGCATGGACTACAGCGTGTGCCAGACCTAGGATATTTGAGTCGGGACAACATACGGGATGGGTCCTGGGGGGATGGAGGGAGGGCAATGTGTTGTGGTGTGGTAGCTATGTTCCAGTAACCAGGGTAGGATGGTGGCTGCGTCTGTGCAGTGGGTGGGGGGAAGCGGAACTGTGGGTAATGAATGTATGGGTCAGGAATGACCTTAGTTGGATGGGCCTGTACTGCTCGGCCCACCTAGGGGGTGGGGGAGAGGGGGATGTGATGTCATCATGTGAAACATGACAGAGGGCTAATTTAAATCCCTATTTCAATGACACACATACAATACAATGAGGATTGCAGGGCGGACGTGTTTGGCTGGTCGGGGGTATGCAAATTCATACGTGATGTATATTGTTTGAGGACTCTCAGGCCCATTCACGGTGCATGTGGACATATATGTGTCTGTTAATCTACCACCGGTATCTACAGATGTCTGACTGTATATACCTCTGTGGGTATATATAGCTGCTGACATATTTCTAACTATGTCCATATATATCTACGAAGACATATATCTGCGTACATATATGTGACTTGCTGTGTATATGTGGACATATAGATCTTGACATTTATATGTGTAGTTTTCAGCATTTGCATGTATATCTGTTCATATATTTGTATATATATATATATATATATATATATATATATATATATATATATGCATATATCTCTGGATATTTCTGATATATATATATATATATATATATATATATATATATATATATGTGTGTGTGTGTGTGTGTGTGTGTGTGTGTGTGTGTGTGTGACTACATCTATAGATATGTTGTATCCATTTAGATAGTAATATATTTGCACACACAATTCCATCTAGCTGTAGGTATACATTCTCTGTGCTGTTGCATGACTGGACTTGATGATGTTTCTAACAACATCAACTTCATTTGTATTTGTCATGGCTTAGAGTTCAATCCCTTTATCTATGGTGTGCAGGGTCCTTGGTTCAAGCTCTGCAGGAGCAGTTTATTTTGTTGCTGGGCAGATCATGGGCCATCGGGTACAGAGTGATTGCAGCACATTAAAGCAGTTGTACGTGGGTGTGTGTCGGTTTGGGTGGAGCTAAGCACTGCTACCCTCCGGTTACAGTTTCTAACACTCAGTTAGCTTCTACTTTTCTTATTCTGTGTAGGTAATGCTTACCCCCATGCTAATGCACTTAAACACACTTACTACTGCTTATTTTTGCTTACTATTGCTTATCTGTGCTTAAACCTGCCTGCTAGTTCCTTAGTCCGTCTGACACTGATACGTCACAAGTGCATATCTTGCGGTACTCCAGTTCATATATTTCAGCTATTTCATGGGTCTTGCAACCAAAATATTGTTAATAACATGCTTTGCCATGTTAAATAGACTGTACTACAGTGGGACCCGAGGAATGCCTGCTCATTGGTCGGATGCTCTACCTACTAAACTATTGCTGTTCTGCTTCATTTGCCTATTTCTACCATATTTTAATACCCATGTTTCCTTCCCCTGGACCCCGAGCTCCACGTACACAGCATCCATCCATTCCCCAGTTGCTAGCCCAGCCATACCACACCTCCACACATTTCCCTCTCTGCATGTGTCAGTACTCCTCCATTATACTGTCTCGACCCAAGCTTCAGCAGGCTCTTCATCCATTTAGTCCACGTAATTTCAAGCCTTCCCTTGATCCTCCTACGATACTGGTGTAAACACCTATGTGATCCACAAGGTTTGGTTTGTCCTGCCAGGGAAGGACCTGTTGTTGTGTCATGGGTAGACTTTGCTGGCTTGCACTGTTTCTCCCACTGGTAGCATCCTGCCAGGGGTTTGAGAAGCAGAGGTATGCTCACACACCAGGCCAGCCTCATCTCCTAGTTCTGCGGAACCAACACACCAAGTGTGACATTCTGTGCATAAAGCACGCCCACACACCCCCCACGGCGTGGACCGTTATTCATTCTTCTCTTCAGTATTATGCAAGACTACTTTTCTCACAGTATGTTTGGACAGGTACTGTTCATTGATACACATAGACTGCTCAGAATACTGTGATTGAGTGATGTGCACATTTGCTGGTATTAATCTACATACCTACATACATTTCCTATACTCTTGAATGACTGTGCTGGATGATATGTTTACTATAGTGTGCAGGGTGGGGGGGGGTTTGGAATCTGGGATTGCAGACTACTTTGTTATTGGGCACGATAACAGCTGTTGGCTACAGAGGGCCTAAGACACTGTAGAGGAAGTGTAGGCGGGTATGTGCTGGTGTGCACAAGGCTCAGATCTGCTGACCTCC
The DNA here is from genome assembly GCF_019279795.1 of Protopterus annectens. NCBI lineage: Eukaryota > Metazoa > Chordata > Ceratodontiformes > Protopteridae > Protopterus > Protopterus annectens. The sequence goes on along the minus strand of NC_056732.1, from coordinate 864,591,689 downwards.
GGTTACGGTGTCTTACACTGGGTTGGCCTCCACATTGATTAACCAGTGTGGGCATTGCTTACCGCAGCCCAGACAAGTGTAATCCCGCTTGCTGCAGCATACCCCCATGCTACTTTATGTATTTAATTCACATCTGTTGTCCAGGACAATCTGACTGGATGCTTCTCCATTGTATGCAGTGGCCTGAGGAGTGAAGCTCCACAGTAATCCCCAGCTACACATTACACATAGTACTGAGGTGTACACATTCATAGATAGTAACAGACTTAACATAGCTACCTACCACGTTCTTCATGCTTAGTTCACATTAACATGTTGGTATTATACATGCTTAGCTCAGGTTTAAATGTCAGGTATGACTGTTGACATAGGTCAGTTTAATGCAAACTGAGATTTCAGTATAACAATTCCTGACAGGTTACACTCAGGTATTCAGGTTAGGTTTAGTTATGCCATACCTGTGTGTTAGAGTAGAAGTGAACAGTGAAGGAGTAGTTAGATCGGTAGAGGAGGGACATTGTAACTGTATAGTAGCCCATTGGAATGATTGGTGGTGGAGCAAAAGGGAAGGTATGCAGGATGTTGGGATTAGTATGCAGACAGGACAGGAGGTGTCAGTTTCACTAGTTGGTGTAGGGCTATAGAGTGTTAGTAGGAGGGTGGGGGGAATTTGCAAAGTGGTGAGCATGTGCTGCTCTAAGTGCGCTTGAGGTGTTCCTTCATGTGTTATTTATATGTGTCGTGTGGGACAGCTGAGGTAATACACGTGGGTAGGGGGTTCCAGATTCTGCCAATATAGTTGGGGAAGAGGGTGTCACCTACCTGTGACTGTGAACAGTAATAGTAATGATACAGGGATTGATAGGTAAGTGGTGTTAATGGGGCACACAGAGGGGCAGATAGTAGGGGAAATGTCCAGGGATGTGCAGGTAGGCTGACGGGAAGGTCCACAGGTGGCCATTTCTTCTACAGCGACAGCTGTCTATATACCCTGCATTTGGGGGTAGGTCTGCACACTCACACCCCTGGGAGGGGGTGAGGACAGCAATAACACCTTGTGATGCCAATTAGTTCGGCTTACATGCCAACAGTGGGATGTTGTGACCATGTGTTCTTTGGTGTCATTTATTGGGTTTGCAAATACACATCTGGTTATTCCGTCCTTTGCCATGTTAAGTAGACTTTGCTGTTGTGGGACTCGTACCGGGCATGGCTGCTCGTTAGGTGTTGGGTCTGCCCAATGCACACTATTGCTTACATCCCTGGGGCAGTCCACATAGACCCACTTCAGCCAACACCTGCACATCTAGGCCCATAATTACATACCCATTGTTCCCCACCTGCACCTCCTCTTCAGCACTCTTCCTTACTCTGGGTGCAGGTCAGGTCTGGAGACACCAGTACACACTGCCCACTCCTCGTTTCTCAAGACCCATCACGTATGTTGTCTCGCCCCATGGGACATCAGGCTTCCCCAACCTTGTGGTCCGCGTATATGCGTGTCTTGCCGTACATTATCTGTATAATGGCTGGAAGGCCGAATAGCCATAGCATTTTTGGTTTGTCCAGCAAGGTACATTCTTGTCTTTGTTTCAAAATTAGACTTGGTGGGCCTCTCCCATTGGTTGTATCCTGCCTGTAGTAAAGGAAGCAGTGGTATATTTACTTTTCTTGTGTGTTTTTATGTTTCACCTGTCTAGCTGGGGGGGGTGGGTGTTAATGCTACGTGTTACACGTTTGTTGATTGGGACCTCAACCTCATTGGTACGGCCTGTGAACATATGTAATCCTTAACAGCTGTATCATATCCTTGCTGTATATCTGTGTATATTTACACACACATAATATATATATATATATATATATATATATATATATATATATATATATATATATATATATATATATATATATATATATATATATAAAACACCACTATATACCCAACTGAACACACCAAATTGCTAGGAGTGGAAATAGACAATAAACTAAAATTTGACATTCACATATCCATGACCATAAAAAAGTCCACAAAAAACTAGGAGCGTTATGCAGAAATAAGTATCTTCTCACCAAAGCAGCAAAGATTTCAATTGCAAATTCCCACCTTATCTCCGCCCTACTTTATGCCTCTCCAATATATACCAACCTAAGGCAACGCGATCTAAACAAGCTAGACACCTGCTACCACAAAATTGCCAAATTCGCCACAGGGGCATCCTACCGTAGTCACCACTGTCTCTCACTTGCTGAACTGGACTGGCTTGAACTCCTTCACCTCCTTCAATGGTATCAACTCTCACTCGCCCACAAACTAGTAAACCATCCACTAAATGTCCCTTCCCTCCAGAATCTACTCCAACCGTAACACACCACCGGACCATTAAGATCCAGCAACAAAAATCACTTGCAGATCACTAAAGCCAATAACTCTGCTGGTGAAGCAATATTCCCTTGCACCATAGCCAAATTATGGAACTCCCTCCCACCCACAATTACCTCTGTACCATCATTCACCCACTTCAAAACTTTACTAAAAGTGCACCTAAAAACATGCTGGCTATGCCCTTGCAACTCCCACTCTAATATCACCCTCCCCATCCAACAACTACCTTTCTTTCCACTCCACTAACTACCTTGATTATAGCAAGCTCAGATGCACATAAACCTAGAACTTATACAGCAGGAACTTCTTATTTTAACATTTGTTAATGTCTGTTATGTACTTCACAGATAAAGATTGTAGTTGTCTACTGATGTATTATGTTCTTCATCTGTAAATATGTTGTAAGTAATTGCTATGTAAATTGTTAATCGCTATGTAATCCAATGTAACTACTGTCTGTTTATTTTAACTGTGGAGCTTTTCTCCCCGGGCCTCCACTGAAAATGGACCTACGTCCAGTCAGACACTTCCAGTCAACAAATATAAATAAATAAATATATATATATATGGTTTCACTTGAAACCATCGAATTAACACTACGTCGAGTCTCACATCATCGAGACTACAACGTCGTAAACCGAAACCAACGAAAACTAAAATCATCGAGAGTCATAGCATCGACTTCAACGAAAATGGAAATCATCGAGATTCATACCATCGAGTTTAAGGTATACATGTAGCTATACTGTCAGAGTTCCATATATGTTTGCTACATAGTGTATATTCGTACATACCTTCTCATTTTCAGTTCGTGATGTTATGCAGTTTTTTTCGACGGTTTGCAACTCGATGGTTTTACTTTTTGTTGGTTTGGGTTTACGACGTTGTAGTCTCGACGATGTGAGACTCGATGTAGTGTTAATTTGATGGTTTCAAGTGAAACCATATATATATATAGGGAGGGGGATGTGAGGTCAGCATGTGAAACATTACAGAAGACTAATATAAATCCCTATTTCAATGACACCCATACAATAAAATGAGCTTGGTAGTGTATTGCAGGGTGGACGTGTTTGGCTGGGCGGGAGGTATGCCAGTTTATACGTGACGTATATTGTTTGGGGCCTCTCATGCCCATTCATGGTGCATGTGGACATATATATATCTGTTAATCTACCATTGCTATCTACAGATGTCTGGCCGTATATACCTCTGTGGGTATATATATTTACTGACATATTTCTAAGTATGTCCGTATATAACTACGGAGACATATATCTGCGTACATATATGCCACTTGTTGTGTATATGTGGGCATATAGATGTTGACATATATATGTGTTGTTGTTGGCATTTGCATGTATATCTGTTCATATATTTGTATATATGTATATATCTCTGGATATTTATATATATGTATATATATATATATATATATATATATATATATATATATATATATATATGTGACTACATCTATAGCTATGTTGTATCCATTTAGATAGTGATATATTTGCGCACACATGCCCATCTAGCTGTAGGTATACACTCTCTGTACTGTTGCATGACTGGGTTGGAGTTATGTTTCTGACAACATACGATTCTGCATATCTGGCTTGGCTTAGTGGTAAATCATTTTGTGTATGGTGTGCATGGTTCTACGTTCTGGCCTTGGAGAAGCTGTTAGTTTTGTTGCTGGGCAGAACACCGGCCATTGGATATGGTGTGCATAAGGCACTTTCAAGTGGTTGTAAGTGGGTTTGCACAGAGGTTAGCACTCCTGACTTTCGGTCACAGTGTCTTACACCCAGTTAGTTTCTCCTTTGAGTAATCTGTGTCAGCAGTGCTTAACCCTGCAGAAACGCACTTACTAGTGCTTACATATGCTTACTGCTGCTTATCTGTGCTTGTGCCTGCTTACTGTTGGATTATTCATTATGATACTGACTCTTCACATCTGCAATTCCTGCAGTACTCCTGTTCATAAAAATGATGTTATTTAGTGGGTTTTGCATTACAAATATTGCTTATACCATGCTTTGCCATGTAAAATAGACTGTGCTGTGACTCAAACTGGGAATGCCTGCTCATTAGGTGAACACTCTGCCCACTACATTATTGCTGACATGCTTAATTTGCATATATCATCCTTGTTATCCTCTTCAGTCTTTTGGGCTGTTTTCACCGTGGCTGAGCAATGGGCCCACCCACGCACTTACTGTTAGCTGTACTCAGAGCTTTAGACAACAATACGGGGGTTTCTTCTTTTCATCTTTATGTCTCTTTGCTGTTGTATGCATGGGGACTGTGGGTGGGGATATGCGGACACCTATGAGCGGCCTCGCTCATTTATTCCCACTTTCTGCTGTTCTACTTTGCAGGGGCATGTTTATTTTGAGTGCTCTGCTCTCAGACACGCTCCCTGCACTCGTACACGCTGCGTGTATGCCTAGGCGGTCGGGCAGCATGCCTTCATTAATATGCATGGCGTGCAGTAGTCCTGCTCCTAAATGGCCTCTTCTGTGCAGGACTACACTAGTCCTGCACAGGAGATTAGTAAATCCAGGGGTTGCTCCTTTTATACCACTCATTTTTAATTTTAGAGCCCTCCATCACTTTTACCTTTTCAGATTTATATTTTGCCAATTTTGTAACAAGAACTTTAAACAGGTCATGTACAGTCTCATACTGTAGTATATACTCTGTATGGATCATTTCATTCTTTGTAGAATCATCAATAAATAAGTTAGTTTAATAAAAGCTCAGAGTCTCTGTGCAATACTTCTAATAGCTGTGAATCATTTACATAGAAAACACTTAACTATATAAAAGTTTGTGGGACTTTTGACTTAGAAATATCTAAACAAAAAATGTCTGAGGCTAGAACAGCTTTCTAGCTTTTAATAACAAATTTATGTTTTTCTTTTTCAGGCTTTAGTTTCATGACATTGATTACTTTATTCTTCTTCCCAAGAATTATTACGAAATTTTGATATTGACTCATAAAGTTAATTTGTTACATAACAACTCTCATAAATAAGGGCTTCCCTTGTTCTGATAGACATAGGTTTTACTATTAAACGGGCTCCTATTTAATAACTATTATGTCATTAAATATCTGGCTTCCAAATAAATACTTTATCTGTATAGGATATGCATTTATTACAAATATTAATTTCTGATAATGTCTGTCCAAAAAGTGTACAGAAAAAGAGAGGGAACGTCAACCTAATAGTAATGTTAAACAGAATATGAGATATTATCTGCCTCGGGACAAATATCTGAAGAATGCTGTCATGATTAGAGCGTTCATACTGTGAGACTATAAAGAAATTTTCCCTTTACTTCCTATGGAGTGGCTCCAGGCTAGGGACTGCATCATTAACTATCTGTGAGGTGCCCGAGTATATTAAAACATTGCTTACAGGTGGGAATGCAGATTCTAAACAAAATGTTATGATGGGCATCCTTAACTACTTTATACAAAGGCTTGTGGATTGTAAAATAGCTAGAAAGCTATATCGTTATGACATAAGAATTATGAATATGCATATAAAATCACTAGTTGTTAGCAAAGCAAAGCAAAACATACAAAAATACATAATTGGCCTTTAAAAACAGCAATAACATCTGATTACACTATATGCACACACATACGCACGCACACACTATGAGGGATTACATATTTAAAGGTATAAATATAAGAAACATTTACTGTATGTGCATGCAGTTATGTTCCTATAAGCAGATTTTATTACCTCACATTGCTAATATTTTAGATCAGAGTCTATTGTTCTGAAGTAGGTGGCAAAGTTCTCAGCAGAGGTCAAATGCTGTCTATGTCAGGAAACTGCCCTGTCTATTGATCTTCAGTAGCTATACAGTGAAACTACAATAAACTTAATCTAATAATATACCTCCTGGGAGGACACTGTTTTTCTTGTTGCTTTTTTTTCATTCACAAATTTTATCGTATTCACATGAAGGCTGCCAGCCTAGCTAAATAGGATTTTGTAAATAATTCTATGTCATTCTAAATATTAATAGGATCCACAGGCTTGTGTATCAAATGTAAGAAAATTTTGTTATGTTCTGAGCTTCAAAAATGTAACCACAGTGCACCCTGCTGGAAGACAGCTGATAAGTCAAGCATTTTAGGACTGTTTGATCTCAAGCTCGGAGACAGGATATCTGGAATAAGGAATTTTTTCTATTGTCTTAGGACAAGAGTTAATTACTAGATTTTACATGTGGCTTCCTGCAGGTACAAATGAAGTTCTGTGAGCCTGGGAAACTAAATCAGAACTGTTAAGAATGATGTAATCTGAAATGACTCAGCAGTACTGTGTTATCAATTTAAGGACAGAAAGAAAGGAGAGCGTTTTGTATCTGTATCTAATAAGAATAGCAACTAACCAGCACTTGCTTTGCTTTGTAAGTAGGATCTTAGACTTTAGTATTTCTCTTACAGTTAGATAGAAATTTAGCCAGATTAGTCTAGCTGCTTTCTATATTTATGTCAGAATATCCTACAGTATTGTTTTAAACATTTTCCTGTGATCTCTGAACTCTCTCATGTCATTATGTTGATTTGATGAGTATTGTCTTATGTTTTTATTATTATTAAATATTTTAAACCTTTCAACTTTGGCTGTTTTATGTAGAGATAAGTTAAGCTCTAGAATACTTGTAATTATTTGGTGATACTGTACTAAGCCACTCCAGAATAGCCTTAGCCCTGGGTCACACTTACTATATGGATAATAGTAATATTACACAGTGTAATTGGTCACCCTTTGGGAAGGTCATTATTAGTAACTGATAATAGTGGTTGGTGGCAATGATTTCCACCTGATAGTCTGGGCAAGAAGGAGGCATAGCTGGAGAACCTGGGCAAGAAGGGAGCATAGCTGGAGAACCTGTGCCAGCCTTCCCCAGGAGTGTCTGTGTGTTTTTATATAAATCAAATCGTAAAGTATGTGGGTGTCAGCTACTTGAGCAGGGACATAAAGCACTGGTTGGACAGAGAGAGAGTGCTGGAGGCTTTAGCTTGACCACTAGGCTGAGATCTGGACCCTATAGCCAGTGAGGAGTCTTATTGGGGATCTGGAAAGAAAGGGAGAAATCAGCCCCAGACTGACTGTGATCTCTGTGTGCTCTTAAGGGAAATTGTACTTTACTGTGTGTGTATTTGTTATCCTTCCCAATGTGCACGTCCCTCACTGGTGCTAGTCATGAGGATTGAAGTGCCTTGATTACTGGGAAACTGCACAGGCATCACAATTCACATAATACAAGTGAAATAAAGTGTTCCATCTTCTACCAACTGTTTTTTTTTTTCTCTGCAGCAATTAATGGAGTAGAAATAGAAGTCTTTGTGTTATAATCTTCAGGGCTCTCTCCTTTTGACTGAAGGCTGCTGTTTTTCACGGCCATTTATGTAAGTGTTATCATCTCACAAAAAGTTATAATAATATCTCTCCAGCCCTATACCTAATAATGTGCCCTCAGAAGGTCATAGTTTACTCAGACCAATGACAAATGTTGAAGGAACTGTGAGAAAAAAAAGATAACTTTTCATTTCAGTATCCAAAGCAATTAAAAATCCACTTTGTTGTAAACATCTTGTGCGCAGGTAAGGAAGTAGCATCATTAATTGATTGCCAAATTCTCTTTTGATCTTTAAACAGAACTTTTTTTCCACTTCTGCTTATACATTCGAGTGAGCAACATGCCTATATGTACTTACTCCTCTTTTGGCTTAACATATTGTATATAAAGGAAATGCATCTGCCATGCATAATAGCATAAATGTAAAATTCTAAAATATACATTCAAATCATGTGGGTCGTCCTTAAGTTGTAATCATTTGATCATGCTACTTTTTGAACTTAGTAATACTGCATCTGTGTATAAAGAAATGGTTACATGTTAAAAGATCAAACATTTGAAACATCAAACTGCATATGGTCGAGAACATATGGTCGATGTTTCAAAACATCTATCTTTTAACATGTCTAAAAGTAAAGGAAAGAAATTAGTTAGAAGACTGTAATGCAGGGGGGCAAGCCCCCCTGCACCCCCCCCCATGTGGGGGGCTGCGCCACTCACACCCCCTACTTAAATATACCAACTCCGAGATCGTGCTACACCAAGGAATAGGAAAACTTCCCTTTCTGTGCTGTATTCTCAGTGTAGCGCGATCTCGGAGTTCGTATATTTAAGTAGGGAATGCGGAGGTGCAGGGGGCTTGCAGTCTTCTAACTAATTTCATTCCTTTAGTTTTAAACATGTTAAAAGATCAATGTTTTGAAACATTGACCATATGGTCTCGACCATATGCAGTTCGATGTTTCAAATGTTCGATCTTTTAATATGTAGCCAAAGAAATACATTCCTACTGTCTAAGATGTATTTTGACTGTGGATGATAATACACATTTGTTATACAGGTAGGCTCACTAGACACATAGTCCCTTTTCAGGGTGACCTCGAAGAAATGTCTGGTTAAGTGACTTGCTCAGGGTCACACAATAGACAAATGAGGGGTGATGAAATTGAATCCTGTGTCACAAAACAGTAACACATGGTGTTAACCCTCTGTAATAACTGCCAGACCTTCAAATTGTTTCACCTTGACTCCTCAAAGAGCCTCATGAGCCTCATTCTCAATTTATACTTTGCCATACTACTGCTGACATGGGGAATTTCCCTTCCTTTCCTGAAATTCTCAAGCCTCTATTACTGGCTAAGGGGGGATACTCAATGCTAGTCTAAATCTCAAAATGCACTCACTCGAGGCACTCCTTAAAATGGAGAACATTGATATCTGTGCAATGACTGAGACCTGGTTCAAGGCTCCAGAGAGCACCCCTGCACTACCAGGCTATAACTCATACCACACTTTTCGACCATGTAACCTGGACCGAAACACCAAAGCGGAGGTGTGTCCATATTCATTAAGGATATCCACACCTCCAGGCTAGCTGCACAGCATAATGCATCCGAGGTTATCCAAGTGCAACTAACTCTGGGCAAAACTGCAATCCAAATTTTAGCTTGCTACAGATCCCCCACCAAGCCCTAGAATTCCCACTCCTCTTTTCTTGATGTACTGGAAAATATTAGAACTCAACCAAACACCCTAATAATGGGCGACTTCAACTACCCCACCATTAACTGGGAAAACTGCTTGTGTACCAACTCCTTAGCTCAACACTTTCTGGAATTCATAAACTCCAATGCCCTTGATCAACTTATCCACACCCCCACCAGGGGCAACAATATCCTAGACCTAGTCATTACCAACATGAATGACCGGTGTTCCACACCTGAAGTCAACTCCTCGTTGGTCCGATTCGACCATAAGCTAATCACCCTTGATAACAACATCCCGCCCCCACCCCCCATTAAGGAAACCATGGTAAAAAATGTCTCCAAAGCCAACTTCATGCTTCTTAAGACAGAAGTGGTGAACTTCATGACACCCATGCAGATGGACAATACAGTTACAACTGCTGAAGCCTACACAAATGCACTCTATAAGCACTTACACGAGTGCATGTATTGTGCTATCCCAAACAGAACCAAGATGCTATCCTCCAAAAAAGGATGTCAATCTGATGGTTCCCTGCCATAAACAAACTGTACAACAGAAGGAAGAAACTGTTGCAAAAGAGAGTAAAATCCCATGAGTGGAGGAGCTCCCTGGTCAGCCTCAGTAAGAAGCTGGGATCCCTTATAAGACCCCCCAAAGCTAGTTATGAAAACAAAATTGACACTAATTCTAAAGACAACCACAAAGCATTCTATGGCTATGTCAACAATCTCTATGGCAACACCCAGATCTGCTCTGAGTTACAGCACAACGGCATGAAAATTTCAGAACCAACTGATATTGCCAACATCCTGGCAGATAGGTGCAGTGCTAACTTTACCCCCCCCCCCAAAGGGCCCATATCTATACAGGAAGAATGCAGTGTCTCTGTAATCACAACTACGCAGGTAAAAGCTGCACTCTCTAAAGCCAAAAACACAGCATCTATGGGACTGGACAGCATCCCAGGCTGTATTTTACATGAACTTCAGAACGAACTGGCTCCCCACTTAAGCACTATGTTCAATAATAGCCTCACATCAGGCTTTGTGCCCACTGAATGGCACATAGCAACAGTTTTCCCACTCCACAAAGGGGGAGCCACCACTGATCCCGGGAACTATCGACCTATTAGCCTGATGAGCCTGGTCTGCAAGGCCATGGAACGTATCATCATGGAACTTATAAACAAAGACATTGGTAACCTCCAAACTCTGGATCCCACCCAGTTCAGGTTTGTGAAAGGCAAACCATGCCTCCTGAACCTGATCGACTTCTTTGATGCAGTCACCAAAGCCGTAGATGAGGGTAAGGTGGTTCACACAGCCTATCTTGACCTTGCCAAGGCTTTTGACACCATCCCCCATTCTGGAATTATAGATAAACTCACTAAACTAGGTATAAATCCCTACATCACAAGATGGGTTGCCAACTGGCTCACTGACAGAACCCACACTGTAAATGTTGTAGACTCCAAATCTGACCTCAAAGCAGTGACAAGTGGAGTACCACAGGGTTCCGTCCTGGGACCTCTTCTGTTTGGTATCTACTTCTCTGAAGTACAGGCTAACACAGAAGGCCTCTGGCTAATGAAGTTCGCAGATGACTCCAAACTAGGAGCCATAGTCAAGTGCCCAAATGATGTGGACATCCTACAGAAGGGCCTCGCTGAGACAGATGCCTGGTGTCAGAGCCATGGCCTCAATGCCAAAAAGTGCAGTGTTATCCCTTTTGGTAAAAACTCTGTACCCATGAACTACCACATAGGCAGCAATCTACTTAACACCGAATGTGTGATAAGAGACCTTGGGACCCAGTCAGACAGTAGTCTCTCCTTTGATAGTCACATCGCCACAGTAGTCAGGAAGTTCTTCTACATGGCACGCCTCATCATAAAAGGGTTCTCATCCAGGAAAAAAAGAGGTCATTGTTCCCCTCTACTCGACACTCATTAGACCCATTATAGAGTACAACACCCCTTTTGGAATTTACCTCACAAGACATCTGCAGCAGCTGGAAAGGACACAGAAGTATCTCACAAAGAGGATTACTGGCCTCAAACAAATGCCCTACACTGACCGCCTCAAAAAACTCCAGCTTTACTCCATAGCATATCGCCTACTCTGAGGTGATCTCTGCCTAACATATAAAGCTATGTCAAACCCAGAGCTGTTGGACATGGTACACCTAAAGAAACCCCAATCCCTCCAAGCTACATGCATTAGGGACCTAAACCTTGTCATCACAATAAACAGGACATGCTGGAGGGATAGATTCCTGTCCCAGAGACTTTCCATACTCTGGAACAGGCTACCCATCTATGTCAAGCAAAGTTCTTCAGTAGCACTCTTCAAGAAAAATCTTGATGAGTGGATAGGAAAAAGGAAATACACCCCGGGGATCACGTCTGTGTCTCTGCTCGACAGTGGCACAGGAAAATAACTTTCTTGGGTGGCGTAAGCCAGGGAGCCTTGTTGGCTAGGCTTACATAGGCCCGTGGGCCGATAGCCTAGTACCTACCTATGAACCTATGAACCTATAAGAAATAGCATGCATCACTGGGATTCTAAGGAGTTATAACTGTCTTAACCTCATATAGAACATATTAATGCACTTATACTGATAGAGAGACTTTATCTGATGTTGCTTTCAGATTTGATTGAAGAATGTGTCATTATCTTTTACCTTGTTGACTAAATTAGTTTTGTGCTTAGATTTAAATATTTTTAAAAGACTATTTCAAGTTCATTAATTTTTTTTAAACTAAATTCATTCTAAGTATTTGGATAATTTTTGAGGGCATGCAATACCTTTTTGTATATTACACAATATATGTATTTGTTTATTTAATTAATGTAATGAATTAATTTTAACATTAGGCAGGTATATTTAATGTGTTCTGTATATTTCTGCTGTTAGGGATCATATTGGGAAATCAAAATTAATCAATTTTTGAAAGTCCTTTACTGGATGCTCATCCATCTGACTGTAGTTCTGGAAAATGAGAGTAGTTTCCTGTTCTGTTTTTCGTTCTAAACTTTCATTTATAGTCACACAATTAATATTAGAAACATCTGAAATGCTGACGTTTCTTTATCTTTCCTTCTCCATCACTTATGTTGTAACAGATATTGTAACACCAAAGAGATAGAGGGAGTCTGATTTCCTTTTAGGTGATTATAAGGAGACCATATTTGATAATACTATATGAAGGATGGCATTATCCATTATAAGAGGCTTAAAAAGATGCACTACAATTATCCAATTCACATAATAGGCCACATTCTAAAAAAAAAACTAGTTGAGGACTGAATAGTATGCCAAAGGAAGATTTCACCACAAGTGACAGAAAGGATTCTATAACGAAGAGTAAAACAAGACTAAGTAATTGTCTATTCAGTGTAGGATAATTATGGACTCCTTGTACACATGCCAGATTACAAAATACAATGAGAGTGCCCAACACAACCTAAATGCAGCAAAGTACTTCACTGACGACTTTCTAAAAGCACTCAGAGGAGGCCATATGTGCTTTATCTTAATGTCATTGTATTCCACAGATTAGTATAGAATTCTGCATAATCCGCAAACCTTATATTAAAAAAAATATATATGTGTGTGTGTAATGCAACTGGCATTTAATGTATTACAGCAGGCCAAGGTACTGCAAGCCAACCTAGAGGACGATCTGCAAATGCATCCTAGAATACAGCCGGCTAGGAACTAAGCAGTGGCAGCTCAGTGGTGCAGCAGCTGATGTTGTTGCCCAGAGTTTCTCTGCTTCGATTCTCAGTTGGAGCAACTTCTGTGTGGAGTCTGCATGTCATCCCTGTGTTTGCATGGCTTTCCACTATGAGCTCTGATTTCCTCCTGCATTCCAAAGACATGCATCTGGAGTGTTTCTCTCTGGACGTCTGCTGAAAATGGGCTCTGTCCCTGTTGGATTTTCCCAGTAAACAAATTAAAAAAAATAAATAAATAATCCAGCTCTCTGAACAGGAAATAATAGATAAATATAGATTAGACGGGGAGCTGGTGCAGGCTGTGTGTATGACATGTGCATCCCACATGTATGCTTGTAGTCTGCGGGGTAATCCATTAGAAACAAAAGTGTCTCTGAGTTTAGGTATACTGGCCTCTGTTACATTTCACTGGCATATGGGAGATACTGTAGGAAAGTTGCAGACAGCTACCAGTCACATCCTCTTGCATTTCCTGGCAGCAATGTGCACCGAAGTGGAGGATTATAACCACTTCCCAAGAATACTCATGGAGAGAACAATAGCCATGCAACAGTTCTATCCCATAGCCAACTTCCTCTGTACCTTCAGTGCAACAGACTGCACCCACATCCCAATTGCACCCCCAGCTGTACCTAATGCTGAGCAGTACATCAATAGAAAGGGGTAGTCGTTGCTCAAATGTCAGGTGGTGTGCTCAGCAGATGGCCTCATTACCAATATCATGGCAACACACCCTGGTAGTCTGCATGATACTGGAATATGGAGGAAAAGCAGTCTATTAGCCATTTTCCAGCACATTGAAATACCTGGGGGGTGGGGGTACTAGTCAGTAAGTACAGTACTACAGCTATGATGGAAGCAGAATCTAGTCCTGTCAATATTAAGCATTGAGGACAACATATGTGTTGTCTTCCTACCAGAAACAGGTGACTGTGGTTATCAACTGAAACCTTGGCCAATAATGTCATACAGAAGTCCATTAATCCCTGCTGAGGATGCACACAACAGAGCATGAACAATGACATGAAATATCACTGAGCATGTGTTTGACATGCTGAAAGCAAGATTCAGATGTCTGAACACATCAACGGGTGCATTACAATTCACACCAGAAAAGTTGTCACTGGCAATTACCATGTGTGCCATGTTTCACAATATGATAATAGCAAAGCATGGTAGTTTATCAGCCATGGGTGTGTGTAACCTTCTCCAGGAATCCAGATGTCTAATGATGATATATCAGAGCTGTCACAGGATAACCAGGAAGACAGAGGGATAGGAAGAAATAGGCATGGGCAACAGAAGATTCACCTATCTGTCTGAGCTCAGGCAACATGGCAGTATCTGACACACACCTCTGAGTTCTGACAAGCCACACATACAAATGTACACAGACTAAACAGTGATGTTCATGTGTTGCCCTGCAACATCAGCACAGAGCAAAACTAATGGAAAGAAACCATTAGTTGCCCACATTGAACATCATCCATAAATGAAGCATACAGCGCACCAGTAAGAACATATGCACAACACTCACAGGAACCATCCATTTAGAAAGACACTCTGCAAGGTATATCACCAAAGAGGACCACACAGGCAAATGTATTGAATGCTGGAGGTGTGCAAAATAGATGGTATCATTGAACAGGTAGGATGTCATCATGCAACTAAAAAACATTTAACATTATCCATAAAACAGTCACTATCACAAGAAATCCATCCCCATGACATGTGTGGGAATGTATCAGCAAAAACATACCCCAAAACAGGTGCTGCACACTAACACCGATGCATCACACATAGCATTGTGTGACTGGC
The DNA here is from genome assembly GCF_019279795.1 of Protopterus annectens. Taxonomy (NCBI): domain Eukaryota; kingdom Metazoa; phylum Chordata; order Ceratodontiformes; family Protopteridae; genus Protopterus; species Protopterus annectens. The sequence continues at coordinate 864,576,647 of NC_056732.1, read as the reverse complement.
AACAGTTTATTACTGTACAGTAAAATTCTTAAGAATGCATGAGTAACTACACGCATCTCAAAGACCAGCCAAAAAGAAAATAAACACAAGCGAGCATCACATCCCATGCCTACTATGGAATGTCACACAGAAAATATGATACACAGGTTATTGATGCAACATGACTCAATTCTAAATAATAATATGTGCAAATATGCACAGCATCAATGACAGTGACTACACAACATACCTGGAACATTCATCAATGTTGGGGATACAGCAACACAGGATGTATGCATTAATGTTGGGGATACAGCAACATAGGTATAAACATGGGTATAGAATCAGTCAGATATGGGAAGACATGGGGAAATACATGCCAGCATGCAGACTGAAAATGGAAACAGGTATAGAGAAATTTAGTAAGTGCTGAGTGTGAGACATGTGCCATAAGTGGCACATAATTGCACATAGAGGCATACTTTTGCATGCAGAAATGGCAGACAACAAGAAAATGTGTAGTGTAGAAAACAGTGCTAGATGACAAAGATGACAGTCTGTTAAGCATATAAATATCTGCTATATGTCCACTAGCAAGTGATGAAAAATATGAAAACTTGACCACATCTTTTATGATAAGACTCAAGCCCTGCAAAAACTTTTGCTCACCTCTGCTGAGAAATATATTCTCATTTTGTGACTCTCTCTTTGCAAACACTGTAAGTAGACCCTGGAACTCTCTTCCAGCTGATAATACCTTACTTTCTACCTTAGGTCAGTTTAAAACTAGACTCAAACAACATTTGCCACTTAACTGGCTATGTCAATGTATCAAGCCTGGCTAACTCTCTCTAGAATGTGTAAAACTCTGTTAACCATTTTACTGTGTAATTTAATTTAATCCTGATTTACGCTCGGGATTAAGTCTAACTTGTGGAACTTGTTTATCTTGCTTACTTATGTAATCACTGTAAATAGTCTGTTTGTAATATGTAATGCTGTTATTATGTAATGCTGTATCTGCTTACCCTTCGAGCTTTTCTCCCCGGGCCTCTGTTGAAAATGGACATGCATCCAGTCGGACTATCCCGGTCAACAAATGTAAAATAAATAAATAAAATAAATACATTTTTTTGACTGTGATTTGTTTAAACTGATAGAGCTGCTTTCTGTTTTACCTGTTCCATTTTGTTTTCTGTTTTGAGAAATCTGCTTAGCTTGGTGTTTTTGCTTTATGTGGAAAATAAACACTTGCATTACCCAGGCTGCACATTTCATGTGTTTTTTTTCACTGATTCATTTGTTTCTTGAGTGATAATTGAGTGCACAGAGTATATATGTGTATTGTCTTTTCTGATAAGACAAGGCCTGCAAAAACTACAAACAGTTTTGGTAACTCCCCGCTAGTGAGAAAAGTAATCCCTTTTTTTTCCCTGTGTTTTGCCAGCTAATAGAGCTGTGTTCTGCTTTACCTGTTCTATTTTTTCTGTATTGAGAAATCTGCTAGACCTGTTGTTTGTGTTCTATGTGACAGATATAATTAAACTACCCAGGTTGCACATTTCAAGTGTCTTTTTTTCAGTTGGTTAATTTGATAATCTGAATGATCTTTAAATGCATACAGTATGTTTGCATCCTTGTCTTGTTCTGATAAGTCTCAAGGGTTGCAAGAACAACAAACTTTGTTCAGCACCTATCCACATATTCCTTGATTTGCTTTTTAAATTTGATGATTATTAAGCTGTCCAAACTTACTTCCCTGTTTCTACAATGTTCTTGATATTTTGAATTATTTGACCTTCATTCTGCTTATTTTGGAAAAAAGTGTATTTTGCTGTTCATTATCTCTTCTACTGAGTTACTTTTAGCTGGATAAAGTAGTGTATTTTTACATTCTAGCAAGCTTTCTTCTGTGTTGTTACAAGACAACAGTAGATTTTCCATCTAGTGCCAGTAGGTGGTAGCCTGGTCTGTATATATTGGGGAAATACATTAACAATACCTGCAAGTAGTTGTTATACTGGCTGTATGGCTTATTGATCAGCTTTCCTTGTTTTTAGTGTCCTTATAAATTCTGCGCAACTGAGTGCCTCATGGCTCATTTCTACAAAGCAAGGTACTTTTATTGAATAATCACACTTTTATACACTATTTAAAGTACACTGCTGTTATCCTGAATTACTTATTACATTTCCTTGCATTTAAGTTTATTTGTGGTAGCATTTCACTCTGAGCACTCTTTTGCTGTGATTTTACATTATGAGGATCAGGATTATTCAACTAGTGGCAGTAGGTGTTCGACTGTTCTATCGAGTTAGGAAGCACACAAAAGGGCTGCAAGTGTGGTTGTTTTATTGACCAGAGAGCTGACTGGTCTGTTTTCTGTATTTCCAGTGCTGGTATAAATTCAGTACATTTGCACTGAGCTTCTCGCAGTGCCAGTCCCCTGTACAGAAGCAAACTTCTAGGAACATTGATTATTTCATTATACTGTGAAAGTTTACTGTGCTATTTATTATATTTTTCCTTGTACTTCTTTAAAGTTAAAAGTTGTGTTTTCAAACTGTTGCAAGGGCTGCTGTTCTGCACTGAAATATATTGTATCCGGTGCTTCTTAGTTAGTATTAGGCATCTGTTTCTGATTTCTTAACACTTAAGCACCAAACCAGTCATTTTACATTAAGAAGGTCAAAGTTTGCACTTTTGTGGCAAGAGAGTGGTGATTTTACCTATATGAGGTGGAAATTACTGGTAAAAAGCTCATTATGTGCTTACCAGATTGGCCTTACATCATAAGTAGTGTAAAACTTGCCTTTTTCCGATCATATATGAGCCTCACATCTTTGCAAAGCTGTTCTTTGCACAATGATGGTTATTGGTGCCTTGCATATACCCAATCACCAGAAGATGATATTTCCCTATAAAGACCACCTCAGAACTTTACCTTAATTCCATGTTACTCACAGAGCAACTCATTTCAATGGTGAGCAGTATATGCATTTAGTTAGGACTATTTAGGTTTACCTTACCTTATTATAGAACCCAAGATTATCGCTGCTTAGAGAGCATCTGGTTTGTGCACTGGGCAACATCGCTGGTTAGGTTAGCTGCAGATTACACCAAGTAAGCACACTTCCCTCGTGCAGTTACAAACACCCTCCAATCCTATCACTTGTAGCATTAGGACCTGCAAACATGGATGGCACTTTCCAGCTATCTCTGAATTCAGCTTGGAAGACATAAGCATCCTGAGGTCATGTAGCACTTGCCTTATGTACATTGACAACCACTTAATTTTTGAACAGACAAATGTAGTATGTGAGAGATGTAGTTACACATTGATGAGGCTAGGCTTTCACATACAGACAATAAAAGCTACAGAAAGGCTATCAGCAACTCAAACACATCACTCCCCCCACCCACAAATGACCACATAAACAAACATATACAGAGATATTCACATGTAACTTATCCAAACCTCAAAGGCCTCTCTCAGGTGCAGTCCTCAAAAACTCTACATGCACACAAGCAAGACAATTCTCATCAAAACACATAAAGCCACATCTCATTGTGTCTCAACTACCAAGCCCATAAGGCAAAAAACTCCACAACCCAATATTCTGGTCATAGAAGACCCCATTGTGAAAAACACTGATGTCTCTCTTACCAAGCTGGATTAGGAGAACTTTACAGCTAGGTGTCAGTCAGAGGCCAAAATCTTACATGATAACTCAAGCAGTCAGGCCAGTTAACCCTAGGTACCAGTATGAGTCAGTCATAGCCCATGTGGGCATGAATGACCAGAGACCTACCGCCTTAAGCTCTCAGAATAAGTGTCACAGGCAGGTATGAGCCTAGGATTGAGTGGCATTCTACAATCTCCAAGGATGATGCCACAGCACCAGCAGTAAATTATCAACTTTAACACTTGGCTTAGCTACTGGTGTCATTCTAAAGGGGTACAATACTTGTCGGCCTGGGAGGACATTTGCCAGACCATGCTGCTATGCCAGGGAGGAATTTCACCTGTCAGGCTTTTGGATATTGTCTGAAACATTATTCACCACTATAGTGCCTTTTTATGCATTGCCAAACAGACAAACCAGCCAATATAACAAAAGCTTCTCAGCAAAATCTAAAGGTGCTACTTCTCAATATTAGGAATCTCAACAAGAAATTGAACTCCCTAGAAGTTTTTCTTACCCTGGAGAATGCTGACATCTGTGCAGTGACTGAGACATGGTTTAAAGCCATGGGAAGCACTCCAGCAGTGCATGGATATAATGGCTATAATTCCTTTCATATGTTCTGACCACCCACTGAACATGAAAGAGCAAAAGGTAGAGGTGTATCTGTCTACATAAATGACAAGCACATCTCAAGGCTGGCCAAAAAATATGACACACTTGAACTATACATATCCAACTAACCACTGGAAAAATCCATTATCATATTCTGGTTATCTACAGGTCCCCCACCATGAACCAGGAAACCCATATATCATACCTGAGGTTACTAGAATCACACACCATTCAGTCCAATACCATACTCATGGGTGATTTTAACTACCTCTCCATTAATTGGGAGACATGCACAACCATTAGCATGCAGGCCAAAGATTTCTTGAGTTTGTAAATTCAAATAACTTGGAGCAGCTAGTCTGCACTCCCACTAGGGGAACAAATATCCTAGATCTGGTATTCACAAATATGAGAAAGTGCTGCACCCCCTCACCACCCTGCCCCCCTGTGTGATGTCCTCACTGGTAAGATCAGATCACAAAACCATCTCCCTTGAAATAAACGTAAAACTAGTCATCTCCCCACCTAACCCCCCCAGAACTTTAACACATTCTTAAAGGTAAACTATTCCCTATTAAGGGATGACATAGCTAGATTCCAAGCTCCCCCAAATCCAGAAACCTATGTAGATGCATGCACAAAAGCCCTATATGACCATATAATTAACTGCATAGAAACAGCAGCACCAGACAGAAATAACCTAGGTCAAACCACAAAAGGAAGCCACCCTGGTGGACCTCTGGTATTAATAGGTTGTACAAGAAAAGAAAGAAAATGCTGTCAAGAAGTAATTGAGAATGCACACAAAAGAGCAAAAAGTCCCTCATTAATCTAAACAAGTGAATCAGGGAACTAGTCAAGTCTCTGAAAGCAGAATTTGAGGTAAAAGTAGCTTCCAAAGGTTAGCCATAAGGAGTTTTTCATTTTTGCCTGCAAGCGTAAGGGCAACACTCAGCAATGAGTGGAATTAGTTGTAGATGGCATCACCTATACTCAGCCAGAAGATAAGGCAAATCTGGTGGCTGACAAATTAATCTCCAATTTCACCTCCCCATAACCCCAAGTACTTACCCAAGAAATACACTCCATTACTCTACCACCAATTATCACCAAAGAATCGGGTTGTCATTGCTCTCTCTAGTTCTAAAAAAAAGCTACAATGGGGCCTGAAGATATACCAGGTTGCCTCTTAAACAGCTTAAATTAGGACTTATCAGGCCCATTAGGATCTCTGTTTAACCACAGCCTCAGGACTGGCTTTATCCCAATAGTGTGGACAGCAACAGTCATCTCTCTGCATAAAAGGGGACCATCTACTAACCTGGAGAAGTACAGACTCATAAGTTTGACTATATTTATATGTAAGGACATGGAAAGAATAATCATGACCTGATGAATAATGACATTTGAGACTTCTAAACATTCAACCCAATCCAATTTGGCTTTGTCAAGGGCCAGCCATGCCTACTGAATCTGGTATATTTCTTTGAGCAAGTCTCTAAGGCCATGGAGGAGAGTAAATCAGTACGTACTGCCAACGTTAACCTGGCCAAGGAATTTGACACAATTCCCCACTCAGGTATTATAAATAGACTCACAAAACTGGGCATAAATCCCTACATTAACAGATGGATAGCCAATTGGCTCATGGACAGGACACATGTGGTTAAGGTTGGTTAACCTAAATCCAGCCAGAGGCCCATTACTAATGGTGTGCCACAGGACTCAGTGCTCGGACCACTCCTGACTGGAATATATTTCTCTGAAGTCAAGCTTAATGTCTAAGGCATCTGGATGACAAAGTTTGCTGATGATTGCTGGGGGGCAATCACTGAATCTCCCAGTGATGTAGATCTCCTTCAGGAGGGTCTATATCATATGTTCAAGGTGCTATAACTGTGGCCTAAAACTAAATGTGAAAAAATACATTGTCATACCCTTTGAGATGTCAAACCCCCCTGCAAATTACATCATCAATAGCACACCCCTAGGAGTAGACACAGAGGAGACAGATCATGGTACACAGATAGATAGATAGTTGCCTGAAATTTGACCACCATGTGTCCACAGTAGTAAGAAAGTCCTTCTATGTGGCACAACTTATAAGTAAAGGTATGACATCCAGATCCAAGGAAATTATGGTCCCGCTCTCCTCAGCCTTTATTAGACCAATAATCAAGTACAATGCTCCATCTGACTTGTACTTAACTAGGTACTTAGAGCAGCTGGAGTGACCTCAGAAGTTCCTCACAAATAAAATACAAGGTATAAACAACATGTCATATGTGGATAAACTAAAGGCCCAATCCCTTTATGCTGTCTTCTACAGACTATTTAGGGGTGAACTTTGATTGACATACAAGGTACTCACAAATCCAGCCCTGATGCAGCTGCTACATATCTGCAAGTCAAACAGCATGACTGTCACCTGATCTAGGGATCTAAACTTAGTCAGTGACTCAAACAAAACATGCTGGATAGATAGATATGCATTTCAGAGACCCCCCTTCTTTTGAACATGTTTCCTATTGATATTAAGCATAGCCCTTCCTTGGCTCTCTTCAAACACAGTTTGGAACAAGGGATGGGGAATTGCAAACTCACACCAGAGGTAGCACCAATATCCCTTATGGACAGGGGCAATCTGTAACATACTCAAGGCATAGGTACATTCCCATGCCATCCTCTTTCCCATAAGGGACATATATTGGGGTAAAATGGTATCATATTGGCTAGGCATGTAAGGGCTCTTAAGTGTTTTCTTTTAAATCTCCCATGAACATACAGCATCATTGTGGTCAATGTCTGTATTAAAGTACACCAGTGACAACAAATGCTATACATCTCAAATTGAAGCTAGTGACCTAGGTCAGATAAAAGAACAGAAAAACCCTGTGGCATCAGACTTTTGAAAAACTACCTACAGAATAATTAGTCAGTGGTCAGCACATAGGTAATCACTTCCATAGGGTCAGAATGACACAACAGGACACACACTGGATCACCATTGAGTGGATTATTTCCTGTGTGTTATACCTCATTTGGAATGCTACAAGATACCTGGTATGTCAGTGTACACTAATGCAGTCTAGGGTGACTATGCTGATGGCTCACACTGCATTTTTTTTCCTGCCTCTGGCACATCTGGAAACACTCAGCCCATGGTGTTGTACTAAGTAGCTGGAGGATGTGACAGTAGAGTACTGGGGCATAGTGTGGGCAGGAGCATGCCTATGATGCGACCATCAGGACAGGACTGCTGGGCTCACAAATGAGTGATCAATGACAGATGTGTGTGCACACTGCAACACAGACATTTGATGTCCTAGGGCCATATGTGGGTCTAATGAGAGAGGGTCTGCCTCTACCCACTGCAGGTAATCTGCTTAGTACAATCAGAGCACATAACACTCAGTATTATGCTCTAGTACTGCTGTAACAAGGCTTTCAACAGATAACACACTGTCACGTTGTGCAGCCAAAGTTGCCATGACCTCCCTATGTCTGCACTGCACTGCTGACCTTCATATAATGCATGCAGCTGGTGTGCTACATGAGTTGTTGCACAGGCAAGTGCATGCAGGTAAGATCCCTGAGGCTGGTGTGAACTTTCATTTGCCTGTAATAGAAGGCAGACACCTAAGCACTTCAGCTACACTCCCATGTGTAATATGATGGGCAATATTGGTCCATCATAAGAAAAAGTCACCATCATTACCACATCCAACATGGAATAGTGGCTCAAGGTTTTCATCATGTCCATCATCTGATGTCCCCACATCATCAGAATGTCCGTCCACAGTATCTTCCATATTGGAGGCTATACCATAATCCACATGGCTGTCCCGTCTGGGCCATACAATAAAACCAGTTCTTTGCCCTGCATGCCATATAGTGTGCTATCATAGTTAGTCACATCACATCCCGCATAAGGACCAGTGGACAGGCTACTGGAGGAGGCAGGCAGTGGATGTGCGATCAGAAGATGCAGATGGCACATGTCACTTATTGTCACAGAATTAAAATGATACAGCAGAACAACTATATGACTGCAATGCTGTTGATGATATGGACTTACCAAGACATAGTGGCTGTAGATTGTTCGGGGACTATTTTTTACACATATCTGACTTGTGCATTACATATCAAACAAATATGATAGATGAGGATAATACAAATACTAAAACCTACCTGACATGTCTTCTTGTAACTCCACCACCAGTGGTGAGGGCTGAAATGCAACTGTCATGTGAAAAGATACACAAAAAAGTGTCACCATTAAACATATACCAGGCATCATGTTGCATTTCAACTAAGGTATAACACACAGGAGATAATATAGACACATACTGGCTAGGTGAGAGTGATGTGCAGATTGTAGCTGTCATATGCAGGTGAGCAAGACCACAGCAGTCATGAAAGGCACAGATATGATCATCAGTAGTGAAATGTAGCAAACAGATACAATTCCTTACCAGGTTTATCCTCCCTGTTTGATGTCCTCTCATCTGTCATAATGCAGATCCTGCAGTATAGCAATGCACACAGACATCATCATGTGAGTATGATCCACAGTCATGACAGGGGGCGGAGGCACACAGCAAATATAGCTCACACTAACAGGAAGCAGTTTCATGACAAACAGCACATATCAGTCAGATGTATCTCTGTATGGAACAAGGCAACATGAATACCCTAGATTATAGGTGTACTACAAAGTGCTGCATCATATCAACAAGATGAGAAACCTTACCTGGTCTGTCTGCATGTGCAGCTTCAAGCCCTATGTCTTGTGATGAGTTATCTATATGTTAAAATGGCAAAAAAAAAATCAACATGTGAGTATACTCCAAGGTAATTACAGAGGGACAAAAATGCATGGATCACATTAATAGCATGTGGAAAGACTTACATGATGTGCTGCTGCTGTAAAGATGTTGAGGAACATATGCAATTGAAAAAAAAACATCATACATGCTGCTGAGAATATTATGTATGTACTTTGGTAGGAAGGCAGCAGGTTTTAACACTTATGTTCTGCATTCACATCAGGTGTGTTTCCACATTCATGGCATACTTCTCCTGGTGGAACATAATTATAATAATACAGTAATAACTGTGAAATAAAGTTCTGTACTGAAAAAGGTCGTATGCTGCAGTGTCCTGGAAGGTAAGACATACCTGTATATGTACAAACACCTGCTTCAATACCTCCCTCAGATATCCAATGATCCCAACTGGTGGCATGGTGTGAGGCCATGGACATCATTATCTTATCTGGGGAGGCAAGAGTGGCCCACCTCCAGTGGCATTCCTTGCCTTCTCATAGCAGCGGAGTCTGTTGGCTGCATGGAGGATCATGTCAGAGCAACATCACTGATATGTCTCCTGTGATCCAAAACATTCTAGGAAGACACATTTAGTACATGTAGGCCTCCTGTGATCTATTGTTACCACCCACAGTATTGATCATGTTTGTAAGGTACAGCCATGCTTCACTCCTCCAGCCCATCTGTGCAAGAAGGCTGCAGGCTTGATTATAATTTCATTCCCTCTTTGTGAGAAATTGTCTGCTCTATTTCTGATTGACATCTGGAAGGTAGGGTGATATGCATATGTTCAACTTCATATAGTGGCCCACAGGTTAAAATGATAATGTTAAAGGCATGTGTTAATTGAATTGCTCGCCTTTCATTTACAATGCAAAGCTATGCAAAACAATACATCTCACACATATCACTGTTATGTACATTTCATCAGAATGAAAATGAAAAACATGTCTGCTTACATAATCCATTAGGAGTAACAATATGATCATACGTACCAATCCATTAAAAAGTTTGTAGAGATTATATTTCTATAGGTGGGATTTGAACCCATGCCAGAGGATATTACAAGTAAAAGGCAAACACATAACCAACTTGGCACAAGCCAACACTGTAGTAATGGTGTTGCCACATTTATAAGCATATTGAAACAGAATGAGCATGTGTACTCCTAGAATGTAGATGCCTGTCATATACATCCACAGTCAGTGACTAGCATCATAAGAAATATTGCTGTCATTAAATGGCATGCAGCACATAGTGGAAGTTATTCAGAAACAGTGAAGAGAAAAGCAGAACATTAAAATGAACTACTTAGTCATGACTACATATCAGCCCAATAAGCAGTGAACATTCAAAGCTGTCCTCATGTTGTGTCTATTAGACTGAATGTACTAATGACTACTACTGCCCTATCCTTAAGCATCATAGAGTATCAGTCTGAACATACAACTTAGGGAAACTGTAGTAAGTTTTCAGTTTCTGCAAGCAAACCACAGGCATTACAGCTTAGTCAGAAATAATTAAAGATACATTTTCATTTCATCCATATCTGTACTTCACTGGGCTATTTCCTATTTATCCATACAACTGCATATGGGGGAAATCTCTTATCACAGATGGCCATTTGCCCATCTGTATGCATATTCTTGATTTCTAGCCCACTCTTTTATGTAACTAACATATTGTAATGCAGATAATTTAAAAAAAATGAGTCAAAACATCTACAAATTCACTTACACAGATTAAGGATAACATAGTTGTGTGAAAATAGCAGTCCTTATAACTACAACAATGCCTGCAGGTGACAGCTTACTGTTGAAGGTAGCTGTACATCAGCTATACCTTAAAGTGAGTTTAGCTATTTACGCACAGCTTTTAAACACCACTTATGCCATGCATAATTAGTGAGGTTGATTGTATTCAATGTTTTAGAATCCATTTACAAACATCCATGTAAGTTTCTCAAGATGTGGTGCATTAACCAATAACCCTGCCCAGCATAACTGTGAGGTGATCAGCGCAACAACCCAAAAGGTATCATTAAATGAGATTATCTGTAACATGTGCCCAATACCCTCCAATAGTCTGCTACCATATGTGCCATCTTTAAAATGATATATATATATATATATATATATATATATATATATATATATATATATATATATATTTTTTTTTTTTTTTTTGTAAACAAGAAACATCTTTAATAAATTATCACGTATGACATAGGCAAGCGTAGATTTATATAAATGGAAACAAACCATACTGACATAACTTTTTAAAGTGTGATACTGATACATTTATTGCTCACATTATTGTTACCTGTGAATTTTCTATGTGTGCTGAAACTTCTTTCTGACTGGATCATGCTATTATTGGGTCACCTTATTCCATTGCATCTCACATATGTACATCATATACCTGGCAACCCATATGTGTTGCCTCTGACATGGCATATGTCTTTGGCATATGGATCCCGTTTCACCTATTGTGTACACTTATCAGTGTATTAAACAACCACAGTTTTGCTTTACTATTGTACTGCTGTTTGGCGTTGTGCTTGGTTGTTTTCCTTTTGCAAGCAGTGTTGGAGTTCTAGCCTGCTCTCCACTTGCCTTTTACATTTCCTTGTCTTGATTTTCTCATATTTGCTGATGCTTGGCTTGCACTTGCACTGCTGACAACCTGGTAGATGATTGTATTCAATATTCACTATGTAGTGTAAGAACTTTCTCTGTGTGGAAGATTTTCAGTCTATATATCTCTAGTTAATCACTGTATATTAATCAGACCAGACATTAGTAGTAGAAGTAGTAAACATAAGCTCATCTTAAGTCAAAAAAATAATAAAAAATATATAATTTGAAATATTCTACAGAATTACTAAGTATTCAAAAGTAATCCAAGTAAGGGAGGCAGTCTGTTTCCAGTCGAAAATCCTTTATTAAGTACACAGACAAGCGATCCAAGTAAAACAAAAATAGAGTAATAGTTTCCTTGCAAGCTTTCTAAATATATATATATACGTTTTATCAGGCAAGGGAGTAGTTTATTGTGCTGTAAAACAAAGTGTTATTGGTATACATGTTAAATTCACATCCCATCCCCCATCAGTGTGACATTCGAGCTGGTCCTGCCCTACTTAGTAGTCCAACAGTCCAGCAGGACCAGCTTGAATGTCACACTGATGGAGGAAGGGATATGAATTTAACATGTGCAAAAGCCACTAATTGAATTCAGGTCACCTGGGCCATAATCAGGACTTAATTCTACTATGCCACAGGTGTATGACTGTGAATTAATTTAATAAAGCATCTTTTGTTCAAAATTAAATTTAAGTACTAAAAACTTTTGCATGATTTCATTTGCATTTTACATTGTTTATATGGCAATAAGAAAATCACAAACTATGTCAAATATCAACAAAAGACAATCTATAAATGAATATTTAAATGACATAATAATCACAATGAACCTCAAAAAAGACCCATTTCATCTCATTATTACTGTCAATGTCACCTTTTGGAATAACAGCCATGGGTAATCTCAGTAAATGTACCCCACACCCGTTAGAATAAACTTACTATACAACTGATATATTTGCAACACAATCCATATATAGTTCTCATACCTGTGGTATATGCAACACATTCAGATGTATATCTTTTATTATTAAACTTAACTACATTTTTATCACATTTACTCACAAAATCATTTGCAATTGTAAATGTCCCTCTCTTTCTGCTCTCTTAACCAGCTACAAAAAAGGCAACTTTAGATACATCTAACAAAATATCTCCTGGTCAGGAAAAAAAACATCAGCCTGATGACCTCTTACCTATTTTCATCCAAAGTTGTAGAACTTGTTGCTGTGATTGTATGACAACAAGTACTTAACAGCATTTAAATGCTTCCTCAAGTCCCAGTTTACCAAATCACTATCCTGCATCAAATTCAGGATCAGATAATTTTATTGGCTCTGTACCCTACACTTGGCCTATAACTATTATTATATTGTGGTAAAGATAAACTAAATCCTGTGCTCCTGATAACTCCAAAACTGCCAGTACTTCAATTAACTTCTCACACACTCGATCAATTAACTTCTCACCAGATGAAATGTCACACTGATGGAGGAAGGGATGTGAATTTAACTTGTGCAAAAGCCACTAAATGAATTCAGGTCACCTGTCCCATAATCAGGACTTAATTCCACTATGCCACAGGTGTATGACTGTGAATTAATTTAGTAAAGCATTTTTTGTTCGAAATTAAATTTAAGTACTAAAAATTTTTGCATGATTTCATTTGCATTTTACATTGTTTATATTGTGATAAGAAAAGCACAAACTATGTCAAATATCAGCAAAAGATAATCTATAATTAATATTTAAATGGCACAATAATTGCAATGAACCTCAAAAAAGACCCATTTCATCTCATTATTACTGTCGATGTCACCTTTTGGAATAACAGCCATGGGTAATCTCAATAAATGTACCCCACATCCGTTAGAATAAACTTACTATAAAACTGATATATTTGCAAAACAATCCATATATAGTTCTCATACCTGTGGTATATGCAACACATTCAGATGTATATCTTTTATTATTAAACTTAACTACATTTTTATCACATTTACTCACAAAATCATTTGCAATTGTAAATGCCCCTCTCTTTCTGCTCTCTTAACCAGCTACAAAAAAGGCAACTTTAGGTACATCTAACAAAATATCTTCTGGTCAGGAAAAAAAACATCAGCCTGATGACCTCTTACCTACTTTCTTCCAAAGTTGTAGAACTTGTTGCTGTGATTGTGTGACAACAAGTACTTAACAACATTTAAATGCTTCCTCAAATCCCAGTTTACCAAATCATTATCCTACATCAAATGCAGGATCAGATAATTTTATCGGCTATGTACCCTACACTTGCCCTATAACTATTATTATATTGTGGTAAAGATAAACTAAATCCTGTGTTCCTCATAACTCCAAAACTGCCAGTACTTCAATTAACTTCTCACACTCTTATTTATCAGCTAATACCCATACTAACCTCCTTAAAATAATATCTTACATCATGTGACTCTCTCCTAATATTCAAGTACTGTCTTGTCCCTAACCTAATTCCAGTGCTTGTATGAACCATATACTGAAATAGCTTTGTCTTTACCATTTGTAATATTATGTTGTATTAATATGATATACACCATGTGTGACTGACATTTCTTACATTTGTTATATTTTCTATCATTCCTTTGTCCTATACCTGGGTAGCCTCTGAATATGGGCATTGCCACAAGAGCTATACTGGTCAATAAAAACAAAAATGCATGCTTGCACACATGCACACACACAGACACACGTATAAACACACACACACACACACACACACACACACACACACACACACACACACACACACACACACACACACACACACACACACAAATAAGCAAATAAACCAATAAATGAAATTTCAGAAAACATTCCATACATAAGCAAATAGGCAATGATTTGGTTATTATAGGTAAAATATACTAATCTGGATTATAATTATAGCATTTCAACAAAAGTGTTGCTATACATTGCAAACAGAGCTATGGAGGTACATTTTGGCTACCTTCCTTGCAAGTAGCAAATGTAAACATTAAAAAACTGACTAAATAAGTACATGTTCCACACACATTTCTTGTCACGGTTTCATGATTTCATTTGCATTTTACATTGTTTACATTGCGATAAGAAAAGCATAAACTATGTCAAATATTAGGAAAAGATAATCTATAATTAATATTTAAATGGCATAATAATTGCAATGAACCTCAAAAAAGACCCATTTCAACTCATTATTACTGTCGATGTCACCTTTTGGAATAACAGCCATGGGTAATCTCAGTAAATGTACACCACATCCGTTAGAATAAACTTACTCTAAAGCTGACATATTTTCCACAAAATCCATATATATTTCTCATACCTGTGGTATATGCAACACATTCAGATGTATATCTTTTATTATTAAACGTACCTACATTTTTATCACATTTACTCACAAAATCATTTGCAATTATAAATGCCCCTCTCTTTCTGCGCTCTTAACCAGCTACAAAAAAGACAACTTTAGGTACATCTAACAAAATATCTTCTGGTCAGGAAAAAAAATCATCAGCCTGATGACCTCTTACCTACTTTCTTCCAAAGTTGTAGAACTTGTTGCTGTGATTGTGTGACAACAAGTACTTAACAACATTTAAATGCTTTCTCAAATCCCAGTTTACCAAATCAATATCCTACATCAAATGCAGGATCAGATAATTTTATTGGCTCTGTACCCTACACTTGCCCTATAACTATTATTATATTGTGGTAAAGATAAACTAAATCCTGTGCTCCTGATAACTCCAAAACTACCAGTACTTCAATTAACTTCTCACACTCTTATTTATCAGGTAATACCCATACTAACCTCCTTAAAATAATATCTTACATCATGTCTCTCTCCTAATATTCAAGTACTGTCTTGTCCCTAACCTAATTCCATTGCTTGTATGAACCATATACTGAAATAGGTTTGCCTTTACCATATGTAATATTATGTTGTATTAATATGATATACACCATGTGTGACTGATATTTCTTACATTTGTTATATTTTCTATCATTCCTTTGTCCTATACCTGGGTCGCCTCTGAATATGGGCATTGCCACAAGAGCTATTCTGGTCAATAAAAACAAAAATGCATGCTTGCACACATGCCCACACACAGACACACATATAAACACACACACACATACACACACACACACACACACACACACACGCACGCACGCACACACACACACACACACACACACACACACACACACACACACACACACACACACACACACACAGAAACAAATAAGCAAATAAACCAATAAATGAAATTTCAGAAAACATTCCATACATAAGCAAATTGGCAATGATTTAGTTATTATAGGTAAAAATATACTAATCTGGATTATAATTATAGCATTTCAACAAAAGTGTTGCTATACATTGCAAACAGAGCTATGGAGGTACATTTTGGCTACCTTCCTTGCAAATAGCAAATGTAAACATTATAAAACTGACTAAATAAGTACATGTTCCACACACATTTCTTGTCACAGTTAATTGTTATGTCCTTGACAGTGATGGTCTCTTTCACCATTCTGGTACTGTGTTTCATGTTGGCTGCAAATTAAAAGAGTGGGAACGGCCGGGGCTTCAAATTTTTGGACTCTGTCAGTAAAATGTACATCATGATATACAGAGAAAGCCAGCTTAACAAATCTCAGGGCTTCATATATTTTTGTTTTCTTAAATCATTTTTTATCAAAATCACATACTGCATAAACAAATCAAGTACATTCTTCAACCCCATCAGACATAACACAGACCATTGCTTACGTCACTACAACTTAATATATGAAAACTAAAAGTTATATCTTCAGTACAATGTATAGCTGACATATAATCGCCAGTTTTTATCCACAAAATATGTCTTTCTATCCAATGAAAACCTTTCTATCTCCTCATACAACAATACTTAGCTCTCTCATTTCTAATTTCATAATACCACACCTCTACTCTCTTCTAGCCAAGCCACATTGTGTCCCATTTGTTCTTTAATCTTTTCGCTCTGCTTCTGCTGGCTTCCCTTTCTGTTACTTGCCTTATGCAACATCCTATGTTTTCCATCTTGACACTGTTGATACCACCCTACATCACATTAGTAATGCAAGCTAATCCTATCCCTCAGTCTGCTACTAGCACTAACCCTAAACCTTACCTTAAAAAAAAACTTTACATAACATTGTCACTCTATAATACAGGCACAGGCATACACACAAGTGCTAATACACATGCAGAGCAATAGATCTGCCCTCTTAGCTAACCCTTTTACCAACCTTAACCCACAAACACTTGCACAAACACTAAATCTATCCCCTCACCTAACCCATACTATAACCCTAGCACACAAAAACTCATACACAAGTAAACTCCTAATACAAACCCACTTACCTGTTTTGTCATAACAAACATTCAAGAAAATGGATATTTGGTAAAATAAATATTTGCAAAAACAAACTTTTAGTTCATTCTGTCAGAAAAATGAACATTCAACAAAATGAGCCAAATCCATATGTTTATATTATATTACATTATATTATTATATATTTAATTTTCTTCTCACAATGGAAGCAAAGGTATATTATTAATACTATGTTCACTAGTAAGTGTACATTCCTGGATGCAGGATTCACTCCCATGCTCTTCAGCATATCAGGCAATGAGCGCCCACCAGCACTCATTGTTTCCATAGCAGGTATGGGTTTTACGGGATCAGGTCGTTAGCCCAAGGCCCAACCATCCTCAGAGGGTGCACCAGACACTCGCACTCTCACAACTAGGGCCAATTTTGAGTGTCCAGTCCACCTACTGCATGTCTTTGGAATGTGGGAGGAACTGGATCACCCAGAGGAAACCCACATGAATGCTGGGAGGACAAGCAGTCTCCACACAGAAGGCACCCCACCCGAGAATCAAACTGGAGAAAGTCTTGCTATGAAGTGACAGTGCTAATCGCTACACCACTGTACCACTGCACCATCCAGTAAGTGTACATTGCACAGCAAAAATCAGTTTAATAAGTTGTTAAGAAGATGTGTTGTCACGACTGTCCATGCACATTGCAATAGGCATGTGCAACTACTGTATACTTTTTTATCAAATTGAAGTTTGAATTGTTTTAGTTAAGCACTATTTCAATTGTCTCCATAATAAATACTTTAGAGTGACAACGTGTTTTGAAAATATCTTAAAAGCCTGGGTACCCGGATCATTCCTGAAAAGAATCCAAGGACCAACCCATTTACCTAGTTAACAATTCACATCTAATCTTGGCTTATCAATTCAAAAGACACCAAATTAGTTAATCAGTCACTCAGTCAGTCAATCAATAAGTTACTCAATGAGAACATTGTATTCAAAATATATTTAAAGATAAGCTTTAGCAAGGATTACATGAACATCAGAGAGCAGAATGATGAGCCCATAGGATTAAAAATAGTTATTTTACATATCAGTGAAGCCAGAGATAGTGCACTTGCCCTTGGTGTTGAAGTCTGCTGGTTCTATTCCCACATCAGTCAAATCAAAAAGAGTAGGAGTCCTTTATTTATTTACACATTTTTACTTTGTATATATATTTAAATTGTATTTATATATAAATATTTTTGCATGTATGCAATTATTTAAAGTAACTTTCTGTTTCTACATATCATTCTATTGCTCATATATATAACTATGTCCTAATTCAACCCCAACTCCTTATTATATAACTAAAATCAAATCCATTTTACTATTAAGACAAGGGTGTGCTATGAGCAGTATTTTAATTGCTTTAGTTATGAATACAATAATCAGTTTCCATTAAACATAATTTCTTTAATCCCCTCATTCCATAACACCCATGTTTTATTTTTGGAGCAAGACTGATTAGAAGGAGAGAAGTTTGGGCCTGGATTGGGGTGTATGTCCCCAGTTAAATGAAAACCAGTAAAGTTGGGGATACGTTTATTTGATTTTTGTTTAGGTAGATAATGTTGGTAGTGAGTTGGTTTAAGTTTGTAGTAGTTGTTAGTGATTAGGAAAAGTTTTATTTTTAAGAGAAGGAGAGGGTGGGAGGGAACTAAAGTTGCAGAGATGTTGTGGAAGTGTGATGTGTAATGGTGCTGGGGAGTGAAAGGGAGAGAGGGAATATGAGAGTTAGTATAGGAGGTTAAATAGTATAGTGTTAGTAGAAGTAAGATGAAGGGAGAGTAGAGAAGTACTTTGGAAGGAAGGCTGAGCATGGTAATGGGAGACAGTTAAGGATTAAAAGAGAAAGAGAAAGGAGATATGAGATTTTGCATCTTCTTCTTGTATTTTTCCATAATGTCCACCAAAATTACTTTGTTCTCTGGCTCACTCTGTTCAGATCCTCAAATCAATCATCCCACAACCCTCCCAATCGGAGGGCTGTAACTATACATTCCTATGTAATGGACTCCTCTGTTTCACCAAATAGTTGATTCTGAAATAACATCTCTTAGGTCTTCAGCAACATCCACCATGAATATTGTTGAGCTGGCATTGACCTCTGCTCCTGCCCATGAGTTTTCCATCTCAGCATTATCCTTCCAGCTGCCAATGTGAGGGGAACAGGATGTGCACACATACTTGGATCTAGCACTTCTGCAAATACTAATCATGGGTATGTTTTTTTTTTTTATTATTTAACACATTTATACATTATACACTATTTACATATTTACATTATTTACCACTATTTACATATCTCATACACTTATTTCACTTTTCAAGTAATCCTCCCACTTTTTTACCCACAACCAAAACCATACTTTTTTCAGTATCTTTGCCAAGGTCCATTTTCCACTATATTTAATCTTACTGAATCTCTCATTCCAGATTGTCCATGCAACATAAAAGACAGCTCTGTCCATTTTCTTTGCTTCTTCTTGTCTTTGTATTCCATAGTATCTATATTCTATCATGTCCATGTTCAACTGTTTGAATTTTAAATACTTTTTAATCACATCATGTTTACATATCTTTTTCCATAAATTCCTGATTCTATCACATTTCAGAAATACATGTTCTGATGTTTCTAAGTCACCACACTTATTACAGTTTCTATCTTGTTTTCTTATACTGCATATTCACATTTACAGAGAATTTACTTATGGGTAATCTCCATAAAAGACCGTTACATTCTTTTATTTTTTATAACTTTTCTCCCAAACATACTTTAATCAAATACTTTCTCTATCTTACATTGTAATCTTTTAACAAGTATTCTCATGAATATTTTATAATCTGTGTTATTTACAGTTATCAGTCTCCAATTCTTTATCTCTTCTCTTTTTCCTTTTTTAAATATGAATTTTATTACTCCAGTACTTATTTCTTTATATTTATTCCCAGTTTCTAAACATTCATTCATCACTTTGATAATAATTCATTTTTGCCAATCTTCCATTTCTTTATATATTTTATAGTCAAGTCCATCTATACTTTTATCAGAATTCATATGAATATCTTTCAGGATGTCATTTAATTTGTTTATATCTATTCTTTTTTCTAGATATTCATTATCTTTTTTGTTTAATTTCTTTCCATCATATATTTTATCTATCTTTACCTTTTTCTTAAAAAAGATATTCAATACATGTTCTTTAATTATTTCATATAATTTACCTATCTTGTCCTTTCCTTCTCTTATTATCTTTACTTCCTTCATTATTTTACACAAATAAGTGCTACCTCTTCTTTTTTTTTTTGTAATAAATATTTTTTGTTTGTATAACAGATTGTTAACCTTGATCTGACTCATTTTATACAATTCTTTTTCCTTTTCATAAAATATTCATTCTTTCTTTCCCTACTACATCCTTAAATATTTCTCATCATATTTTTTTATTTTTATTTCCTTCTTTCCTTATATATGGATTCTAAGAACACTTGTTATATTTTTATTTAAACGGTATCCATTATACCTTCCAATTTCGATAGCATACTTTCATATCTATATGTTGTATCCAGAATATAATCAGTTTATTTCTTTCTACTGAATCCAATTCATTCTCATTCATTCTTTTTATCCCTTTCCCTATCTTAATATATTCTTCATTTTCTTGTATTTTCATCCAAATCGGTATATGATCAGAAAATCCATTATACTTAATTCCTTTTTGTTTGACTTTTAAACTATCTGACAACAAAAATAGTCTAGCTTAGTTTTTATATAATTTCTATTATATAATGTTTGCTTCCCCATAACTTTAACTTACCACTCCTCATAATTTCTATAACTATTTTTACATCACAATTATTCTTTTTTCTCTTATGTTGCAATTAAAATAATTTGCTATTACTATATTCATATTTACACATACATTGTTGAATATAGTTTTGAACAAGTTCTCCCTTTCTTTTTTTTTTTTTGTAAAAGAAAAAGCCAAAAAAAGAAAAACGTGCATTTAATTTTCACCAGCATTTTGCAGCACACTTGTTACCTTTAACATTTACGATACATGGAATATATACAATTTAATTTTTCCATTTATCCTTTTTAAAGTGACATTGCAATCTAATTTCTCTGGCCATAATCCCCTACTTTCGTACATTTTTGAAATGTCCATTATTTCTTTACAAATATTTATAAATGCTATTTTAAAATCTCTCTTTCCACATCTGTTCAAAACTGTATATGTATTTTCCTTTCTTTTTTTCCTCAAAAATTCTATGGATTATTATTCTGTCTTTTCTCATATTCACACAAAAACTGTTCCGTACCTTGTGCAGTTTAATCTAGAGGGATCTTCTGTCATGTATCAAAGGAAAACATCTCAGATGTTCAGTGTGTGTGTGTGTGTGTGTGTGTGTGTGTGTGTGTGTGTTTATGCGTGCGTGAATGTGTGTCTATATATGTGTGTGCATGTCCATGCATGTGCGTCTGTGTGTACATTCAGGTATAATCATGAGACAGTCATGCATGACGTAATGGAACAACATGCTGCAGAATTATTAATATTTAGCATGGAACATTTACTATAGGTGCTGATGGTAGCAGCATTTGTTATACTACAGATGCTGATGATAACAGCATTTGTGAAGATAGTGCAGAATAGTGACTCTGAGACACAGTTTCAGGGACAACCAATCAGCACAGCTGCACAATGAGAAGGTGAGTGACAAACTTGCATGCTGAAATTTCTGCTATACAAAAAAACTCTTAAACAACTCTGATTTAAGGTCTTTAATCAATTATTTAGCTTATTTAAAAGCTTGTGCTGTCTGTCTTGATAGAATGGTGAAAGCAACCCCAGAGAGCTCATCATTAGCCATGTCCTTAAATACATTATTAGCAACAAATCGGTAGGATGAGATTGCAGTAGGCCTTTTTTTGAAACTATCTTGGCATACGTATAGAAGTCTTGTAGGTTTCCATGTAATTGTATTTACTGGATAGCTCTTCCATTTTCAAAAAGTTTCCTAATAGTAGACTAATTGCAAAGTCTTCAGTTGATGTTAGCCAAAGGGTGCTCTAGTACAAGTAAACTTATGAACATACTTGCATTTATACTCCATATTGTCTTTGTTACTGACAATCCACCATGACCACAGGAATCTACAATGCAAAGCCACATTAAGGAAATCACCTCATCAAGTATCATACATCTCAACCTCTTGGTACAACAAGTCTGGACATATCCTAAAATAACGGGGGAACAAAGACCCAAAAATATGAATACATTTTAAATGTTGCTCTTATAAGCATAGAAAGTTGCTGGTATAACAAGTCTTTTATTAACATACATTTTCTGAAGGATATGAGGTCTGAAACTCAAATGTATATCATTATTTAGTGACTTCAATTTTATGAGGAATAGACCAAAAATATGAGACAAAACTATCTGGACATTCTGTGAAAATTTGGACAGTTGAGAGACATGTCTAGTGGCAATAACTTCAATGCTGCAGCATGCAGCTATGGCTCATAACTATCCCTGCTCTCACCTGAAGATACTCTTAAAGGTCAGCATCAGAGAACAAAAAATAATCAGTGCTGTGCATACAGCTAATGGCCATATAACTCTAGTGCATCCTTTTCAGCAGCCTGTAGAAGCTCTGTTTTTTTTCCAAACAGTGCTGTGGAATTCCACCTTCTCTAGCCAGTATTCTCTGGGAAGATCAAGTTCATTTTAATCTGTCCCATTCCATTTTTACACTAAAGGGACGTGTCTCTTGAGTTGCTCCAACTGATGGTAGCTCAGGTGAAAATAAAAGATCTTGATGCCCTGGCCAAATTTGTCCTAGTAGTATAAAGCACACCTTGTGTCTCCCCTGAATAAAGGCCGCTAGCCTAGTGAGACTATCCTGATCAATAAAGGATAAATAAATAAATGCATCCGTGCATGCATACATACATACATACATACATGAATGCATACATACATTCAGACATATAATTAAGCAAACAAACAAAAAAAAAACACCTTTCATTTTGCAGGAAGTTTAGTTGCATGATAATTCCTTGCAGCTTGCAGCTTGAAGAACTGAGCCCAGCTATGTACAAAGGATCACCTGACCTCCAAATATTCAGTAAAGAACTGTCCTCTCATCCTGATTCATTTTTCAAGTAGATGGTCAATATTTCTCTGGTCCTACCTCTTGGACTTACTTGCAAATGGTGACTGAAACAGTACCACAAAGCTGAAGTCTTCATAGATCCAAGAACAATCGCTACTTCAAGCCTCAATTCACCCAACAGCAAGACAAGGTCTCAGTCCCAGGGTGGGTCACAATTCCAGAAGGGATAGTATTAAAAAGTAAAATATGATAAATAAATGGACAGATAGAAAGATGGCTTAACTTAACAGATGGCTAGATAGATAGATAGATAGATAGATAGATAGATAGATAGATAGACAGATAGATAGATAACTAGTTGTGACAGTAATATAAACAGGATACCAGTCCTACTTCTTTCTTGCCTCCAGCATATCCAACACAATTATATTTTATTTATTGATTTATCAGTTTAATTTTTATTTCTTAGCTAGGTTAGAATGCTGATCCAGATAGACCTTTTTTCACTTTCTGCCAAGGAAAGTGTGAGACACATATAATAAAGAGGAGTTATTTTAGAAAACATAACAGGGTTGTAAAGATACATTTGCATATATACTACATATAAATGTTGGTATAGCTAAGTGAGAAAATGTCATACATTATATCTGTATTTTGATGCATGCACTATTTACATTTATAAGTCACACTGAAGTACAGGTGAGATTAGTGAGCTTCAGGTGTGAAAGTGGATTATTGCATGGGAAGTAGAGAGGGATGGTGATGGGTGGAGATATTCAAGGGATTTAGTAGTGCTGAAGACTTTGATGAATTTAAACAGAAGGGATTAAGTAGTTTATATGACATTTCCTATCTTAAAACATTGCAGGCAGCTTTATCGTGTAGAAATTTCTTTAATTGGTTATGTTCATAGGTTCATAGGTTCATACTAGGCTATCTGCCCTAGGGCATTTATAAGCCTAGCCATAGTGTATTTGGCTTTCACCTCCCATTTTAAATGAATTTTGCTATGCCCTTTTTTGAGGTTAGTATACTGTGCCTCTGTCTAACAGTGACACAGAAGTGATACCCGGGGTAAACCTATGATCTCCCATCCACTCATCAAGATTCCTCTTGAAGAGAGTCAATGAGGGACTCTGCCTAACCTGGACTGGGATATTATCCCAGAGTGAAGGAAGCCTCTGGGTTATGAATCTGTCCCTCCAGCATGTCCTATTTATTTCAGTGCTGAGGTTCAAGTCTCTCGAGTGCGTAGCTCGATGGGATTTGAATTTTCTGAGGTGCAGCATGTCCACTAATTCCGGGTTGGACATGGATTTATACTTCAGGCACAGATCACCTCTGAACAGGCGGTATGCCACTGAGTAGAGCTGGAGTTTCTTTAACCGGGCAGCATATAGCATCTGTTTGAGCCCTTTGATCCTCTTGGTGAGGTACTTTTGGGGTCTTTCCAGTTGCTGCAGGTGTCTGGTAAGGTACATCCCAAAAGGGGCATTGTACTCAATTATGGGCCTGATGAGGGATGAGTAAAGAGGCACGATGACCTCCCCTGATCTAGAGGTGAATCCCTTCATGATTAGGTGGTCTATTTGTGGGATTCATCCCTTCTGATGTAATATAGGCCATGTGATCTCTGTAAAAAGTTTATTTTTGAAACCAACAACTTTATTAAACAAAGAAAATTATAAAGTAAAAACAAAAGCAAAAACAATAACAGGAGTTGATTAGTTTCCATAGCTTAAAACAGGAAAATATAAAATTGTCTTAGATATAGTAACAATTAAGTCAATAAATATTAAGCATGTGCACTGAAAAAAAAGATGAGAGGTCTGAGGATATGTTAAAGGAGTAAATTTAAATAAAAAGATGATAATTTATTATAACACTGAGTATATATGAATATCCATACAAACACTTGTTAACCCAGTTGAATTATCCAGTGTCCCATGAATAGGTAAAATAATCCACACTGAGATTAACATAGATCTCTGTGTATGAATTTTGACCAAAGCTTAATAAACTGCTCGGAGAACTTGTCTTTCTTAAATTCTCTGAAGATCTCAGGCGATTTGAAAAATTTCTGTTCTCTTTGTAAGATCCACATATGATGTTTGTCCTCCGAGAGATGTGTGGGATTCATCCATTCTGATGTAATATTGGCCATGATTATTGCAGAGAGTTGTAATGTCCATGATTGCCATATCTTACTCTTGCCAGAAGGGATTTGAAAATGTACCACCCACAAAACATCTTTGAAGGATGGCAACTCAGTATTCAGAACCCTCTCAACCCTGGTGACTACCTTACTCTGCAGTTGTAAGACAGGAGGACAAACCCAGAATTTATGGACTAAACTAAGATTGGGTGTCTTTCAGTCTGGATAGTTTCTATTACCCATATTATCGCCAAAATTGTCTTAGAGGGTACACAGTATCCATGTTGAACAAAAAGCACTGTTTTCTTAAAGTATTTAAGTCCAAACTTTGAGATCATTTCTGTCTATACACACTGAGCTGAGTGGAGGAGGGGCACTGACCACAACTCTGATCTGTGACATACAACAATAAGTATTGTTTTTTTTGTTTTTTTTTACTAGTTATTGCTTAATCTAGCCATTTATAGCACTTTTTATTGCCTGCTGCATACTGTTAACTGTATTTTGCTGCTATAAACTAATCTGCATGGTTGTACTAACATTGTCTGCCTTACAGGGCCTAATAAATTAGTTTTTACTGTCACACTATTTGGAAAGCGTTTTAGCTAGTTTCACTGTGTGAAAGGTATTAATTGGAAATGTTCTCCATTTGTTAAACATCTGTTTGCTTATTCTAATTTCCTGCTAAGGAGAGCATCATATAACTGATTTGTTTGCAGTTAAAAGCATTATCTAGAGTCTCCTTGCTCCTTTATCTGTTTAAAACTTTCATTTACTGGCTCACTGCTATTTTTTTGCAGTGATAATAATTTCTGCAGTGTTTTCTGCCTAAAATGGTGTCTTGTTGTTATACTTGGTTGATTTGCAGTTACCCAGCCCCTACTGTAAATTTGATCTGGGGCACTCCTCCTAGTCTAGTGTCATTAACTCATTCTACCTAATACAGTGAGAACATTTGATAAGGCCAACCCACTTAGTTTTTTAACCATGAATTATCTTCTGTTCCTTCTTTTCTCCCTTTTCACTTTACTAAAAAAAAAAAAAAAAAAAAAAAAAAAAAAAAACTTTGCTAGACTCTACCATTGCTAGAATCTCCTTGTGTTCTGACTGTGGGTGCTTCTCAAACAATCTGGAAATATAGACCTGGTAAGAATATTTTTGGCACTTTTTAACTGTTCAGAGTTCTGCACTGTCTTAATTTTTGCTTGACTGAAATATTCATATATTTGCTGGCATTATTTTCTGATACTCTACGTGCCTCCATCTTGATTTTTTCTTAATTTACTGCTTTCTGCACTTGTTTTTAGTCAATTTTTTTATTTAAGTGCATTAATTTAAACTGTATTTGCTTTAATGTTGCTACACACTCAAGTGCACTAGCTTGCATTGCATTTGAATTGTTTTTACTGCTGTTTTACCTGCTTTTCTGTAAAAAAAAACAAAACACATTCTAAGCTTGTTTCCTGCCTTTCCTATAACTAGTCTAGTCCAGATACAGATTTGCTGTATCCAGGACTGTTTGTAAGCTTCTGACCCCCCAAACCTTTCTGTGTTGGAGGGAAGCCTTTTAGCTTATCAGTGGGAGTGGCAAGCACTAGGTAACTATCTACCTCAAGAAGAGTGGTTTCTGGACCAGAAATTGTAGTTTATTGGCCATTTGGGCAGTTTTCCATCCCTTTCAACTTTCTGGTTTAAAGGCCTGCGTTTTTGTGTTTTTGTGCTAGTTTAAGCTCTGTGTAGTGGCAGTAAGCAGAGGTAAACTATTACTGGTGCCAAAAAGTCTGCTCTTCAGTTTTTCCCTTAGATCTTAGTAGTTCTTTCTCTCTTGCACTTCAAATAGCCTAATCGCTTTGCACTTCAACGGGTTTTTGTAGCAATTATTGTGGAACACTTAAGTGGCCTCAGCCCTAGTCATTATTCACAGAGACAGCTCCAGTACTTTCTAGTTGTGACCACCCCTCTTGGCATAATTAAAGTCAGTTCCCTGTGCTTTCTCCTATTAACCTGGTACACTTGGGCATTCTGAGGCAGTGTAGCAACTGCCTCGTGCACAGACAACCCCCTCCTCTTACCTCCCAATACTCAGACTTGTGAGAGATGCACTTATATCACCAAATTGGAAGCTATACACTCTCCAGACAAGACCGGACTACCTGGTAAAGAGGTGAAGGCCAACACCTGCACCCCACCACATGGAACACATAGCTCTCCAGGACACCAACTATCACAGCTCTCACATAAAAGCACAAACCACACACCCACATTTGCAGAGGGTCTCAATAGAAATGTACCCAAACAGTAGAGGCTTCCAAGACAGAAATGAACTTAACCACCACAACACATCACAAACCACAGGACACATAGCTCACCTCCACAGTATGCCCCTCAACTTAAGCCCCTAAGGATAAACACCTTGCCCAATACAGTAATCATAGGTGACTCAATAGTGAGGAACACAGATGTCCCACTCACTAGGTTGAATAAGGAGAAGATAACAGTCAGCTCTCTATCAGGTGTGAAGATCTGACTCATAACACATGCACTCGGTCTCTCCACAACAAGTACAAGTATGACTCTGTTATTGTCCATGTGGGTGTGAATGATGTTTCTGGTGTCATTCTAAGGGGATCCAGTATTTGTCTGCTTGGGATGACATGACTGACAGACCTCAATGCTTTGCCAGAAATGGCCTGCATCTGTCAACCCTGGGTTTCGAGGTACTGGCTAAGGCTCTTTCTACCCCCATAGTGCCTTTTTTAGGCGGTGTTCCAAAGACAAAATTACCACCATGACAGCTATAAATAAATGCAATCTGAGGGTCATGCTGCTCAATGCTATAAGTCTAAATCCCAAGATGTACTCACTCAAAACACTCCTCAAAATTGAGAACAACAACATTTGTGCTGTAAAGGAGACCTGATTTAAAGTGGCAGAAAGCACCCCTGCACTACGAGGCTATAACTCATTACACACCTTTCGTTCCCAAAACATGGACCGAAGTTCCAAAGGTGGTGGTGTCTCCATATTCATAAAGGATATGCAAACCTCCAGACTAGTAGCCCAGCATAACACATCTGAGATACTTCAGGTAAAACTAACACTGGGAAAGCCGGAGATCCAGGTCATAGCATGCTATAGGTCCCCAACTAAGTCCCTAGACTTTAACTCCATGTTCCCAAGCACCCTTGAATCTGTCAAGGTCCAGCCCAACACTCAATTACTAGGAGACTTCAACTACCCCTCCATCAACTGGGAAAACTACTCAAGCACTGATACCCTGGCTCAATGCTTCCTGGAATTCATCAATTCCAATGCCCTGGACCAGCTCATTCTAACCCCCACTAGAGGAAACAACATCCTTGACCTGGTTATTACTAACATGGGTGACTGTTGCTCTACACCAATAATCAATCCCTCCCTGGTCAGATCCGACCATAAACTAATCACCATGGAAATCCACATCTAACCCACAACCCCCGCAAAGGTAACCACCTTGAAAAACTTCTCCAAATATGACTTTGGACTCCTAAAAACAGATGTGGCTAACTTTACTGTATCCATGCCAATGGAGAATAGCTGCATGAATGCTGAATCATACACCAATGCACTGTACGAACATGTACATAAATGCATGGAACTAGCCATACCCAACAGAACCAAGATGCTCTCCTCCAAAAAAAGGAAGCCAATCTGGTGGTCCCCTACCATTAATAAACTCTACAGCAGAAGGAAGAAACTGTTGCAGAAAATGGTGAAGTCTCAAGACTGGAACAACTCCCTTATTAGCCTCAACAAAAAGTTGAGATCCCATATCAAATCCTCTAAAGACAGCTATGAAGGGAGAATTGTGCAGACACTAAAAACAATCACAAACCTTCTATAGCTATATCAAGAACTTCCACAGCAATACCCTGATTTGCTCTGAGTTACTGCACAATGGTACCTCCTATACTGAGCCAACAGGTATTGCCAACATACTGGCCGACAGATTCTGTGCCAACTTTACCCCTCTCTCCACCCCGATAAAGGACCAAAAACAATACCAGAAGAATTCCAGGCACCCAGCAATACTGCAGTACAGGTTATCCAAGGCCAAGAATACAGCTTCCATGGGACCAGATAATATCCCTGGCTGTATTCTACATGAACTACAAAGTGAACTGGCACCACATCTGTGTGCCCTGTGCAGTCACAGCCTCACCTCAGGCTTTGTCCCTATCAAATGGCGCACTGCTACAGTCATCCCTCTCCATAAAGGGGGAGCAACTACAGACCCTGGGAATTATCGCCCCATTAGCCTGATGAGTCTGATATGTAAAGCTATGGAATGCATCATCATGGACCTGGTTAACAAAGATATAGGAAATCTTCATACTCTAGACTCCATGCAATTTGGCTTTGTGAAAGTGAGATCATGCCTGTTCAATCTTGTTGATTTCTTTGAGTCAGCCATCAGGGCTGTGGATGAAGGTAAGGCAGTGAATACAGCCTACCTTGATCTGGCCAAGGCATTTGATACCATTCCTCACTCAGGAATTATCAATAAACTCACAAAACTAGGCATCAACCCCTATATCACTAGGTGGGTTACAAATTGGCTAACATGATAGAACACACAGTGCGAAAGTAGCAGACTCCAAGTTAGACTGCTGACCAGTAACGAGTGGAGTCCCACAGGGATCAGTCCTGGGTCCTCTCCTGTTCAGCATCTACTTCTCAGAAGTCCAAGCCAACATAAAGGGACTCTGGCTGATCAAGTTTTCAGACGACTGCAAGCTGGGAGCCATTATTAACTCCTCAAGTGATGCTGACATCCTTCAGAAAGTCCTCATTGAGTCTAATGATTGGTGTCAAAACCATGGCCTTAAGCTTAACGCCAAAAAATGTGTCATCATCCCCTTTGGTAGAAACTCACTTCCCACTAATTACCACATCGATGGAGCCCACTGAACAATGAAGGCATTATAAGAGATCTGGGGATGCAGGTTGACAGCAACCTCTCCTTCAACCACCACATTGCCACTGTGGTCAGAAAGTCCTTCTATGTGTCACATCTCATTACCAAGGGTTTTGCATCCATGAAGAAAGAGGTCATCATCTCTCTCTACTCTTCCCTCATTAGACCAATCGTTGAGTTTAATGCCTCATTTGGCATGCACCTTACTAGACACCTTCAACAACTGAAGAGGCCATAGAAGTACCTCACAAAGAGGATCCTAGGCTTTAAACACATGCCCTACATGGACAGACTCAAAAAACTCCAGCTATTCTCTGTCTCATATCGCCTACTTAGAGGTGATCTCTGCTTGACTTTCAAAGCCATGTCTGACCCAGCTCTGTTAGAAATGATACATCTACAGAAATCCTAATCCCTTCACACCACACACTCCAGAGAGTTCAACCTCATTACCACAATCACCAGAACATGCTGGAGGGACAGGTTCCTCACCCAGAGACTGCCCATGCTGTGGAATAGACTTCCCATACATGTCAAGCAGTGCACTTTGCTGTGCCTCTTCAAGAGAAATCTTGATGAGTGGATGGGCAATAGAAAGTTCACCCCTGGGATCACTCCAGTGGCTTTACTTGATAGAGGCACTAGGAACTAATGTTGGGCAGCATGATGCCAGGACACTTCTATGGGCTAGGCTTGTAAAGGCTCCAGGGCTATTAACCTAGTAACACACCTATGAACCTATGAACCTATAAGGAATCTGTCTTTGTCATCCCTAATAAAGAGATTGATAAAAATCTCTGGAGTCTGTATCCCCATAGGCTAACAACAGAAGTGTGAGTGTAGGCAGACTCTTGATAAAACTGTGATGCATGAAGTTTGTGATTCATAAATTTACTGTCATAAGCCTTGCCATTCATGTGTTTAGAAGATGTCAAAAATGAAACAATCTGCAAAGTAAGGCCTAGAGGTTCATAGGTTCATAGGTAAGTACTAGGCTATCTGCCCAAGGGCATTTATAAGCCTAGCCAGAATGTGTTGGCTTTCGCCACCCCCTTAGATTAGTTCCCTGTGCCTCTATCCAGCAGAGCCATTAGTTCCCTGTGCCACTGCAGCAGAGCCATTAGTTTCCTGCATCACTGTCCAGCAGAGCCAGTGCAGTGATCCCCGGGGTAAATTTTCTGTTTCCCATCCACCCGTCAAGCTTTCTCTTGAAGAGTGTTAGTGAGGGGCTCTGCCTGATGTATATTGGAATCCTGTTCCAAAGCATGGGGAGTCTCTGGGATAGGAATCTATCCCTCCAGCATGTCCTATTAATCTTTGTGGTGAGGTTTATATCTCTAGAGTGTGTGGCTTTCTGGGATTTGTTTTTTTTAGGTGGAGCATGTCCATCAATTCTGGGTTGGACATGGCCTTGTATGTCAGGCAGAGATCACTTCTGAGTAAGCGGTATGCAACCGAGTACAGCTGGAGTTTCTTGAGTTGGGTTGCATAGGGCATCTGTTTGAGGCCAGTAATCCTCTTGGTGAGGTACTTTTGTGGCCTTTCCAACTGATGCAGGTGTCTTGTAAGGTACATCCCAAATGGGGCGTTATATTCAGTGATGGGTCTAATGAGTGATGAGTAGAGAGGCACAATAACCTCTTTTGTTCTAGATGCGAACCCTTTTGTGATTAGGTGGGCCACATAGAAGGATTTTCTATCCACCTTGGCAATATGATTATCAAAGGAGAGATTACTATCCACTTTGGTCCCCAGATCCCTTATTACATTTTCTGTATTTAGGGGACTACCACCTATGTGGTAGTTCGTGGGTACTTTGTTTTTCCAAAGTGGATGACTATGCACTTTTTGGCATTTAGCTTAAGGCCATGATTTTGACACCAGGTATCTGTCTCAGTGAGACCCATCTGGAGGGTGTCGGTATCAGCCGGAGAATCAATTATGGCCCCTAGTTTACAGTCATCTGTGAACTTGGTCAGCCATAGTCCTCCTATGCTTGCCTGTACCTCTGAAAAGTATATACCAAACAGGAGGGGTCCTAGGACTGAGCCCTGGGGGGGGGGGGGCACCACTTCTAACCGGTTTAGAGTCGGACGTAGAGCCTGCAACTCTCACCATGTGGGTTTTATCCATAAGCCAGTTGGCAACCCATCTCATGATGTAGGGGTTTATGTTCAAACTGGTGAGCTTGTCTATAATACTAGCATGGGGAATGGTGTTGAAAGCCTTTGCGAGGTCCAGGCAGGCTGTGTGGACCTCCTTTCCCTCATCTAATGCCTTGGTAACCATCTCAAAGAAGTCCACCAGGTTTAGGAGGCATGATCTGCCCTTAACAAAACCAAACTATGTAGGGTCCAATGTTTGGAGGTTCCCAATGTCTCTGTTAATGAATTCCATGATGATGCATTCCATAGCCTTGTAGACCAGGCTAGTCAGGCTTATAGGGCGGTAGTTCTCGGGGTCCCGTTGTGGCTCCACCTTTGTGGAGTGTGATAACTCTTGCTGTGCGCCACTCTGTGGGTACGTAGCCTGTAGAGAGGCTGAGTTTGAACAGTGTGTTTAGGTGAGGGGTTAGTTCATTTTGGAGCTCTCGTAAGACACAGCCTGGGACCCCGTCCAGTCCCATTGAAGCTGTGTTTTTGGCTTTAGATAGGGCTGTTTTAATCTGTATGTTGGTGATTGATGGGGCCCTACATTATTCTGGCATGGTTATGGGCCCTTTAGGGGGTGAGATGGGGGTGAAGTTTGAACTAAACCTGTCTGCCAGAATGTTCACAATTTCAGTCGGTTCAGTGTATGTTGTGCCATTCTGCACTAACTCAGAGCAGATCTGAGAGTTTCCACTTAGGTTCTTGACATAGCTAAAGAATGCTTTGTGGTTATCTTTGGAGTCATTGGCAATTTTTCTTTCGAAACTAGCCTTGGATGATTTAATGAGGGATCATAGTTTCTTGCTGATACTGATCAGGGATGTCTTTCCTTCTTGGGATTTTACTCTTTTCTGTACTAGTTTCCTCCTTCTGTTGTATAGCTTGTTTATGGCAGAGATCCACCAGACTGGTTTCCTTTTCTTGGAGGAGTGAGTCTTGGTTTTACTTGGGATAGCATGATCCATGCATTCCTGCAGATGCTCATAGAGTGCCTTTGTAAAGGTTTCAGCAGCTTGGACAGCATTGTCCTTTAGCATGGGGGCTCTGAACCTTTCCACCTCGGTCTTAAGTAATGTAAAGTTTGCTTTTGAAAAGTTTTTCATGGTGGTTTCCTTGATTGGGGGTGGGGAGAAATGTGGATATCCAGAGTGATTAGTCTATGGTCTGATCTAACCAGCGAGTGGTTGACCTCCGGTGTGGAACACTGGTCGCCCATTTTGGTGATGACCAGGTCCAATATGTTGTTCCCTCTGGTGGGGGTGTTGACCAGTTGATCTAGGGCGTTCGAGTTTATAAATTCTAGGAAGCATTGGGCAAGGGAGTTAGTACTTGAGTAGTTCTCCCAGTTTATGTTTGGGTAATTGAAATCACCCAGTATTAAGGTGTTTGGTAGGACCTTCATGTTTCCCAGTGTCTCCAGAAATGCGGAATGTTACAAAGCTGAAGTTACTTGCAAAAGCAGAACACTGTTTAGGTCCCATCTCTTATTAAGTTCTTCAAAACTTCATAAAATCCTCTTTCCATTTGCCATAACAATTAAGTCAAAAAGCCACTGAATTCCCATATCTGTCCACTCAGGATTACAAAAAGGAGAACAGTCAAAGATAATGTGTTGATTCCAGCATAAAGGAATGGCTGAATACCATATGTCATCTGGCTAGTAATTTTTGCAAGTTTTTTAAAAATCAAATAGTTGTGTTGTAACAAATGCCTTATGGTAATTTACTTGAGTACAGTCTGAGGATACCTGCTAAGCTCCTATGTTGAAACAGAGCGTTAAGTTGCCATGACCTAGGGGGAAATAGCTGTGCCAGTTGGAAAACTCTGGCATACTCACTACAGTCTAGGACACCGGTGTTCCAAAACTGAAGAAGAGAGAGAGCAAAACAGTAGTTTACCAAAGCTAATTATGTATAATCCACATAGGGTTATAATTACAGTAGGTATGTGTGGATTAATGGATTCATTGAAATCACAAAACAAAACACTGATCCAAAAAAGATGTCGACATATCCAAAGCACAGTATCAAGTAGATCCTGTTAATTTACTATTTATTTTTTCTGGCCCTGTAGATGACTTTTTGGTATCCATCCCTTTACTGGAACCAGGTTTTGAACTGAGAAAGTAAACTGATTTGATGCATGTTGGGCCACAAGTTTGCTGAGAGCACCAAGTGTGCCAGCTGTATCACTGTTCTTATTAGTCTCTGGGTAATAAAGACTGGGTGGAAGCAGCATGCTAAGAAGAGTTCTCCAAGGCCAGCCAGGAAAAGTTGGTTAGCTGACTGCTTCTACTGTCTAACCGTGCTGTCAATATTCTGCTTAGAATTGGTTTTAGTTGTTTTTTTCTTTTTTCTTCTTGCAGTGTTTGGTTTAAAAAAAATCATCCAAAGGGTGGGGGGTACATCTTATTTGTTCTATGTTTACCTATCATGCATTCTAAAGTTACCATGTAACACCTGTTTTGTCTGACAATCTGTAATTGTAGTTAAATGTTCTGTTTGTTAGTGTTTTTTATGTGGAGCTTTTCTCCCTGGGCCTCTACTGAAAATGGACATATATCCAGTTAGACTAGCCCTGTCAACAAATGTAAAATAAAAATAAATAAATACATAAATAAATAAATAAATAAATAGTCCAAGAGGCGATTTGTGAGCTAGAAGGGGAAGCTGACAAAATCTTTCAGGTGAACTTTCTTTATATCTCACAGAAGAGTATTCCATCATCTGGCTTACATCTATATGATGGGGAAGTTTTGCACTAGTTACTTCCATGGATATAAGATGCATTTGTAGGAAGGCCAAAGAGTTGTCAGTATTTTGAAATGCATTTATCTTGTTTTGCCATTTAATACATAATGCAGCTGGGTAATGTAGAAAAGTAGATATCCCATTCTTAAACACAGCTATCCCATCAGCAAATAAGCGCTTCCTGCTTGAATAGTTTCCGATGAAAAATCTTGAAAAAGACACACTTTTTGTCCCCATAACATAAAAGGACAGCCTTCTTTGGTTGTCCTTAACAGGTGCCTTATGCCTCCTTCATTCAGTAATTTGAAAATTACATGGTCAAAGAAAACAATATGCCCTTTTTATAATGATAGGCTCAGGATGACATAGAATGATGGCAGCCTCTAAATGCTCTTCTAAAAAACAAATTGTGCAAGATTACCTTTTTCTGTGCCCTCTTTGAGTCTTGGGCTGTTACTTCTGCAGTGTTCCTCTAAGGCCACATGCCGAGATTGCAAGAACTGGATTTCCTTTTCTCTGTGTGCAAAAGCTGTTGTGTATTCTTGAAAACTGGAAGACTACTTGTAAAATGTAGATTGCAAGATGGTCATTTTTGCTGTGAACAAGTCTACAGTCTCCTTAGTCTATAAGTTCACTTGTTTTTATAACAGATGTGTTAGTTAGGACTTGAAAAAAAAAACATGTCTGTCATCTTATCCAGCTACATGATCAAGTCTGTGTCTGTAAGTTGAAGGAGTTGGTTTCCCGGCAATCTGGGCATTCCACAGACTCCATAAATTTACTAATTACTTATCTGGACAATTAAAAAAGGGACATATGTACTTGCAGCTCAAAAACAGCAGAAAACCATGATAAAATTAATGTTTAGAGACACAAGAAACAGATGCAGCTGGAAGTGCTAATGACTTCACAATGATTAGCTCTACCTCAAGAAATTACTGTAAGAAGGTAATTGATCAAAGTTTTAGTGGAAGAGATTCAAAAGAAATGGTACCACAGTAAAAGAGCTGTGATTATTTATCCTGAATGTATTTCCAGAGATAAGCAGAGAGGGTGTTTACATGACTGAGAGTTAAGCTGCAGTTGGTAGTCTTTTTAATTAGTCTATTTGCAAAAAAGAGGGACATTTCCAGATAAATGCGGTATATGTAAGGATGATAGAATTAGAATGCATGCTTGTTTTATTGGAAGCTGTTTGTTTTTAGAAAATGGTAGCATTGTTCTTTATGGGGGGTGGCAAGATAAAATCTACATTGCTAGCACTGGTTTGAAAGAGGTTCTGAATTTCCTGGAAGTGTTAGCTCAGCTGTGACTGGTTCATCATACTCAAGTTGTGCAAGAAAACTAATTTCCACATCATTAATATGCTTTATGGACAAGGAAAGGGAAATCTACAATTGTGTTTGACTAAAGTACAATAGTTTTAAGTTTTCCTTTGTTGGAATTGATATGGTACAGCCACTTAGACTTAGGACCCAGGTATTTAAAGTATGAGGTGATTTCTATGTGTCCTTTTTGCTATGTTGCATGGCCCATTGTCTGTACATCTGAGCAATTTTGCTTAGTACCAAAAATCATAGATTGGTGTGATGTTAATCATCCAATTTTATTAACAGTGAGAGAGGTAGTGAGACAGAGTGGAAGAGACATAGAACAACAGATCATTCTCTTAACTGTTCTGTTAACTACTGTTGGAGAAGAGCTACCCCCAAACCTAAGCATATTGTGTGCACAAAGGCTTATTTAGAGTTGCGTGTCTGAAGGCCTATTGATAAAATGGAGAAAAATGTTGGGGATAAAATAGATCACTGTGGCACTCCCTTCTTTAGAGCTGAGGGTGGCACGATAGAGCAATACATTTGAACACTGGATTTCCTTTTTGTGATAAAGTCTCTGAATAATGGGGAAGGAGCTTTGCCTGCTTCCAGCAATTGTAAGGTAATATCATAGTCAGTCTTCAATGGAAATGTTATGTATAATTGTATGTAAATGTTGTATAGACATTTCCAACCTGAACTTCCAATGAAAAGGAGAAGGACTCTGCTCAGTCAAAATATCCCAGTAAGCAAATGCAATAAATATAAGAAAATAAAGTTAGAAATTGCTCTTGCGCTACTTGGTCAAATGTGTGAGATCAGTGAAAATAGATCCTATTAGAAAGCCATTGTCCATATCTTGTCGGATATTGTCTGTGCAAATATAAAGAGCTGTCATCAATATGCAACCTGACAAAAGTCCACAGTGAGAGGATATTGTATTTTTGACTATACTATGAGTTCTGTAAAAATCAGTTATTTGCACACTTTGCCTAAAGCAGACAAGATGGCTATAGCTCAGAAGTAGGATGTAACTTGTTTAGGTATGGATTTGATTATGTCTTGTTCCACACTGACAGCATTGTGCTTATGATGAGTCAGATGTTGTACAGAACCAAGTAAATGTTTTTTGCAGAACGTGATATTTCAGGTAGTAACACATCTACATCTGTAGTCACATCTAAATGCATGTCATCAGTGTGTTCCTCAATGTATTTGATTTATGTAGCTTTGAAGTGTAAGGGGGATAGTGGGAATTCAGGTTCAGGATTTGGGTATATTGGCCTTGGAAGGGGAGTCTGGGAGAAGTATAAAGAAATCTGATAGGAAGTCTAATGTGCAGATGTTACCAGAAGTTACAAAAATAGTGACCTTTTCAAGACAGAATGTGTTTTTGGAACATCCTATGAAGTGGTTGATGAGGTCAAAAAATTGTTTGAGGGTATATTTTTAGAAGTGTTGGGTAAAAGAGAAAAAAGTTGATTTGGGTCACCTATTGGTTTTATTGGAAAGATAATGAAGGGTATTGAAGTACACGGGGATGAATTAAATACATAATAACTCTACCATCACTCTTTTATTAAAGCTATCACTATCCTTAATTAGTTATTGAACATATTCATATCAGACAGTTCTATAGCCTTTTCCTAGCATACTGACTATTGAAAATGGTCAGTCATTTCAGTTCCCCCTTATGTAATTAGAATTATATTCCTTTCAGAAATTTCAAACAAGCTGGTTAATACTGACCTATTATAAAGGTATGGCATGTCAAGTAAAACAGATTATATGTAATTATTAAAATTGTCAGTAGTTTGCTCTTTCATTTCAGTAATCTTAATTGTCTATGCTATGTTCATAATATTTATTTTCTTTCAGTACATTTATAATGGTTGATCAATTATTTTTCCTTAAAGAGCAGGAAATATAAGATGAAGGGATGGCTATTTTCTAACAGCTTTCCAAAGAAAAAGTTTATAAACACATGAGGAAACTATGAAATAAAGTGATGTAAAAAAAAAAAGACAATGTATTTCTTTTAACTTGAACAAACTAATTGAAGAATGTATGTACAAAGCTGTAACTTTAAAAGTAACCCAGTGAAACATAATATTTACCAAATGTCAGTATTGATTGTTTTTCTTTTAAAGTATAAACTGATCATTGTCAAATGTTAACAAGAAACACGTTTCACAGAATAGCAAAGGCACAATGGCATTTAAACTCAATTTTACCTTTAACTGAACTCCATTGATTATGTTAGAAATTTTGTTACACGCTCAAGCTAAGTAAATGACATAAGGTAACATTCATCAGTCCCCTGAAGCACTTGTGTTGGCTACACAAATTCATTTCATGGAACAGGATTATGAATGACTGAATATAATTTCATCCATACCCAAGGGACTACATTGTAAAATATTACTTTAATGATGAGTACAGTAAATCAACAAATACCCACAGTACTGGAAATAACTTGTATTTACTTTTTTATTTTTATTTATATACATTTTTTAACACATTACTTTTATATAAAAACAAGGACTGATTTACTAAAAACTGTTACATTCTGCTTGAAATACACTGGTGCTGATACTCATTTTATTTTCCATAGAGGAAAAAAAAAAAACAAAACTATACTTTTCACTTTTCTTTTCTCAACTGCTCTTCTCAGTATAAATTACTTTGTATGAAGCATAATCAGACTCTCTATTCAAATGAGTTTGCACAACCTACCAAATAAAATAGATTTGCATGGCTATGAAAATAGTTTGATGAGAGACAAATCACAGTAGTTTTCCAATTAACTATGCATTTTAATACTCTACTCACACAGTTTGGGACTGCAAAGTAAATAGTCTTATTTATTTGCCTTCTACCTAACTTTTGATGGAGTTTTAAAAATCTATGCATATTTTAACAGTCCCTTGTACTTTGAGAATCACAAAACAAATTCCAAGACAGCTATGTGTTGCACTAATGAATCATTACTAAAGGTTAACATTCTCTCTCTTAGCAAAATAATTAATCTGAGTAAAGTGTGTGTGTGTGTGTGTGTGTGTGTGTGTGTGTGTGTGTGTGTGTGTGTGTGTGTGTGTGTGTGCGTGTGTGTGTGCATGTGTGCTTGTGCATGTGTGTGTCTGTGTGTGTGTGTGTGTGTGTGTGTGTGTGTGTGTGTGTGTGTGTGTGTGTGAGAGAGAGAGAGAGAGTGAGAGTGAGAGAGAATGTCTGTTTTATATTTAAATCAAAATTACTTGTGTGTGTGTGTGTGTGTGTGTGTGAGAGAGAGAGAGAGAGAGAGAGAGAGAGAGAGAGAATGTCTGTTTTATATTTAAATCAAAATTACGTGTGTGTGTGTGTGTGTGTGTGTGTGTGTGTGTGTGTGTGTGTGTGTGTGTTTGTGTGTGTGTGTGATTCAGCATGTGTGTTGCCCTCCTCAGGTGTGTGTGTGTGTGTATGTGCGCATATGCATGGGTGTGTGTGTGAGAGAGCGAGAGAGAGTGAGAGTGAGAAAGAACATGTCTGTTTTATATTTAAATCAAAATTACTTAGAATACCAACAGATAGAACATTGTGTGCTTCATGCAGGATGTGAGTTAGTGTAAGGTACTTGGATGTTTTGAGTTTAATACACATTTTACCAGAAAAGACACCAGGCCTTGATTGTTAGCAAGATTAAAGTTGCTAGAACAACAGATATACTCAAACCATTTGTTATATGTTAAAGTACAAAGGGATAACAGAGTTTTGCTGATCTTTCTTTCTTTTTTACTTACTTTTAGTACCATTTTCAAACAATGAATGCAAAAAATGATTTGGTAAAGTAAAGAAGACGAACAGAAAACCATGCATAATATTTAGTGGCAAGATATATGCAATACTGTGAAATATTGACACATGAAAGATGTAAGAAGGAGAAAAAATTAATGTTAACAAGATTTTTGTAATAGTGTAGAAAATGTGGATATAATATAGTAATAACCAATGATGTCAGTCTGGTATTTTGAAGATTTACCCACTGTTGATGTGATTAAATAAAGCCAACTATGTGTAAATCTTCAATATACCACACCATGGAGTCGGTTATTCCTTTTATACATTATTTAAGAAAAAAAAACTTGCTTTTCTTAAATAATGTCTTTGTATAATGCCTCTGTAGTGCCCTTCTGTGTTTTTCCAGTATCCCAGGGCTTTTCTGATGTACTGCACATGCGTTTGGGACTCGCATTTCCACACTTACGCAGTACATCAGTGCTGTGCAAAGGAAATAATGGAGAAAGGAAGATCTCTGTTGCTTTTTTTTTTTTTTTAAATAAAAAAGAAACCGGGAGACTATTAATGTTCGTGAAAGCCGGGACAGAGTAAATAAAAGGATAATCGAGTAAGTTTCTTTAGTTTTGCAGAACTTGCCTGATTATCCTCTTACTTTTCTCTTTGCTGTCTCTCTCATTCATTTGAGGTCTTTGGTTTTGTAAACTTATTAAAAAAAAAAAAGGAAAAAAGGAAAAATATGTTAATGGCCAGCTATTGCATAATATAAAATAAAGTTTAGAAATTATAGAGTAGAGTTAACACATTGCTTACTATATGAAAAATAAGGGATGATAACACCATTTATTTAAGGAACCATATCACAGCTTTAAAAATGTGATCCAAAAAAATCAGATAAAAAAAAAACATGAGCAAACAAACAATATAAAATGTATGTAGGTAACCCTAATGAGCATAAAGATGTATTTATCAAAAATAATGTACTCATGGAATGTAATGCAGTTATAGCCAGTTTGCACAGAAACAGTCAATGAAAGAGTGATAGGTAAAGAGTCAAGGTGTATGCATAACTTTGTAAAAGGCAGGCAAGAGAAGAAATGTGCATTTATGCAGCTGCACACAGAATACATGTAGCACATGGGAGAAGCATAATGAAGAGTAACAGTAAATTAAGAAAATGTCGCTGTACTTTATGTTGTTACGAGAAATGTTGGTTTAAGAAAGTAACTGCAATCTTGATAAAGAGAAAATATGAGATTCTTCCCTTCTGGTATCAGAAAAAATGGATGTACATGCTAATTCCTTATTGCGATGACATTCACACTTGATAATGTGGACTCTACTGCCAGTTAAGTGTAATAGTAAGCCAGGAAGAAGATAAGCAATTAGTACAGGAGTACATTTAGACTGAGTATATAGCATAATATAGAGAATAATAATATATATTTATATATATCCTGTTACGCACCAGATTACACTGCAGTCTGTTTAATTTTGCTGTCTCGAAACTA
This sequence comes from Protopterus annectens, assembly GCF_019279795.1. NCBI lineage: Eukaryota > Metazoa > Chordata > Ceratodontiformes > Protopteridae > Protopterus > Protopterus annectens. The sequence continues at coordinate 864,534,741 of NC_056732.1, read as the reverse complement.
GGACTAACTGCTAGAATGATGAAAAGGTTATTAGAGCTGCCACAGCAATATACACCTACATAGTTCTGCATCCATTGTTGGGAAAGTTTGAGACTCAGCCTCAATTATTGTTTATTTATGATTCCAAGCAACATGTAGAACACTGCTCAGCTAATAATATGCCATTTGTGCAGAACTGCAAAGTTACATGAAGATGAAACTCCCAGTTACTAAAATCACTTAGTGAGCAGGAAAATAAAGTAAGTGTCATGAACACATTCTAGAAATGGAGTCTGGAAGTCCTTTTTCTTAAAACTGTAGCACATAATTAGTTTTTTGAATATTCCATGATTTTATACTGGTCTACCTAAATAAGCAACAAATCATAACATATGGTATAATACAATGTAGATCATACTGTTTACCTGTGTGGACAAACACATACCCCCGGATGCATGAATCCTCCATGTAAGACTTAATAAGTCTTACTTGGAGGGTTTCAGTTGAACAGTATGACGTCAGTGTGCCATGAATATTCATGAGGGCACGCTGACACAACCGTACCTCTTACACGGACTGAGTATGAAAGCAGTGGGCGTGTCCACGCCCCTGCAAGTGTAGTAAAAGCAAAATGTCAACACACAAGAGCGAGTTCGCTCAAATGTACTTGCACCCAACACCACACTCCCTGACACTGTAAACCACCATCACAGTTATAAAAAGTAAAATATTTATTTATTTTTTTTAAAACCACGATATAGCTGCCCGTATTTGCGCGTGTGTGCGCGGGTGTGCCCATTGCTTAGCTATAGTTAGCAATTCCAGCATGGAAGAGCATAAGAAAGAATGTTTATGCAAATCGCACCAAATTGCAATAGCGTAATGGTAGAGCGTATGCACAAAGAGGCGGCATTCATGGTTTGAGTCCCACCACTCCCCTTCTTATTTGTGTTTTAAATCAGTATTTGAAATAATACCAGACATATATGATTAAAATATTATTAAAAGCAGTGAAATGGCCAATGTATCAGTGAACAAAATATACATTTTTAAAGGATCCAGATATATAATAGCCTGCCGTTAAGCAGCGCTTTACCCAGCTAAACAGAGGTGCCCATAGTTTAATAGCGCTTTACCCAGCTAAACAGAGGTGCCCATAGTTAAATAGCACTTTACCCAGCTAAACAGAGTTGCCCATAGTTTAATAGCGCTTTGCCCAGTGCAATAGAGATGCCCAAGGTTTAATAGCGCTTTACCAAGTGCAATGTGTTTGCGCGGACGTGCGCGCCGCACCAACCAGGGCACCATAGGGCACCGGGGAGCAACATAGAGCTAAGTTGCTTAAATGCAGCCACACCCCTTAGCCTGTCTAGAGAGTATTAAAATAAAAGAATGACAAGGTTCGAACCCAGGACCCAGTGCATCATAATAAAAGTACAGAACCACTAAGCCATGACAGCTTAGGAGAAACAGCCACTATTAGCATACATATACTTAGAAATGGTAGATTAATCATTACTAAGCAGGTCTACAGTCAGCTTAGAATTCTCAAAAAAGGCCAATCACAAAAAAGTGCGGGAAATGCGGCATATTTAAGCCCCATAGGCGGCAATACTCACCATAACTGATTGTAGCTCACATTTACAGTCAGAATGGCAGGTGCAGGAGAGGGTTCACGCTTCCGAGTGCAACGTTGGGGCATCGAGGAGTCCAAATACATGGTTTGGCTCCTTGTTCACCATCACGAGTCAAGACTCCTGCAGGACCAGTTCCAAGGGATGGAGTACAAGGCAGAGGCTTGGAACAGGTTAGCTCATGACCTCACCAGTGCCACAGGCATTCCTCGGACTGGTGAGCAGGTCTGTCACCACCATGCAGACCTGAAGAGATGAAAGCAGGACCGCCTGAACCAATGGATATAGGAGGCCCCTGGGATGCAGGATGTCCCACAACTGAGTATGTAGCCATGGAATGCAGTATGTAAGAATTGATAATGGAGTATGTATAACAGATAGGTATGTCTCAATGACCCCTCATTTACTTTACAGCTGCAGGTGACCATGCTATGAATCAGCAAGCCTATGCTGATAGGCTGCTAAGGCTGCGCCACCAGGCAGGTTAGTGATTATTCTGCATGTATTGTTATATAAAATATGGGAGGGAGCATGAAAGAAAGTGTTGTAGTCCAATAAAACAGCCATAAAATTGCCTGAATAAGTCCCCTGCATGTACTGTCAGATAAAAATGTCAGAGAGGCAGAAAAAGAGTGTAGTAACCCATTAAGAAAGGTAACATATGTCTGGAATAATATCTCTGCAGGCACTGTCATACAACATAACTGAGTGAGCCTGAAAAAAGATTGTCCTAACCTATTAATAAAGGTATAATATGTCTTGAACATGTCTGCCATATACACCATTAAAACAAATAAAGGAGTGAGCCTGTGGAAAAGTGTGTAATGTCATTAATAAACGTCTAAAACCCAGAGTGTGTCTGTGTCACAGAGTCTGAAATGTTGTTGTACCCTTGCATTATACAAACAGTACTGTTTGAAAAGGTGCTGACAACCCAGAGTTGTGCAGTCCCATATAAAGTTGGTGATGGAAGTGCCAGTAGCTGTGAAACATATATACAGTCCACAACAGTCAGTTACTAGCTGGCATGAATAAGTAAATCTGGCACATGTGTAGCATGTTATTTTTTCACCAAAAATGTGAGTGTGTGTCAATAAATGCAGGGTTCTGTATAAATCAAAGTGAAAATGTCATGTGATAACATCCCAGATATGTAGATAAAGAAATATAAATGCAATCAAGAAATATGTAGCAGTAATATCTGCATCCTGGACAGTTAGTATGTCAGATATAGGTCAGGCATATATTGAACTAGCCAAACCCATTACACAACCTAATGTATGGTGGCAAGTGTAATTATACATGTAGGGGATATACACTTGCAGTCACAAAGAATGTAGTGTAGATGAAAAGGTCATTAAAATATGTTAACTGAGGTTTTTTCTACACCCTACTGTATGTGCATAAACCATGCAATTCCACACCTCAATGGGTATGTGTAATCTTATACATTTGTTGGGACATATGTCCTATTGTTCTATACATATTTGCATTCACGTTGATGCATGTGCCCTGTTTAAACACCACAATCATGGTGGCCTGTTGCTACCAAACATCCCTGCATGCTGTTGGAATAACCACTGTAGTTCAATATATGCATGAGTTATGCTTGCTGTTCAACTGTTGTACCCTTGGTGTTTTGGGTTAATGGGAATATTATTGCATGCTGTTACAACTAATCTGGAATGCTGTTTTGCTTATGTTGTAATTAAACACACCTGATCACAGAACGTATGGGAAGGCCGGTCCCAGCGGACCCACCTGTCCCACCTCAGCCGGCGAGTGCACCTGGCACCAGCAGGTCTGGTGCCCAGCCCGGGCTCCCCTCCTCCGTTGGTCCTGTGCCACCTTTGGGTGGAAGCACTGCAGGGGATAGAGCTCATCCCCCCCTGCAAGCGTGGGCAGAGAAGGGCCACCTGTCACCCTTCGAAGGGTCCGGGATGTGGTGCGTAGGGAGATCCAGCGTACAGTCACTGATCCCCAATGCCAGCTTGAGGCGAGAGTGGCGCATCTCTCGGGTGAGCCTGCCCATCCTACTCAGCCCCCAGCACAACCACCCTCGGGGCTGTGAATGTGCAGTGGTGACTGCCCATGGGTGGGGATCTCAATTCCACTGTTACCATCTGTGGGCTCATGGGCTTGCGATTTTCAAACAACCTTCCCCGTCAATTGTGTTCATCCACCCCATGTGTCAAATTACGCCCCTGTATGCATCTTGTTTGCCTTGTCTGTTTACCTCCCCAACCTACCTCCCCAAATATGCCAACATCCCCTACCTCACATTCCACTCTCACCTGAAAAAAAAAAAAAAAAAAAAAAAAAAGGGCAATTTGTTCCCACAAAAAAATTACGCCCCATACATAGCTGCCCATTTCGCACACATGTCCGCCAGACATATAAACTGATAATTATAATTGGCAGTACAACATACTCTGTTGTCCTCACCCCTCTCTCAAGGGTGGAAGGTTGAAACGTTCACACCAAATTACGAACATATGCACAGCTGTTGCTGGTAAAGAAATGGGCAGCTATGGGCCTTCCCTACACCCTTCCTGCACATCCCAGCTGGTTTCCATACTGTCTTTCCCTCTTTGTGCCCCCTTTTTCACTACTTTCCTATCTCCCCATTTTCTAATCTTTCAATGAAATTAACATGGGGGTTAGTGGGAGTAAGCACTTTTAAGCAGTAGTAAGCGGGTTTAAGCAAGTGTGCGCATGTGTGTGCTTAGCTAAGCATCGCTAAGCATCATGCAAACCCACGCAAACCCATTTACAACTGCTTAAAAGTGCCTTAGTCACTCTGTATGACAGGGCCCTTGTACTGCTCAGCAGCAAAACAAATACCCTTGGACT
>NC_056732.1:864452775-864525275 GCF_019279795.1 Protopterus annectens | reverse complement strand
CTAAGCGTAGTGGCTCCTGGCCTACAGCAGCAACAGCATCACACATGTGTCATCATGGAGGCCGGAGCCACCCAGCAGGATGACATGGAGTGTGTAGGTAATATGCCCTAGCTGTAGACTACCGTTACCTGTATTGTTAGAATATTCATATGTGACATGTGTACTGTGTGTTTAGCATTTGTGCTGCCTATCGTGTGCAATACTGATATTTGGAATAGTATCTGTACACCTGTGACTGTTGACTGTTGTTCCACTGTCGTTTAGCACACTCACAGTAGCAATGCCACAGTTGTGGCCACTGACAAACTGTGTCATATTCTTGTAGGTCCCTCTGGTGTGACAGCAGGGCAGACGATACATGCTGGTGAGTGTGTTAACACTTTAATATTGGTAATGAAATGTGCATGTCATAGGTGAGGTGTAGGCCATGTACATGTAACACACCTACGCATAATGCATGCTGTGCATGTTTGTTGTGAGACATCAATCATCTCAGTAAAGTCAGTAGCTGCCTCAATCACATGCAATACACAGTGCAGCAGACACAATTGTGGCAACACTCTACTGCACATTGGATATGCATAGTTGCTACAGCTGTACACAACAGAACACGTGTATCATACGCAGTACACGAAAACATGCTACATTTGGCATTACCACACACCCGCTGTAAGGTCACACTTCAGTATCCCCATTGGGCACCTCACACACCCATGTACAAGGTAACTGTGTAATTGTGAACATAGTCACAGCACTGCAGTTCAGGTACAGCATGCTAGGTGGTGGTCTTGCACACATTAGTAGCTGTGAGTGACCACAAGATGCATGTTGATGATGGCACAGGGTACTACACCCCATCCAGTTACAGTGACAGTACTACTCATAGCAGTCATTGCTTTGCACCTCAATGTTGTGTGTGTGCAAACATATGCACCTATACACAATATGCATAGCATGTTGTGTGTGCTTACATATGCCAGTATACACAATATGCACAGCAGTCGCCATCCAAACAAAGTGTCACATATATGTCCTGGAATGCTAGTGGGTGTATAGGTCACTTGGCACACATTGGGTATGTGTGGTGTTTAATGTTGCATTCATGTAGCATGCCATGCCATGTCTGGCACCGACATATCTGCACTATGTCCCACACTCACCATAACCACTGTACACTGGCCATGTTGAGCATTGGGATTCCTTCACGTCAACATGCACCACACATCCCGTGTGTGTACATAGCATGCATGTGCTACACCCGTACACACCATTATCTGCTATGGACACAGACACTGTTCTCAGACATGGATATCTATGTGTCACACAGATAACACATGCAGCCATGGCATATATACTTGTGAGTGATGGTACACAGTGCATTGCAGAGCTGATAATACCTGCACAGCAATGTTGTGTCCATGTACACATTGTGTTCCAGGGTGTAGCCAATCACTGAACAACTACACAGTTGCATCAAAGCCATGTATACTGCCATTAAATAAGGGCGTCTACACTTGCACTGCATGGTCTTGTGCAACACATATTCTGCATGCTGACACTTATGTGGTGACTGTTTACCTTGTGATACTGACACCCACCTTCACCCACTATAGAGTATGTGTTGGATTGCTGGTGTGTGTGTGTGTGTATGTGCTGTAGTGAGGAGTGTATTAGTGTTCATGTGTTCATGTGTGCATGAGTGCATGTGCTTGTGTGCATGTGTTCATGTATGCATGTATGCATGTGTGCATGTGTTCATGTGCAGACCGTAAAGTGTGTTTCCTGTCTTCCTCTCACAGGTGCTGAGTTAGGGGTTGGCAAAAGCAGCAGGCAACCTGAAGCCACTGCTACGAATAGTGGTGATGATGAGATGTATTTTGGCACAGGAAGGTTTGACAGGCTCTGTCGTTGATCCGCCAATCGACAGTACACAGCGTTCAACCCCATCTATGCGCAGACTTATACTGTCAATGCATCCCTCACCACCAATGGCCATAGGCGAGGGACAGCATACAGTTGACATTGACAAGGAGAGTGTGGTACCCATGACACTTGCATCCCCTCACAGCAGCCATAGCCATATTCCTGGAATGGTACCATATAGGCGGAGGTCCAGGGTTTCTCGGGGGAGCACTGCTGGTCGTATTGCCCCTGGTAGGCATGCCTCACAGGTGTTATGACGTCCAGTATGTTCAGGCTGTAATGCAGGCTCAGGCACGTATGGAACGGTACACCAGGCAGGGACTTAGGGTGCAGAGGGCACATTACACTGCTATCAATGACAGCATCCGTGACCTTGCCGGTGCCATCCGGACTTACACCGAGTTCATTGATAGACGTTGGGGGGAGACATTAGATGCCCTCCACAATATGTCTTTCATGAGCTAGGACCATGCAGGATGGTTGCAAAGTCGACACGGATGCATGCCAGCAACAGCAACAGCTGGCAGTGGTCGCGGACGGCCCACAGTTCACAGCCACTCCCATAGTGGTAGTACCAACCCCAGCAATGCTGGGGCTGGCCTGTCCATTGACCGTCCCAGTAGACCACGTGCACGTGGCTCTGGCAAGTCCAAGCAGGGACATGTGTCCAGTCTTCATATCTCTGCCTCTGATGACAGTACCCAGTCAGGGTTGGTACCCGATACTGTCCGTAGCACCCCTGCCAGGCACAGGTACTGTGTCCGTGGCCCGAGACAGTGATCTGTACAGCCTAGCCGGTACAGTCTGTGGCTGTCCCACAAACTACCATATATGGCAGCCACATGGTGGAGCTGTGTGCATGCAGACACACACACATTAACCAAACAACTAGGGCTCACACATACACACACACATTACATCAACATTGGCCCATACTGTACTGTTGTCCCTCACACACACACACACACACACACACACACACACACACACACACACACACACACACACACAGACATGTCGATTGGATGGGTCAATGTCAGGCTCTAGCAAACAACAAAACGCCCTGTGCATATGATGATACCTGTGTTGCCTCCTGTCATCTGCAACATTGACAGAGGAACAGGCTAACATGGTGCTGATGCACAGGGTGACACTATAGCAGTGTAGCAATAATTGCAGGTTGTCAACAAGAAAGTGTAACGACATCCTTGTAGGTATATCTGAGCAGACATTATGCATCAAAGCTCTGATTGTCAATGTAGCATTGTTTACACCACTGTTAGGTCTGAGTATGTATTGTCCACCCATGTGCCACTTGGCTGAAGTGTAATGTGTTGCCAGCATGTGTTAGTGAGTGGAAAGTACGTGTGTGATGTGTGCAGTAGAGATTAGTAAGTGTACATCTGTGAACATGGTGGGTGCGCACTGTCTGCATGTACATGCATAGTGGACACATGGGACGTGTGGCATACCCTGTCGTACACATTGTTAACATCTCATAGTATCTTTCAATGGCCAGTATGCATTCTACTACAGTTATATACTAACATGGGTAGACGTGTGTATGACATGGGTTGACACAATGCTGTGGGTGATACCATTAATATCTGTCAATGATTTGCAGTCTGGTAGTATACACAACCTCAACAGCATGACTATAAGCAATCATTGGATGATGTCCTGACAAATGACACACAGTCGTAGGGAACTCAGTAAAAATTGGATCCTTCTGGTGCTACACTATAACACTAACCAGTGGTAATGACCGCCACCCATTCCTGTGACCACACCTGTTTGGCATATAGCCCCCTTAGGTACATGCAAACACACTAGCGATGTGTCCATCCAAATCTGGAAATGCATGCATTGGCCTACAATGCATTCCCTGGATGGGACGCATATCCTCCACAAGGGCATCATACAGACAGATACCTGTTGTCTGATACATGCTGTATAGCAATAAGCCAACTATGGCATAGTCATCCTCATCTACTATACATACTATCCCATCAGTACCACACAGGTGGTAGCCCACAACATGTATGTTGGGTACCAATGTGTACATACAGCCTCATGTTATGTCATGTGTCCCTTGGTATCCACATATCCATAGCCCACAGTTCACAGCCACTCCCATAGTGGTAGTACCAACCCCAGCAATGCTGGGGCTGGCCTGTCCATTGACCGTCCCAGTAGACCACGTGCACGTGGCTCTGGCAAGTCCAAGCAGGGACATGTGTCCGGTCTTCATACCTCTGCCTCTGATGACAGTACCCAGTCAGGGTTGGTACCCGATACTGTCCGTAGCACCCCTGCCAGGCACAGGTACTGTGTCCGTGGCCGAAGACAGTGATCTGTACAGCCTAGCAGGTACAGTCTGTGGCTGTCCCACAAACTACCATATATGGCAGCCACATGGTGGAGCTGTGTGCATGCAGACACACACACATTAACCAAACAACTAGGGCTCACACATACACACACATTACATCAACATTGGCCCATGCTATACTGTTGTCCTCACACACACACACACACACACACACACACACACACGCACACACAGACACACACACATAGACATGTCGATTGGATGGGTCAATGTCAGGCTCTAGCAAACAACAAAGCGCCCTGTGCATATGATGATACCTGTGTTGCCTCCTGTCATCTGCAACATTGACAGAGGAACAGGCTAACATGGTGCTGATGCACAGGGTGACACTATAGCAGTGTAGCAATAATTGCAGGTTGTCAACAAGAAAGTGTAACGACATCCTTGTAGGTATATCTGAGCAGACATTATGCATCAAAGCTCTGATTGTCAATGTAGCATTGTTTACACCACTGTTAGGTCTGAGTATGTATTGTCCACCCATGTGCCACTTGGCTGAAGTGTAATGTGTTGCCAGCATGTGTTAGTGAGTGGAAAGTACGTGTGTGATGTGTGCAGTAGAGATTAGTAAGTGTACATCTGTGAACATGGTGGGTGCGCACTGTCTGCATGTACATGCATAGTGGACACATGGGACGTGTGGCATACCCTGTCGTACACATTGTTAACATCTCATAGTATCTTTCAATGGCCAGTATGCATTCTACTACAGTTATATACTAACATGGGTAGACGTGTATGACATGGGTTGACACAATGCTGTGGGTGATACCATTAATATCTGTCAATGATTTGCAGTCTGGTAGTATACACAACCTCAACAGCATGACTATAAGCAATCATTGGATGATGTCCTGACAAATGACACACAGTCGTAGGGAACTCAGTAAAAATTGGATCCTTCTGGTGCTACACTATAACACTAACCAGTGGTAATGACCGCCACCCATTCCTGTGACCACACCTGTTTGGCATATAGCCCCCTTAGGTACATGCAAACACACTAGCGATGTGTCCATCCAAATCTGGAAATGCATGCATTGGCCTACAATGCATTCCCTGGATGGGACGCATATCCTCCACAAGGGCATCATACAGACAGATACCTGTTGTCTGATACATGCTGTATAGCAATAAGCCAACTATGGCATAGTCATCCTCATCTACTATACATACTATCCCATCAGTACCACACAGGTGGTAGCCCACAACATGTATGTTGGGTACCAATGTGTACATACAGCCTCATGTTATGTCATGTGTCCCTTGGTATCCACATATCCATAGGTACTGTGGAGTCCCAAGGTGTATCACATAAGACATTAGAGGCCTGAATGCATATCCACAAGGCAGTTGTACACCTATAACGACTGTCCATTATTGGCAGTCGTTATTGTGTATGAACATGTCTGACATATACCCCAGGCATATACCCTCACTCACACTACTCTTAAGTAACTGTCATGGGTGTGTGTGCCACAGATGACCTTGGCCACAGAACACAACAGTGGACGACCTTGTCACATACGTACATATGTGACCTACGATCTGAGAAGCAGCGGCACAACCTGTCAATGGAAACAAATGTATTCATGTAGTATGCAGTTTTCACACCTATGTACTGATTGAGGGGACATGTACACGTATATATTTGCCACGCAGATACCTGATGTGTGCAATGCACTTACTGTTGTAATCATAATATGTCATACTATAGTAAAAGCAAAACCCACACTGCATGACCAACAGTCTCCAAAAAAGGCACACCTCTCCAAGGAAACTGCACACAACCCCTCCCCCCCCACACACACACACACAGTCAGTGTTTGCAGGATTCAAACCCCTACCTAACTATGTTATGATACTTGAGAGAGATGCATTAACACAGGGCACTATTTGCTTTACTGTGCGGTTTTCCTTCTCCGTCTGTATTTGTAGGATGGTGACATCATCAGTCTTTCCAAAGAGGAATGTACCTCTTTTAGTGTGTTTTCCCAGTCTCCAAAAAGGGCACTCCTTTCAAAGACAATTACACACACAAACACTCACTGCTTGCAGGATTCAAACCCCTACCTAACTATGTTATGATACTAGAGAGAGACGCATTAACATGGCGCACTATTTGCTTTACTGGCTGGTTTCTCTTCTGCTGTATTTGTAGGATGGTGACATCAGACTGGACATGGTGATGTGTGTACACTTTGTTTTATGCCATTCCAGGAATGGTCCATGTGGGTCAGCAGGTGTCAACAGCTTGAACAAGACCTTATAATCCTTACCTTGTGTGATCTATATGTGGACACATTGACATTCCGTCATATGTCAACACATATTTATGCACAGCTTGTTGGTTTTGTGGATGCTACATGTGTCTGGGATGTTGATAAAGGGCTATTCAAAGTCTATGTGACACATGTGTAGATGTGTTCATTGATGTATGTCCTGGGTGGCTGCCTTGCAAACAGTCTAGCATGTTTGGGAACCATGATCCGCACATGAACATACCACAGTTGGTAGGGTTGTGTGTATGTCAGCTTCCAATAGCTCTGTTTATGACTGCAACCATGATGGACTCCATGACCTTGCAGATCAGACTTCATAGGCATACTGGGCTTGACTTCGCATGGTGTGTTGTGCACCAACACTTGTGGGGAGTGCTATATGTACCTGTGACCCATTCAACGGTTCCACATCCTCTATAGGGGGTGAGGCTCAGCTGACTGTTTAGGTGCAGGATCTGTTTGTTCTGTAGTTTGTGCATGACACATATTGGGAATCAATGTATTCCACTTGCTGCCATGCTTTTGGCAGTGGGGGTAGCTGCTCATCCATTCTACATGTGATATCTCCTGGTATGATAATATGGACTATTGTCAGTGGGAGGTGGGTATGTACATATGGGCCTGTCTGTCAGGATGTCAGCATTGTCAGTCAGGTACAGTTGGCCCTGACTCAGGACATATATGGGTGTACATTGCTATTTATGACATAGCTGAAGGAGGTGTCATGATTCAGTCTGGACTCCTTCTCAGCTACTCTTTGCAAAACACCAACGAACATGAGCACTAATCCCTGTTATACTCTTTTACACACTTAACTCCCTACTGATGCTTTGTGATCAGGCTACAGAGTATGTCATCATAATATCCTGGCATGTCCAGGAGTCGGTTTCGTGTATACTCTCCAGTCCAGCTGGTGGATATTGTGATATTGACACAATGTCTCATCTGCCTCATGTACACAGACAACCCTCTCCTCCTCCCAACAAACTCAGATATATGTGTGAGATGCACCTATATAGACATACAGGGTGCTGAACTCTCTCGACCCATGACTGGCACAGTCTATCAGGTGGTGAAGGTAACCACACACACCACATATCAGTCTCACATATCCTCTAGCGACAGCACTCAAACCACATTATCATACATAGACATACTCAGATGCTGTAAATGTACTCTGCCTAAGCAGCAGAGACCTCCAAAGCAGACACACACACAACTGCTACTCCACTACAATACCCACATATCACATAGTTCACAATGTCAGTGTGCCACACAGTCACTGCACTTCGGGAAAAACAACACACCTAATACACTTGTAATAGGCGACACTTATTGTCAGACACACTGACGTACCACTCACCAGCACTAACAAAGGAACAGTCACTTTGGGCTGTCTGTCGGGTGCCAGGATCTGCCGCATAACACAGGCAGTCAGGTCACTCCAAAGCAAGTACATGACTGGCACCATTATTGTCCATGCTATTGCGTAAAACCTCAGACATTACTCCCTGGACCACATGATATGATACATGGAGGAACACTCTGATCATGTAGCCCAGGCCAGTATGACCCTGACCTTGTCTAGAATCTTACACCCACCAATTATGATGTCACAGTATACAGACACATACATCACGTTTAACAGTTGCCTAACAAATTTGTTTCATTCATAGGGGATACAGTGTTTGTCAGCCTGTGGTGACATGCTCAACATGCCACGTAGCTTCACTATGGACAGCTTACACCTGTCACCCTTGGACTTTCGAATGCTGGCTAAGGCTCCTGCTACCACCATAGTGCCATTTTTAAGCAGGGCTCAAAAGACAAACACACCTCCATAGATATTACAGGTTAAATGAAACTAAGGGTAATGCTGCTCAACACCAGATGCATTACCCTCATATTGCGGCCACTCAGGATTCTCCTCAGTATGGAGGATAGTGATATCTGTGCACTAACAGATGCCTGGTTCAGGCTCACTTATGCACACCAGCACTACCAGGTTATGTTTCATACCATGCTTTCTGACAACAAGACTTGGAACAGACAACACAACTAGGGGGGTATCCATATACATCACAGATACACATACCTCTGAGTTAGTAGCACTGCACAAAGCATCACAGACCATACATATACAACTACCATTGTGCAAAACTGCCTTTCAGTTTGTTGCCTGCTACAGACCACCCTCCCAAACTCAGGAACCACACTCAGCTTTCATGGGAACTATGGAGAATATGAAGGTCTCCACAAACACCATTATATTGTGTGACTTCATATACACAAATATTGACTGGGGATACTACTCAAGCCCAAACACCCTCACCCAACAGTCGCTACAATTTGTAGACTCATATGCTATGGCACAACCAGTCAGCACAGCCACAACGGGGAATACATATTGGACCTGATCATCACCAACATGGGGACTCTATGTTCCACACCAGTGATATACCCATCATTGGTAAGGTCAGAACATACATGTATCTCACTGGACATGCATATACCCTCCACACACCCATCCTGGGTAATCTTGGTGAACTTCTCATGAGCCAACGTCTCACTTCACCAAAGCAAGGTGGTATCCTTCAGAGACCCTGAGACAGTGGCAAATACGGCTCACACTGCTGAATCCTTTACATATACATTCTATGGACACCTAGTGGACTGCATGGATTGTGCTATCCCAAATAACAACAGGACTCACTACTCCAATGGCAGGGGACCTGTCTGGTAGACCCCAGCATTAATAAGCTGTACAACGTCAGGAGGATGCTACTACATGATAGAGCACAATCCCAGACTGGGAAGGCATCTGTGATCTGTACTAGCAGACAGCTACGATCACTCGTGAACTTTTCTAAGGGCCGCTTCTACTGGACACTTGCACCAGACACGTAAGACTATCACACGGCCTTCTTCAGTTATGTCAGGAACCTGGATGGACACTCACTGATATGCTGTGAGTTACTGCATACTGACTAAATGTACCATGATCCCACTAGTATTGCCAACATCCTGGCAAACAGGTTCAGTGCAGATGTCTCCCCCCATCCCCCCTAAGGAGCAACTATTCATCCCAACAGAGTATAACCTCCCTGACATCACACAGTAACAGGTGAGTGCTGCCCTCCCCAAAGCATACATCACAGTATCAATGGGACCAGACAGTGTCCCGGCCTGCATCTTACATGAGCTTCATGACAAACGTAACCCTCACATTACATCACTGTTCAGTATCAGAGTCACTACAGGATATGTAACCAAGGAATGGCATACAGCAACAGTGGTCCCACTCCACAGAGTTGGTGCCACAATGGACCACAGACAATATTGCCCTATAAGCCTCACTAGCCTGTTCTGCAAAGCTATGGAGCGTATTGTCATGGGACTCATACACATAGACATTGGGAACCTACAGACACTGTGTCCTACACATTTCAGCGTTGTTGTGGGCAGATCTTGTCTCTTGAACCTGTTTGTATTCTTTAAACGGTTAACAGGTCCATCGACATAGGGACGGTTCTCCACACAGCCTACCTGAACCTTGCAAAACCCTTCAACATAATAACCCACTGGGCCATTATGCACAGGCTCGCCAGTGTCGATATGGACACATATCTCACACGATGGATTGCTACCTGGATCAGGGATAGCATCCACATGGTCAGAATAGCAGGTGCCATGTCTGACTATACACCAGTTACACGTGGCATCCCACACGGCTCGGTCCTGGGACCTCTCTTGTTCAGTATATATTTGTCTGATGTACAGGCTACCACAGGGGGAATATGGCTGAACATGTTTGCACTTGACTGCAAACTGGGTGGCATGATCAACTCTCCAGCTGCCACATGCATACTCAAACAGGGTCTCACAGAGATGGATGACTGGTGCCTGAGCCATGGCCTACAGCTAAATGGTATTAGTTTCATAGTCATTCCCTTTGGGAATAACAACATGCCCACACATTACCACATAGGTAGTACTCCATTACATACGGTAGGAGTTGTTAGGTGTTTGGGGACATGACTTGTTCGTACTGTCACCTTTGACATTCACATTGCCAAAGTGGTTGGACAGACCTTCTATGTGGGCCACCTTATCCCATATGGTTTCACATCTAGATCGAGTGAGGTCATTGTGCCCTTATACTCCTCACAACCATGCTTGGTTACAATGCCACATTTGGGGTGTACCTTACCCGACAACTGCAGCAACTGTACTGGCCACAGAGGTTCCTCACCAATCAAATCTAGGGACTCACACAGATGCCCTGCACAGTTCGGATGCAGTAACTCTAGCTCTACTCAGTCGTTTACCACCTACTCGGATATCATGTGTGCCTGTTGTTTACAGATATACCCAACCCAGATTTACTGGACATGCTCCACCTCAGGATATCCGACTCCCTTGGAGCTACACAATCCAGGGACGTATACCTCAGCACAGATGTTAATAGGACATGCTGGAGGGACAGATTATTATCCCAGAGGCTCCACTCCCATTTTCTCATAGGCAGAGCCACCCAATGACCACCTACAGGAGACATCTTGATGACTGTATGGGTGATCGTATGTTTACCCCTGGGATATCTTCTGTGTCCCTGCTAGACAGAGGCACACTAGCCTAAACATACATGCGCTATCTTGTGTGACCTACTATTCACACACACAGTGTAGTAATCTGACAGGGTTGTGAATGCCAAACACACTCTGGCTAGGCTTGTACATGCCCTAGGGCAGATAGCCTAGTATCGACCTCTGAACCTATGCTAATGTTCAGGATGCACAATGTTTATTGCTGATACTGGTTGCAGGTCTTTATCGTCTTTGCTTTACCAGTTTCTATGAACAACTTCGGTATCTGCAGAACATATTTGATTATGACAGGGTTCCACTATATTATAGATGTTTCTGTTTTCATATAACTGTGTGCACAGGGTGGATTGCTGGATAGTGACAGGTTCCTGGGTTAACACATGCAACTGCCAGATATGCGTGGCCCACTGCTGTACTCAGACATGGCCTAAGTGTGTGAGCATGCCCAGTTCAGGCTTTCCGTGTTTTGTTGCCTGACATTTGTCTCATTTATTCAAGTGTGTGAGCATGCCCAGTGTGACCTTTCAGTATGTTGCTATCTGAGGTCCACTACATTTGTTGATGTGTGTGAACATGACCAATATTAACATTTATACTGTGTGTGTTGGAAGTCAGGTTCTGTTCTTCCTGCAGGACTCACCTTTGTGTCATAACTTGACAGGGATTATGCTGTGCCTACAGGGTTTCCATGAGATACTTTGCATAGACTTATCAACATTCCTTCATACAGGCTGACCACTCCAATACTGTCATGGTTTACTGGTTCAGTACTTTGACTATAGTGCACAGTATCCTGGGTTCGAGGCCCATCACTGCTTTATATTTTCATACTGAGCAGACTAGACTGCTTAAAGGCCAGTTAAGCAAATATGAGCATGTTGGCTTTTGTTCAGCTATGCTCTACTTAGAACAGGCTTGTCCGACATTGCTCAATATTCACCAACATTGCTGGACGTAACCCAATATTACTCAACATTGACCACAGTTGTGCTAGTTGGTGTGTGCAATTTTGTTTGCATATACTACATAGTGGTAAATGCGGTTTAGCACTGCTTTATATTGCTTAACACATGGCAATCATGCCTTAGGTGGTGCTGCAGGGCTGCCTATGTTGGATGCACATACTACACTCCCTGTACATGTTTGAAAGCAGGTAGTGTCAACTTAGCCATCCCTTTTACTATATGTGCGAGTCAGAGAGAGGTATCATTTCCACAGTTCCTACTGAGCCAGTGTATGTGCTATGCGTTGCCTCTTTGCCAAGGCCAAAGCATACTGGGCATGCCTCCTTCTGCCTACTGGGACAGGCTAAGGTTGTTCCTCCTCCAAGTCACGCTCTGCCTGTGATGGCCTTGGCAATAGTGGGGGGCTGTTTGGCCCAGGCCTATGCTGGTCCTGCTGCAGCTGTTTTCACAGGATCATATTACGTAGCATAGCACATACCATGACAATTTGGGTACATGCAGTTGGTGAGTACTGCAAGGCTCCACCAGATGTGTCCAGGCACCGGAACCATGACTTGAGCAGACCAAACACACGCTCTATTACATTACAGGTTTGTGCGTGTGCCTCATTATGGCGTTCCTGTTCAGGTCTGTGTGCGTTTCTGATGGGTGTCATCAGCCACGGCTCCAGTGCATAGCCAGCATCCCCCACTAGGTGACCATGTGTGATGTCCCCATTGGCAAATGTCTGGTACAGCTGCATCTGATGCCAGATATGGGAATCATGGTAGCTTCTAGGGCAGCCTGCACACACATTCAGTATTATGCCCTGGGCATCACACACGACCTGGCAGTTGATGGAGGGGAAGCCTTTGTGGTTGAAGTAGACCCTATCACGCTCGCCGGCTGGTGCTTTGATGTGTATGTGCATGCAGTCTATTGCACCCGCTACCTCAGGGTATTCCGCTATTTGCTGGAAGAGAAGCATATTGCTGGCCAATACCTCATGGTAATTGGGGAAATATACATGATCACCGACATGTGCTGACATGGCATCCGGGAACTGGTGCAGTACCCTGGATGCTGATGCCTGTGATATCCCCATCATATCACCAGTTGGTCTCTAGAAGGTACCTGTTGCTAATATTCTTAGGCCAATACATACCTTGGTTTCCACTGGGATGGGTTCCTCTCTGTTGGTTCTGTGTGTGAGGCGTGGTCTGCACAGCTCAACAATTTGCTGCAGGAGGTCTCTGTCCACTCTATAGCACTCCACTATCTCCAGCTCATGCAGCCCCTGGCAGGTTACCCTGGGCCTGTACACTCTTCTCCGTCTCCTCACTGTGGGTTGTCCAGCAGCATTTCCATTGTCACCACCCTCAGCATGTTGCATATGCCGCCTTATAACAGCAATGGCAGCCCGTAACATTTCTTTGTCTCAGTAAAGCTTTTTCAGTTTTCACTTCTATTAGCTTACTGCAGTGTCTGTTGTGAGAAACATAATGAACTGTTGTTTGCAGAGTTTTAAGTGCTAGTCTGGGCTGGACTAGTGTACTGCCTGTGTAATTGCCTGATTCTGATTATTTTCACCTTCTAGCTCTGCTAGTACTCCCTGGTAGCTTCCTACTATTTGTTGTGCTTCCTTTTTCCTTTCTGTTTCCTCGGGGGGAGCGCTGCGCACACAAGCGCAAACACGTGCACAGCAGCTAACACACGCGCACACATGCTTACATGAACTAAAACTTGCTTATTTGGGTTAAAACGTGTGCACACCAGTGCAAACACACTTACAACTCTTTAAACAGCCTTATACATGCTTACTCCGGCTTAAATGCGCGCTCTCACGCTTACACGCAGCACTCTGTCTTACTCGGGTTTACAGGCACTTGCACACTCACATGCATGCTCAGCAAGAAACTTTGGTGTTATCCACGGCATACACCTTCCATTTCTTGCCTTTCCCTAGCCTACCTGTTGACACACCTCTTTCCATGATGTGTAAATGACAGCAGACACATGCCACTCTGCTCCAATGAGCTTCACTTCTTTCATACATACCCCCCTCATGATGTCACCTATCTTCTACTCTGTTACTCCCCTTATCCTACTCCTACACTCCACTGACTGTGCTCATTTGCTATGTAAACTTGCGATTCACTATCCTAACCCTCATTTACATAGGATTGCCTACTAATGCTTGGTTACATCTCTTAGACTGAGCTTCCCCCCTTCAGCCTGCCATTCCCTTGCATTGTACATTAACAATTTAAATAAGATTCACATTTGTGGGTTTTAATTTTTAGTTGTCTGGGCTTTAGAATGCAGCCCGTTTGCGTGGTGCTGCAGTATGCTTAAACATCGGAAATCGGAGAAAAAAAAAATAATTATTTTTATTTTCATATTGCATCAGGAAACATTTCCAATTGCCATATATTTGGTCATTGGCATGCTTCCTGCACTGGATGCAACCTTTATTTGGAGCTGTCACGGCTCCGTTTTGCTGTTTGCAGAATGGTACTTAGTTGTCAACCGAGTACATTTCTGCAAATAACACTGCTCTTACTCGGACAGGTTCGGGTTTCCTGAATCGCAAATCTACCTCATCTGCATGCCTTTCGCCTGCAATTGAGGTAATTTGCATATCCCAGCCCTGTCTGTGTAAGAGCCATTTTAGGAGATCTCTTGCACGCCCCTGCAGGCTGTTCCTGGATCGCTCATCAGACATGATGGCTGCATGGAGTCTTACTCTACTCTTAGACTCTGTGCAAGCCATCGTGAATCTGGCCCATGCTGTTTAGCTAGTGAAAAGAGAACAGCTACATACAGATATTACAGAGTTAACATGGACATTAGCACACTTCGTGACTTTCCAGATTCTTGCAAAATGTCTAGGTTTTACGCCTGATATTTTGGTTGGTGCATCATAAAATTTATGGTGTTCTAGCAAATCATTGAGGATTGCAGTCAATAAATAATGATAGGCACTTGAGCTTCATAGTTAATCATGTCTTTCTTAAAATGCATAGTAATGCAAAGCCAGTTAGTCTATAAACTTTCTAAGTTAATAAGAGCAATATTTAAAATCTGTCCCTGGTTTGGGTTCTTTACCCCTCCCCCCATCTGTCCTGATTCTTGAAATAAGAAGTTGAGACCTATAAGCACAGGTGAACTACTGTTTTAGAAATTACAACTACAAAATATCACAAATCAAATTTCAGTGCAGCAAAGTGTTATCTAAATAAGTATTTCTCAGGTATTTCATGTCTTTCAATTTATAAAATATTTTTGTTGATTATGAAAATGTATATTGAAGTATTGCAAGTTATAATAAAATAATTTAATTCATGTGAAGTAAAACTGCAGATGAATACACAAGTAAAGCCAGGTGGAAAACTGGGGCATAAACTTACAGACTCAGTGACAACCAAAGTGAAAGAAAGAAGCATTACACCCACAGTTAATGATTACATCACAATGTATTCAACTCATGGGATAAAGCAGTCTGATCATTTCTTGCAATCTGATACAAAGCTAACAAGTAAAGAGACTGCCAATATTCACACAGAGTGAATGAGATGGGAGGTCCCCACCAGGGCTAGTGCTGTTAAATGGGAACTGTCAATCATTTCTTTGGTATTGAGTCATTATAGATTCAAATAAATGAAGCAATGAAGCAATTAGGAAGCGCTGAAGTCCAGCATCTTACTATGATATTGCACTTCACTCTGAATGCATAAACTGAACCAGAATGTCAAATGTCTTGAGGAGCTTGTTACATGTGTGTATAGGTCCCCACACAATACCTATGGTATAATCCCACTTATTCTCATCAGGGGTAATATGCAATTATTGACTATAGAATGGGTAAGGCCAATCTAACACCAAATGAGATAGGTTAATTTGAGCAACCAAAAGGAAACTGGCTAGGCATAAAATGGCCAGAAAGGGTAGCTA
The DNA here is from genome assembly GCF_019279795.1 of Protopterus annectens. Classification (NCBI taxonomy): domain Eukaryota; kingdom Metazoa; phylum Chordata; order Ceratodontiformes; family Protopteridae; genus Protopterus; species Protopterus annectens. The sequence continues at coordinate 864,509,173 of NC_056732.1, read as the reverse complement.
GCACTTACATATGAACCTATGCCATTATACATTTCCATTGCATCACATGTATGTTATACTACACCTGGCCTATTGACTTTGTTAACTTGAAGTTGTCAAGTGGCTTGTAATGCATCTAGCTACTGTATTGAAAAACAAATAACTGATCTCATCAATATGCCAGATAAAATGTTAGTTTGCAAAAACTAACTGTTAGTATTAACAGATAGCCAGGTTTTATGTATGAGGCAAGAAAAAGAAAAATTAAATTGCTCACAAAACAAAATAAATATGAAGGCAGAAACGGTTATGTTAAAAAAAAAAAGTAATACTTGTCTACATTTCTCTACAAACCACAAGAAAATATTTTCATTAGGTTTGACAAAAACACAGAGATAAATACATTTCTCCAAAAATTACCCATTCTAAAATTCAGGGACGAATTCATGAATGGCTACACTAAGTGCAACTACAGTGTATGTGGTGCAGTGCTTCACGCATATGATAGCATGATGTTTGGTATTAATTATACTGCTCTGCACTTACTAGAGATCCTCAAAACAAGGGTAAATCGTTAAATGTGCTAATGAAAGCATAAGCGATTGAAGTATTTGTTAATTAACCAATCCAACATGGTGGAGATATTCAGAAACCTTTAAAACAATGGTGTACATTCAGTGTAGCCTTTGGATAACAGCCAGAATTATATTTAAACATGTTAGGGGTTGATGCATAACTTGCATATGAAACAGGCTTTATATCTAGGTGCAGCTACCACTGCTTCCAGACCTCCACCAAGAAGAAGGGAGTTTAGACTCCATTTAACTTACAATGGACTGCACGACACAGACAGTGCAGAGCAATACTGGGTAGACAGGGAAACACTACAAGAAATATGCAATCTCCTTCCCTCTTCTGAGGCCTCAGGGAAATCATGGAGAACCCATCCCACTAAAAAACAAAGGTATGTGTACCCTTACATGTACAAGCTGCATGTACCTTCCAGAGACCCGTAGGGGATATATTAGGGCTGCCACAGGCTTCAGCTTCCAGAATATTATATCACTTTCTAAATGCAATACTACAACAAGCAAGGGAGCATATGTGTTTTTCACATGCTTCACAGGAAATATCAAGAAGCATGTCGGAATTTTATGCAATAGCACACTTCCCTGCAGTTTTGGGAGCAATAGAATGTGCACACAGTGAAATAAAAGCATTGCTATTGGAAATAATGAAGGTGCATTACCAGGAAAGGATACCATTCCAGAAACTATAATGTTGTTTGTAATGGCCAAGGGATCATCTACAATGTCTGTGCAGGTAGACCAGACAGTTTTCAGGACTCACACATTTGGCACACCTGTGAGCTGCACACGACATTTGCAAGGGATGACTTTCCATAAGGGCATCTAGTGGGGGATGCAGGTCATGCACTGGAACCTTGACTTATGACACCCATGAGAAAAACACACAACCCCACCAAGCAAGGATACAATGATGTCCACACTTAAAATAGTATTATCATAGAACATGTATCTAGATCACTCAGGTAAAATTTCTGAGGCCCAGACACATTAGGAAGTGCCATACAGCGTGACCCAGAAAACTCTGCCAAAAGACTCTGTTGCCCCATATCATTCTCAGGAAACAGCTTCAACAAGGCTATATAGGAACAGATCCACAGTTCCTTGTACCACAGGCAGGGCCTGCAGCTCTAGCAGATATAGATGAGGAGTCTGAGGGAGAACCACTAGCTGCAGATGCTGCCAGCAGATGTATCATCATCATCATCAGCCCCCCTTTTCTCATTTTTTCTACATGGGGTCGGGGTATCATGTTAACTGTTGCCAACTCTCCCGATTCATTGCCTCACTCCTGCCTTCTTCAACCCTCATGCCTGACTGTCACAGATCTTCTTTTACACAATCCATCCTCCTCTTTGCTGGATGTCTCCACTTCCTCTTACCTTCTTCCTGTCTGTCCCAAATCTTCCTCACCAGATTGTCTTCCTCTTTTCTACACATGCGCCCAAACCACTGTACTCTGTTCTTGTTCATCTTTTCTGCAATTGGAACTACTTTGGCTTCTGCTCGTATGTCCTCATTTCTTCATCTGTCCCACAGTGTGCATCTTAGCACCTTTCTCAGGAACTTCATTTCCAACACCTCTAGCTTCTTCAATTGTTCTGCCTTTACTGTCCATGTTTCTATACCATACAGTGGTACTGGTCACACCACTGCCTTGTACACCTTACTTTTCAGCTTCTTTGACATTCTTCTGTCATAGGCTACACCTGATACTCTATGCCAGTTGGCTGCAGCCCCTCTGATTCTAGCTTTGACCTCTTTATTCAGACTACCCTTCTCCTCAACCACACCTCCCAAATAATTGAAGCTGTTTACCTGTTCCACTATCTTCCCTTCTATCTCTACTTTCAGCTTCTTTTGATTTCCACAATTTGCTGCAATTACCACCATCGACCCCTAACCAGGAAAAGCCGAAAGAAGAAGAACAACAATCACCATCTTATCTGTGGAAAAAACAAATACTGCTAGGTAAGGCACCCTCAGTTCACAAAAGCACTAAAGAAAATGAAAATAACAGAGGAGTGCACCACGAGCTGCTTGTTCAAGATACTGTTTTTGAACACAGTAAAACACAATTAACTGCTAACTTCTTATCCAGAGGATATAATGGCCAAGAGGTTCGTAATGACATCAAAGAATGTGATAGACTAAGGACAGGTCCTGGTGCCCCATTGATGAAGAGAGGTAACTTTGGGTCAACAGTCAACATGAAACATGACAATCGTCAAGTTAATAGGCTTACAATACCTTATACCAATAGGAACACAGACATCATTAGAATAGTCAATAACAACTGGAAATTTTTGTTAATGGATGGTAGCATTAAGAATCTCATAGAAGACAGACCACGCATAGCCTACAAGAACATGTTGTCTCTCAACAGGTTGCTGTGTTATGACAGCAATATTATAGATGCCATACATTCTGATAGATGTGGTACTTTTCCTTGCCGTTCTTGTAACCAATGCAAATATATAGCTAATTCCAACAGCTTTACACATCCAGTAACAGGACGCATTTATGCATTTAGACACTATGCTGATTGTAAATCCACCAATGCTATTTATGTAGCAGAATGTCAACAATGTAAACAGTTCTATGTTGGCAAGACAAATAGGTGTTTAAGAGAGCGTATTAGGGAACACATCTATGCCATCGATAGGAGTAATACAACTAATGCCTTGGCGCAACATGTTATTGTTAATGGACCATCACATACTTTTAAATTTAAGGTTTTGGAATTGGTTTTGAGAAATGGGAGGCTAGGTAATATTAAGAACTTCACGGAAGAAAAAGAAGGGAAGTGGATTTTGAAACTTCAAGCCCACAGATATGGGCTTAATGACAGAGTTACCCTGAGGCCGTTTTTGGCCAACAGATCATTAAAGCATTAGGAGTAATACTATATACTTATGTATTTTTATCAATTATAGACGTTCCAGTGATTACTTTATTTTGCATTGTTCTTTATATGTGTATGTATTCCTTTAAATGCCTTTTAAATGTGTTAGATGTATTTAATGCTTTGATTCACTGCATCTGAATGGGTGATGATGTCATTTCCTATATTTAAACTCTGTGGTTTTTGACTGCCTTTGATGTCTGAAGAAGCGTTGTTTTAAACGTGAAAGCGCTTACCTTACTGCAGTTTTTATACTTTTGTCTTTCTAGCCATATTAAATGTTGGATTTTACGGATTTGTGGTGTCCTCATTGAACAAGCAGCTCGTGGTGCACTCCTCTGTTATTTTCACCATCTTATCTGTGCTTATTTTCATCCCATGTTCCTTCAGATTTGCATTCCATTCTCCTATCCTTTGCTGAAGTTCTAGCTCAGAGTCTGCCTGTATTGATACATCGTGTGCATACAGCAGCTTTGCTGATCTGTCCCCTCCACCCTGTTTGCTAATGTAATCCATCACCAATATGAACAGCAGTGGGCTCAGAGCTGAACCCTGATGTACACCCACTCCCACTGGGAACCCCTCTGTGAGGCCTACCACTGTTCGTACTTGAGTCACTGGGTCTTTGTACACAGCCTGCACTAATTCTACCAATGTTCCTGGGACTTCAAACCACTGCAGTACTGCCCATATCAGCTTTCTTGGGACCTGGTCATATGCTTTCTGCAAGTCTAGGAATGCCCAGTTGGAGTCTCTCCTCATCTCTACCTTCTACTGAAGTATCTGTTTGAATGCAAACATTGAGTCAATTGTGCTGCATTCTGATCAGAATCCGAACTGCTCATCTCCCATCTTATATTCTACTATGCTGCATATCTGTTTATCAATCACCCTCTCCAGAACTTTCATGCGATGTGGTAGGAGTCTGATGCCTCTGTACTGCCCACAGTTGTGGATATCCCCTTTGTTCTTGTACACTGGCATGTGTATGCTTATTCTCTGTTCATCTGGGATATGTCTTTCTCTCCACACTGCTATTTGTACTCTCAGGAGACACTTCTCCCCTATCTCACCCAGCAACTTTATCATATCTGCTGTGACCTCATCTGAGCCTGCAGCTTTCCCTGACTTCATCTTCCTCAGTGCTGTTTTACTTCTTCTAAGGTGAGCTCCTCTTCTTCTCTCATCATAGGCTGTTTCTGGGACAGTACAGCTTCTGTGGGGTTTTCTTCATTCAAAAGCTGCTGGAAAAACTAATTCCATCTGCCTTTGATGTCTGCTGGACTGGTGAGCAGGTTGTTGCTGACATCCATTATGAAGGGTGTCTGACTATCTTCTTTACTTTGCCTTGCAACCTGATATAGTTTTTTTATGCCCCTTACTGAGAAGTTGGTAGAGTGCCTCTGATGCCCTATTCTTGGCTATTGCAACTTCTTTCTTAGCTTTTTTGTTAGCCAACCAGTAGTCCTGCCTACCTTGGTCAGTCTTTTCTATCTCCCACTTCTTCCTGCACTCCTTCTTTTTTCCTGGACTTTGGCATTCCACCAAGAGTTTTCCTTATCTACCTTATTTCCATACCTGGCTCAGCCGCATATCTTTTCTGTAGTCCTAACACATGCTGTTTTTAGGCACTGCTACTCTTCTTCAATTCCACCTATTTTCTCCTCTTCTTGGGGTGCTAGAGCCCTGTGTAATTCCTTGAACTGCTGTACTTCCTCTCCAGTCACTTTACAAGGTCTCTGTTGATCTTAGAGCCTTCTCTTTCCTTATTGGCTACTCTTGTATGTGATCTTGTGACTGTCTCTCTTTCTTCCTGAACCATGTGTTGGCTACTATCAAGCCATTTGCCAGACAGAAATCTGGAATGGCTTCGCCTTCTTTATTCCTCTTGCCCCACCCCTGTGGACCAAGGCTGTCCTCATATCCTGTCTGTCCCGATATGTGCATTTAAGTCACCCATTATCAGCACTATCAACACCAATTCATGTTGTCCTGCTTTATCTAGTAGGTCCTGCAACTGCTCTCCCATTATCAACACTATCTACATCAATTCATGTTGTTCTGCTTCATCTAGTAGGTCGGTCCTGCAACTGCTGTCTGAAAGCACTCTTTTCTCACTATCACAACCCTGCTGTGGGGCATAGGCTAAGATTATGAATACTGCCCTATACTGCCCTATCCTTACACTGGAGTCTGATTGCCATGAGTTTGTCATTAATTCTGATGACATCCCTCACTGCCTTCTGCACCATTTCTGTACAGTCTGGATCTCAAGCCAAGTGGCTTTGCTGCACTGACCTTCCATCTTGACTCTCAAATGCATAGGATGTCCAGCCTCCTCTGTATCATCATGTCATCCACTTCCAAGCTGGGTTCTGTCAGTGAACCTACATTAAGCTTAGCAATTCCCAGTTCATGTTTGGCAGGTTGGTTATTTTTACGTCCAGCTTTTGTTCAACAGAACTATCCCAGCATAATCCAGGATGGGCAACAAGACACCAGCTGGCCAGTAGCTTATTTTATTGACCCTGGACTTTATGGCAGGCACACACTGCAAGGGTCCCTGGCATGGGTCAAAGTAGGGTGTGGACAGTGGAATCAGTGAAAGTAGTACCATTATGGGAGTGGGATCTTGCACAGCAACATCGGTCAACACCGGAAGATGTAGTAGCTCTCTGTCCATGTGGATGCTGACCCTCCCCAGAAGATATTCCATTACTGACACTACCCAATCCAGTGTGTCATTCATCCTGTCCAAGGAGTCACCCACACATTTCAGGCAGTCTCATATGTCAGAATGCACAAGAGTACTACTCACACTGTCTCTTATGAATCCCTTATGGAACATGCCTGTGCCATCTTGATGGCCTTACCTAATTTTCAAAATACTGAAAACTCATTGGACTGAGTCTCATTATACTTAAAGCTTACAATGCTAAATTTCAAAATACTGAATTTTAAGCCATAAACGTGGTGTGTTTCCCTTCACGTGTGACTTGCTTGTGATAAAAAACATTGATGTAACAAAATGTCGATTGGCAGAATACTGATAGTAGCATAGAAAGTAGTGTTGTAGTGTTTCTAAATGTGGGTATGTCTCTTTTTATTTTTATAGGGAGCATTTGAAGTAATATGGTGGATGGTTTGTATGCTCTTGGCAGAAGTGGCAATGCTTACTGTACTGTAAGGTAAGTAGAAGGTATATGCCCTTTTCTCCACTGTAGTGCAATCCTGGAATTAGTATATATAGTTGTGTGGAGGGCACAGCCTCTGCATTGGAGGGTGTGGGGGGGGTGTAACCCTCCATCTAGTTTGGTTTTACATTATCTGGTTTCTGTTAGGAAGTAAATAGTTTTTAAGTTGTGGCAGGAGTTCGCCGTTGATGTTGTAAGTGTGCATGTCTATGGCTTAAAATTCAGTATTTTGAAATTCAGCATTGCAAGCTTTCTGTATAACGATACTCAGTCAAATGAGTTTTCAGTATTTTGAAAATTAGGTATTGTGGTCTCAGTCAAATGAAATTCAGTATTTTGAGTTTTCAGTCATGTGAAGTAGACCCATATATATTGTGTGTGTGTGTGTGTGTGTGTGTGTGTGTGTGTGTGTGTGTGTGTGTGTGTTTATGTGTGTGTCTGTGGCACATACTTAAGTGTGTATTGTGGATGGCCTGGTGTCTTGGGGTTCGAATCAAAAGATCTGCTGTTTGTATGAACATACTTATGATTAAAGAGCTTATGTTCCTGTTGAAAGGCAACAACACTGAAGAAACACCAGAACTATACATTTTAACTAGTTGTTTCAGAATATTTTGTCTATTTAAGTAACATTTTCTTTTTTTCTTTTCTCTACATCATATGCACACTGTTTGGCATTGCACACTCTTGTATGACAGCTGTCCCAAGCAGTGAACAACAATTCACGTCCTTAGTAAAAAAAAAAGAAAGATGTAATTTTGGTGCCTCCTGTAGTGCAAAAAAGAATTGAGTCAGTGGGGGTCTCTTACCACTCTGGATAGTAATCTGTGAAGAAAATCCACCTGTCAGGTAATTTTGAATTAAGTAAAGAGAGTTTAAAGGAATAAGACAGGTGATGCAGGGTTTAAATCCAGTTAACTGATAATTTTACAGAAGGGGGTCTGAATACATATTTATACACATTTTGTGATATCATAAACAAGTCTCATTAAGAGTCACGTGATGTCAGTTTACTAATTAACTACTCATTAAACTTAAAGGGAAAAAAATAAAAACATTTTATAAAACAGTTTACAAAAACATTCATATTAAAAGCAAGTATTCATAGGTTCATAGGTGTGTGCTAGGCTAATTGCCCTGGAGCTTTTACAGCCTAGCCCATAGGATTACCCTGGCATTATGCCACCTGACCTTAGTTCCCAGTGCCTCTGTTGAGTAGAGCCACTGGAGTGATCCCTGGGGTGAATTAGATGCACAAACAATGCCTAATGATATTAGAACCAATGCCTACCCTTCCAAATATTTAAAAACCTTCTACATATCCTAGCAATGTTCATACTATATTAAAAACTTATATAAGGCGAATGACCATAAAATAAAACAAAATGATTTCCACCTTCATAAATCCTAGTAGGGCTTTCATTTTTAGAATGGGAAATATAAGCAAATTTTCATTAATACCTGGGGACAAAGTGGCATTAAGCTTTCACATGTCTCTTAATGAGACTTTTTTAATATTTAATGGTTGGAGTTTTTGATGTTTAATGTTCTGAAGAAGTCCCATATATTTTTAGGGACGAAAGCGCTTGACTTATTTTAATAAACTTTCTTATGTTTTTTGGATGTATTATTATTTCAAGATCCATGCTAAGAGACTTTATTCTGCTGCTCTTGACCTGAGTGTCTTTTGTTCGTATAATTTGGCCATTCAACAAATTAAGATAGATGCATTCAGTTTTATTGTGTTGAAAAGTCTTGCAATAATGATAAAACCTATTTTGTTTTCATTTTTATTAGGTTGTGATTGAAAGTTTCAGCAGCTAGAGTGTGGTCTTGAGATGAAGGTTTGAGACACAGATTTAAGGTGGACAGGTTTGATTTGAATTGAATAAAACTAGATGACAATCTTGATCTAAAGGAGGTTGGTTTGAGTGTTTATCTTCTAATTGAGATTTTAGTGATATTGAATGTAATGGGGCAGTGGTCACTAAAAGAGGGGGATAGATTTTAATGGAGGAAATGTTAATTGGGTGGTTATGAATCAGGAGTTCAAGAAGTGAATGATGGTTTACTTGGATGTTGAGACATGTGGGCTCTTGCATGAGTAGGATGAGATCTGGCCCCGCTAGAAATTCAGTTAAGTTATTCTTGTAAGGTCTTAAATAGTTAAGATTAAAAATAATCCAGTATTACAATGGTTTATGTTTGTGGGAGCTAGAGATGATGGTGTAGATTAAAGACTGAAATTTCTTACTGGGGATGGTGATGAAAAATAGCTAACTACAAATGTGAGTGTTTTTTTGCTGGTAGATGCCTTTTATATTATTAGTATGTTGGGGTCCATGTCTCACATGGGATCAGCATGTGAACTTGTCATTATCGTTAAATGGGATTTTTATCAAGATAGGTAGCCTCCTCCATTTTTTTCACTGTGTCTGACACATATACTTAGTCATAGCTAGGGAGGACATATTGCAGATTAATATAATCATTTTATCTAGGATTTTTCCAAAGCCATTAGCTCATAGAGTGTGAGTTGAAAAAAGAAATGTACAGTTATGTAAGTAACCTTATCACATCAGTAAATGTCCGAGTGGATCTCAGTTGTAGTATCTTAAGCTAAAGATGTCCTGACAAGGACTGGAAAAGTTGGCCAGCTTGTAAATCTTTAGGGGACATTCCATGCACACCTAGCTACTGTACACCTCAAGGACAACAGTATAAAATAAGTGGCCAGGGCACCAAAACTTCACAGCATTTTTGCCTGAGAAGAGTGAGGCTATACCCTAACAAATTTCAACAACAATAATAACAATCCCATACCTTGGCATACAAATAGCAAAAAAGAGGGGAATCCCATCTCCAATAAGCTACTAGTTCAAACAGTCAAAGCAAACAATGTAGGTGGTGACTCACTTTTTAGCAATGCCATTGGCAAAATATGGAACTCCCTTCCTCCCAGCCTTTCCTGCACTTCCTCCCTATGCGTTTTGAAAAAAAGGTTAAATCAACATCTAAAGTTATATTGGCTCTGTCAATGCTCAAGTCCTGACTAATCCTCTCTCTCACAAGTATAGATACTTCCCTAGATGCATCACCCTCGCTCTTACTTCTTTCTCTCTCCTCTAAACTGAAATGGTTAGACTAGATGGAGAATCAGCATGCTATAAGCAGTATTAATATGTTTGTATCCCTGATATTGTTTATGATCAACTTATTTTTTTTACTACATCTCCTTTGTACCATCTTCTAGTATAGGAAACTAATTTGTTTTGTTTGTTCTTTAGTTCTATGTATTGTTTTGTTACTGAGTCCTATGTATTATCTCAATGCATTATATTCATTCACTGTGGAGCTTTTCTCCCCGGGCCTCCGCTGAAAATGGACATGTATCCAGTCGGACTTTCCCGGTCAACAAATGTGAAATAAATAATAAAATAAATAAATAAAAATGGAAGAAGGATGCAGTTGTTGCAACAATGATTTATTTGAACATTCACTATTGCAGTACGTTTGTTCACACAACTGTACTATGTTCACCACTACATCACTATTGTAGAGGCCTACTCTATATAGGATGAATACCAGAGCTTAGAAAGAAAGGGAGGAGGAGAAAGGATCAGAGTCCAGGAGCTCCAGGAAAATAGTCCTGTCACAGCCTGATCTGGACCTAGTAAAGGAATCCAGTTTGTAGTGCTTGGTAAAATGTATACTGATGTTTGATGTTTGATTACAGATTCCGACTCTTCAAAATTTCACAGAATTAGAGAGAACCGGTAGTGTGGACTGTGATTTTGCCTGGGTGGTGAGAATAACAAAAAGCAATAACATGAGATAACCACTTAGAAATTGTCTGTTTTGGCACTGATTTTCCATTTTTATTACCTTCATAAAAATAAACATTTGCTAAAAAGTCCTGTTTTTTTTTCCTCAGTGTAGTGTATACTTTGCATGTGTGCATCCAGAGTGTACAATTCTTTCTCCCTCATTGTTTGGTTCTGAAAAGAAACTAGACAGACAAATTGCCTAGCTCAGTGTAATTCTAAAATAACCTTAGAGATGAGATAGGGACAACTTACCATAACAGCTTGTAACTCAGACATGCAGGGGGAGGATGGCAGAATGGTTAAGGTGTTTACCTTGCAGACACAAGGTGCAGGGTTTGATTTTCACATGGGGTAATTAGCTAGGCTTAAAATGGTCTGCAAGGGCAATTAGCCTAGTACTAATCTATGAACCTATATTGTTGATGTCAGAGCAATGATTAACTCTGTATTCCAAATAATAACTTCAATTTCTTCATAAGCATGCTCAAAAGGAAATAGTGTAAGTTTTTATAGTACAAAACATAAGATCTGAAGAAGGATCCACCTGCCTTCTAGGTGTATGGGTATGTAAAACCCCTTTCAAAGACTACACTTGAGGTAGGGTAGAAAGGGGTTTTATAAGTGCAGGCAACTGGAGATGACATAAAGGGAATCTTGACAGATGACTAAGAAATGGCAGATGATAACCACTTGCACAAACAGTGCAGAACCAGAGAGTGCAATCCTTAAGGGGTCCAGGTTCTTGTCTTGACACCATCTAGAAAATAGTTTTTACTTGGCCATATATGATTTTCTATAATCAAGTTTCTTTTGCATCCTTTAATATGTATTGTATGTCCTCAGGAGAAAGATATCTATGATATTGTCATGCTGGCAATCAGTTTAAAAAGTTGGGGGTTGGGATATGTCAAACACATTCTGGCTTGTATGAATAAGTGCATTCTTTGAGGAAGCTTAGGATAATTGCCCTTGGCCTTTTTCAAAATGGAGAAACACTGATGTCTGGGCTAAAATGAGTCACAACAATTTTCCTTGAAGAGACTTTCTTCACCTTTAGAAGAATACTTGTTATCAATGGAAAGGGTGGAGAGGTATTCAGGAAGATTCCCTACCATTGGGAATGAAAGGATCTTGTCTTCCAGATCTGTGTACATAGAGTCCTGGAACAGAGTTTCTTTAACTGTCTGTTGTGGCTGGAGACAAATCAGCTAGAAGAGTTTCTCATAGGTGGAATATTTTCTAGAAGAACCTCTATGCAACTTCTGTTTGAGACAGTCTATTCCAGTTCTGGTCAACTTGCCTGCAATATATTTTGATCTAAACGTAAGTAGCCTGAAGGGGCAGAGTGAATTCACTCTCTAAATCCCAGGCAACCACAGCTAGTCTGTAAGGAGGTGAGAACTGGTTCCCCTTCTTTATGTACCACATCACTGTGGTGTTGGATGTGATTACTAGCAGAAGGTCTGGAGTCCAAAGATGGTTCAGAGATTTGAGACCACTTGTTAGAGCCATACTTTGTTTACCATTTATGTGCTTTAATTTGTCTTGCTTGTTTCAGAGGCCCTAGACATTCATCCCCTTGGAAACAGAACCCCAAGAAAACTGTGATGCATCTGCTGTTACATACTGAGTAAGGTCTGGAATGGATACCTTAAATTATATATCTCAACTATGAGCTGAAGGGCTTCCCTCATTAGCTGTACAAAGATGTTCAGGTCTGAGCTAAGAGGTGTACTGTTTTCTTTTGTGTGTAGACTTAAATTGCTATCTTTTAGACAGTAAATCATATCGAAATCTCATATACACTATTTCCTATTAAGCTACATTGTATGCATTTGGAACCATGGATTTGCACTTTCCAACCATCTCTGTTGAATGGGCAATGCAGCAATTGCCTTGTGTTTACTGGAAAACACTATTCCTTAAACAATCTGACACAGCATGTGAGATATGTAGTTATATAATGTTATCAATCAGAGACTGCCATTACAAACAAGAAAAAGGTTGCCTGTACCTCACAGCACCACAATAAACCAATCACATGCAGCTCAGACCAAACACATAAACCTACATATGCTGATCATATAAAAGTAAACAACCTAAACCACAAAAATCTCTGAAATGTAAAGTAAAAAATGTGTACCCTCAGGAACCTCACTAACACACAACACAGGCAGAACTCACCATGAAACATTTATCTATGAGTCACATTGTTTCAAATAAAAAGTCCTAAAGGTAAACCTCCACACAATCCAATATCTTTGTCATAGGTGCTCCATAGTGAGACACACCAATGTACTCCTCACCAAGCTGAGCAAGGAGTGGTTTATGGTCAATTTCTTTTTAGGGACCAGAATTCACCACATTCCACATGTAATCAAGTCCCTGTATCACAAGTGCACAAATGGCATAGTCATACCTCACATGGGAGTAAATGGCTTGAGATGAACTTCCTTGGACCACATGAAGAGATGCACGACAGAGCCATTAGAATATATGTCCAAGGCAGAGATAAAATTAGCCTTGAACAACATTTTACCATCACAAAGAATGATGCCACAAAAGATTATTGACTTCAATAATTGGCTTATCTCTTGATGTCATTCTAAGGGAGATACAATATATATCTACCTGGGCAAAGATGGTAGACACTCCTTTTATGGATACAACTCACCAAGACTTACATATACATTGGCATTCCCCTTCATGCCTTTTTAGACAATGTCAGTCTTCTAAAGCTTCCCACATAACAAAACATAATCCAGATAATATAAAGGGATTTTTGCTGAATGCTCAGATCCTAATAAAGGCATTTTTGATGAATGCTCAGATTCTCATCATCTTCTTTCAGCTGTTCCCATTAGTGGTCACCACAGCGGATCATCTGTTTCCATTTCTTCCTGTCCTCTGCATCTTGCTCTGTCACACCAACCACTTGCATGTGCTCTCTCACCACATCCATAAACCTTATCTTAGGCCTTCCTCTTTTCCTGTTACCTAGTAGCTTCATCCTTAGCATCTTTTTCCCAATATACTCAGCATCCCTCCTCAGCACATGTCCAAACCAACATAATCTTGCCTCTCTGGCTTTGTTTCCAAACCTTCCAACTTGGGCTGACCCTCTAATATACTTATTCCTAATCCTGTCCACCCTCGTCACACCCAGTGCAAATCTTAACATCTTTAACTCTGTCACATCCAGCTCAAAGTCCTGCCTTTTTGTCAATGCCACTGTCTCCAACCCATATAACATAGCTGGTCTCACTACCCTCTTGTAGACCTGCCCTTTCACTCTTACTGGTACTCATCTGTCACAAATCACTCCTGACACTGTTCTCCGCCCACTCCATTCTGCCTGTACTCTCTTCTTTACCTCTCTTCCACACTCACCGTTACTCTAAACTGTTGATCCCAAGTATTTAAACTCATCCGCCTTCACCACCTCTACTCTTTGCATCCTCACCATTCCTCTATCCTCCCTCTCATTCACAAACATATATTCTGTCTTAGTTCTGCTGATCTTCATTCCTCTTCTCCCTAGAGCATATCTCCATCTCTCCAGGGTCTCCTCCACCTGTTCCCTACTGTCACTACAGATCACAATGTCATCTGCAAACATCATAGTCCAAGGGGACTCCTGTCTGATCTCGTCTGTCAACCTGTCCATCACCACTGCAAATAAGAAAGGGCTCAGAGCTGATCCTTGATGTAATCCCACCTCCACCTTAAACGCATCCATCACTCCCACTGCAGACCTCACCACTGTCACACTACCCTCATACATATCCTGTACCACTCTTACATACTTCTCTGACACTCCTGACTTCCTCATACATACCACAACTCCTCTCTAGGCACCCTGTCATATGCTTTCTCTAAGTCTACAAAAACACAATGCAACTCCTTCTGACATTCTCTGTACTTCTCCATCAACAGATTCTAAACAAAAAAAAAAAAACTCCACTGTGTACAACCATTCATTACCCTGGAAAACATCAATATATGTGCTGCCACAGAGACCTGGTTCAGGATCAATGAGAGCACTCTGTGGGTGCAGGATTTCAGTGACTACCACATGATCAAGCCAACATCTATAAATGGAGCCAGTAAAGGTGGTTATGTTGTCTTATTGTTAAAAGAAACATTTAACTTCCTGAGAGCACTTGGGAGTGTGCCAAGTCAACATACCTCTTTAACTTAGTAGGCAGTTAAGAATCTAAGAAGTAATAAAAAAAAATCAAGTAGTAATTGCTCGAAATGTCAATGTTTTGTTGTTGAAAAAAAGTCAAATCTGCTAGTATTGTCTCCCTGTTAATGAATCTCATTAGAAGGCTCTACCTTGAGTCATTAGAAAACAAGAAACATGACAAAAGGAAGTCCTGGGGGTGTAGACAAGATGGCAAATTGAGAGCAGCAACTGATGAAAGCTCTGTGACTGAAAACTTTTCTCTGACAGAAAATATAATACAAAAATTAAAATTTGGAGATACATGTCAGCAAATTCTATTAACTAATAGTCAGAGAAAAGACATATCTTCAAGTTCTACAAAAAATGTAATTTTTCTGTCAGAATTTCAAATGCTTGATTAAGAGAGAAGAGACTTCAACATGAGTCATTCATGAAATGATACTCAGGAGTCTTGTATTAAAAAGACATCCAGTGACTAATATCTTGTATACATGATGTATTACATAAAACAGACATAAAATAGACAAACTGGATACCAAACTAGAAAGTTTCAAAGAGGAGTCTAAAAAATATGGAACATTTAGAAATTCTTATACGTATATAAATCAGCAGTATAGTAGAAACTTTAAATGATCACAAAAGAAGAATAACTGAAGGTGAATCTAATGCTGAATTTCTTTTAAAACAAAATAACTGGGTCATAGAAAAAACTTGATTTAGAAAACAGACTGAGACAAAATAACATTAGAATGTATGCTATACCTGAGAAGTATGAGGAAACAATATAATAAACTTCTTAACTACCTGGTTACATAAAACATTAAATCTACCTGAAACGTTATCTTTTGGAATTGAAAGGGCACTTAGATCCCTGAGAGCACCTTCTAAGAAAGAAAACCCAGCACCACATTCAATTATAGTTAAGTTCATGTCTAGCTTAGAAAAAGATAAAATACTAAAACACAGCATAGTCCAGCTCAACCATTAATAATAAGTGAATGCGTAGTCAGATTTGACAATGATTATTCCAGGAAAGTAATGAGAACAGGAAAATCATGTTTAACAGTGATCAAGGAACTCAAAAAGAGCAATATTAAAGCTACATTGGTCATTCCTGCAAGGGTCAAATTATTAATTCTAAAGAAATCAAAATATTTAACATGCTGAAGGAGGCATCCATTTTTGTTAACAGCAATAAAATTGTTAATAATACCAAAGAAATGGAGTGGAACTGTATATTGCTAAAGAGAGAGAGTGACCTAAATCCCTGGAAATCTGCTTCTAAAATTGAAAAGTCTAAAAACAAGGGACTTTCATTCTCTGATTGCAGGACCTTTGTTTTCAGAAACAATAGATTTTCCTTTTAAGTAAAATTTTTGTACTGGACTTTAAGCTTCAAAACATATATAAGTATGTATTTATATTTTAAACTAAAACATTTTTCAGGATGATGAATATAAGTGGTTAGTTTTACTGTTTTACTATATTTATAGTGAATGATATAATATATTTCATTTACCTAAACATATAAGTGTGTTTCTAAATGTTAAACAAATACTCCCTGTAAGAAAATGTCATAAAATTATAAGCAATAAAATTGGCAAATTTAAGGCTATATAAGTTTAGAGATTTATTTTATTTGTTCAGCTTTGCTTAATAGGTGCATTGTTGGGTTAACTCAATGTCAGATCTAGGTAATTATGCTAATTAGAAGTGTTAAAGTGCTGCTGGTTTTGTTTTCTTTGCTCCTATGTAACACATTCCTTTAACTGGTCATTTATGAAGCAACTGAAATGTAAAGAAAGGTTGAGAACAAAAGAATGTTCCATTTCTGTCAAAATGCTGGATTCTTCCCACCTTGATCTGTTCTGAAGAAAATCTAGGTCAAAGTTCATAATTGATGACTGTGGAAAAAAAAAACATTTTTCTTTCTTTTTTTAATTATATATGTGAGAAAGCTACTCAAAATAACATCTTGTTTTCTTTTCTTAGAAGTGAAGAATTGGTAAGACAAAAGCTATTTTATACTTACATGTTGTAATGTATAATTTGCTTACATTTTGCATGTTCATAGCTTATGCTGCAGTGTTATTAACTTTAAATATACATATTATGTTTACATATCAGTGGAAAGAAGTAAAGTTAGATGTTTGCAACTGATTAGAACAGCTTAAAAACTAGGAGGACTGAGAAACTTACAAAGGAAGTTTGATGTGAGTTATTTTCACATGCTATAGTCAAAGTCTGATGTCAGTGTGTGAAGCTTAGATCAGAGCAGCAATTCACAATAGCTAAAACACACATTCAAATTAAACAAAGAGGAATTATTTTACATATAGTCAAGGTCACTTGTAATACTAGAATTAAGAAGAGTAAACATCTTATGAATAATATGCATATGCAGAAGGAATGCAAAATCTACTATGTAATATTAATAAAAGAGCATTATCAGTAAGTTAAGAAATGTACACATACTATAATCATTAGAAGAGAACTGATGATTAAATAGGTTTTTGCTGGGAGATTTTAGAAATACAAGATATATAGAAAAAGGTAGAATACTAGTGGGAAAAGAAGACAAAACATATATTTCAATAACAAACTGCTTTTATGAAATATGCCTATTACTTATACCTTCATATGGTAGAAATGTGAATTCCCTTTGGTATTATAGTTTAGTATGATAAGATTACCTGTCACCTGTAAGTTTACAGATGTCTTTATCTGTTCAGGTCCCACTCTGTTATATTTACTTATTTAATGATCTAGTTATAATAATGTTGAATAAGTGAACAATTTAGGAATATTTAATAGGTAATATATATTACTGTTACATACATAGGTATATAATACACAATTTGTTAGCTAATGTAACGTTTCTGATTAATAGAAGAGGATTATTAAATGTTTATGTAGCAATGGAGTGATAGTTTTACATGGCATAATATATAACTAAATGAATAGTCTGTTATTATCTTTGACCCATATATATTTATGTTCAAAAAGTTATTTTCCAAGATGTCCTTGAAAGACTGGTCTCTTTTAAAAATAAATTTGGGTCTATTCCCTATTTTTTTTTTGGTTACACCAGTCAGGACGGTGAAAAAAGATGAAGACTTTTATGTTAATTTCATTTTGGACATGTTTAAAAAGAAAGGTTTCCATGATAGTTTATTAGAAAATGTTAAATGTTAGAAAATGTTAAAGATGAGGTGATGTATAAAAGACAAGATGGCAGATTTCAACCTATTTTATGCAAACAAGTTAGTAATAGGGCTGTACAATAGTTTGTGAGAAGGAGAATAGAGGCTTCTCTTTTATATTGACCTATAATAAGGATGGTTCAGCCATATGTGAAATAATGAAGAAAATCTGGGATTTGTTATCTATTGATAAAGCTGTAACAAATAAATTAGGGAATAGACACAGATTTATTTTTACGCAATGGTGCAGCGGTAGCATTGTTGCCTCACAGCAAGAGGTTCTCCCGTTCTATTCTCGGCTGGAGTGTGGGGAGTGTCTTCTGTGTGGAATCTGCATGTCCTCCCCGAGGTTGGGTGGGCATTTGAAAGACATGCGTAAATGGGCGTGCCTTCGTTGAAGGTTGAATGTTGAGCTGGCAACTCTGCATTTGTGAAAATCTTTTGCCAATCATTAGCGGACCGGAGTTCCGCTGTGGAGAACCCTAACCGGGAAAAGCCGAAAGACAACAACAACCAGTCTTTCAAGGACATCTTGAAAATAACTTTTTGAACAAGAATATTTTGAACAGACTATCTAGCAAAAAAATAAGAAATTATAAATGTGGTATGTGCAATCAGTGTCCATATATATTAACAACAGGTGACAACTTTAAGTTAGCTAATATTAATATTTTTATTAACACTCATTATATTTGTCAGTCTAAAAATGTGGTCTGTTTAGCTAAGTGTCTAAAATGTCCAGCATTCTACATTCTATATTGGAAAACACTCCAGGTGATTAAGAGAAAGGATATATATGAGCATTTACTGAACATTAACAAAAGTAGACAAACTAATGCTTTATATAGGCATGTCAATATACACAAGGACCATAGTTTTGGCTTTTTGATGATTCAACAGATTATTCTTGACCCACAAGGGAGAATTGTACTTGAGTATTTAGAAATTTGTGAACTCAAATGGTAATTGTGTTCAAATGCTACCATGACCCCAGGATTAAATAAAAATATCTGTATTAATTGTATTTTAAAATTGAAGAATTATGAAGGTTTTTAACATATGCAGCAATTGCTTGGGGTTCTTTTGGTTTGTAATGGCAACTACAATGTAATTTAATAATTAAGTTTTAACTTGGTAGTTAATTAACCAATTAGGATATTGTCTAATTGCTGTTTTTCAGTGGATTTGTATATAAAGGATATATATATATATATATATATATATATATATATATATAGACATTTTAAAATTCTTAATAAAATCTCAGTATATATAATGAAAGTAAAAGAGTTTAAGAGCTACCTTAAGGAACAAATAGAGAATTTTTTATCTTTGAATGATAATGGTCAAGTTAGTAAAAGCATACTATAGAACACCTTAAAATGCATACTAAAGATAGAATGGGAAGATGGGCTAGTAATAAAATGAAAGACTGGGATAAAGAGTTGTTAGAAATAAAAGATAAAATATGCAAAGAGAGGTTTGTACAACAAAGAAATTAGATAATACTAAAGTCATTACAATTAATGACAAAATATAAAAACAGTTTTAATGCATAAAGTGGAAAAAACTTTAGAAAAAAACTGCACAGTTATGTGATGACTTCAAAACATCTACATAGATTAGCTAATAGAAGTAAGATGTTAAGCAAAAAAGCACAAATCAGTAATATCTGAAATCCTCACACTAATATGCTTACTTCAGACTTAGAGAAAAATACTTAATATTTTAAAAAAATGCCATGAGGATCATAATAGAGATACAAAATAATAATCCTGGTCATTACAAAACTGATAATTCTTTAAAGAAAATTATTACTAATAAACTTAATGGCCAACAACTATCTTTGTTGAATAAGCATATTACTCTGGTAGAAGTTAAAGAAGCTTTAAAAAAGGGAAATGGTAAAGCTCCAGGGTTAGATAGTTTATGTATGGAGTTATGTGGCCTACTTCTGTTAAGTATTTCAGAATTACTGAGTGACAATTCAGGATAATTCAGAGTGACAAAATAATTCCTTCCTCATGGAAATTTTCTGTAATCTCACCTATACTTAAACAATTGAAAGATAATGAGTTATTGTCCTCATATAGACCTATTTCATTATTAAAATGTAGACTATACAATGTTTACATCCATTGTTGCTACAAGATTAAGATATAATGTAGATTAATAAATAAAGCTCAAACAGGATTTATAGTTAATAGATTAGCACACAACAATAAAGGTAGTATCTATTTTAGATTTAGAAAAAAGGAATGAACAAGAAATTGGCCCTAATTAGCAAAGATATTGAGAGGCCTTTTGAACAGAACTACTTGTATAAAACTTTACAAGCATTTGCATTTCATAACAGTTTATTGGAATATTTAAAAATCTGTATAAATAATTTAAAGCATATGTTAAAACTGGATTTTACATGTTTCAATGATTCACTTTAAACAAAGGGACAGAGCAAGGGCGTCCCTTATCCCCTCTACTGTTTGCATTACTTATTAAACCTTTAGCAAAATGATGGATCCTCAAATAACAGGTTGTCAATCTAAAATGCCTCTTTTTGCAGATGATAGTTTACTAACTATAGGAGATTTAAGTTATTCAGTAGAAGAAATAGATATTAAATGGAAATGTTTCAAGAAGTATCACTACTAAAATTTAATAATAATACTAAAACTGAAACATTAGTGTTAAATCAATAACTTGATAAATAAGATAAATATAAACATAATTGGGAAGGAAAAGAACTAAAAATTTAGGAATACAAATCATTCAGGATGTGAGCAACACTATTATTAATAATCTTGAAAAGTAATTTAAGAAATGTTAGTTCTTATTAAAAATGGAATGATTTTTTTTTTTACTTTGTAATAAAATTAATATATTACCCAAAATGATTTATATATATATATATATATATATATATATATATATATATATATATATATATATATATATATGGATTCGTATCACCTCACTGAAAGACCATTTCACTGAAACCTATTTCTCTGAGACCAAATCACCTAAAGTTTATTTCAGTGAAAGTTCATTTCACCTAAAACTCATTTTTCTGACAAGTAGTACTCTAAGGCAAGTCAAAGGTATATGTCCTTTTCCCCACTGTAGTACGATACTGGTGTTAGTATATATAGATAAGGGGATGTGGGAGGCACAGCTCCCCACATTGGGGGATGTGGGGGTGTATCCCCCCACTTAATTTGGTTTTCTGTTGCCTGGTTTTGTTTTACATTATTTGGTAAAACCGAACTAGGTGGGGGGGTCTATACTCCCACACCCCTAATGCAGGGGACTGTGCCCCACATGTCCCCTAACTATATATACTAAACCAGGATTGTACTAAAGTGGGGAAAAGGACATATATCTTTGACTTGTCTTAGAGTACTACTTGTCAGTGAAATGAGTTTTAGGTGAAATGAACGTCAGGTCATTTGGTCTCAGTGAAATAGGTGCCAGTGAAAGAAATGGTCTTTCAGTGAAGTAATACGAATCCATATATATATCTATATATATATATATATATATATATATATATATATATATATATATATATATATATAAAATACATTTAATACCTGACAAAAAACTTTTAAATAAAATGGAAAAAACTTTAACTTTGGTCATACAGTATCCTAAAAAGCAGAGAATTGCTTATAGAAATCATGCAAGATTATGGGAGTATGATGGTATTAGCTTCCCACATCTAGAATCTTGTTCGATTGCTGCAAGTCTTAACTCTGTCAAACTCTGGATAAATTCATGTTATACCAGTCAGTAGAAAACCATCCAGGAGCAGATAATACTAACTTCTTATATGTTTAATAAATATGATAAATTAGAAATATGTAATAATCATTTTATGTGATTAACAAAATTTACCTTACAAGGGAATTTATTTCATTCTTTAAACTCTGCATGTATGAAATCAATTCTTAAACGAGTTAAGACATACTTTTTTTAAACTCCATTAATATCAAGATGGATTTTTTTCTTTTTGCTTTCCCATTGCACACACTTCTAGATTTAAGGCAACTCAAAACAATGTTAAATGAATTTACCAAAAAGGAATAGATTAGTGTTATGTTCGAATTGCTTTGAAAAAGGAAAAGCTAAGTCCCCAAAATAATTAATAAAAGAATATACATTTGATGAATCTACTAAACAGTTTAATATTATCCATCAGTAAGAAATTAAATGAATTTGTGGATAATATGAGTGAAAATGAACAGAACACTATTCCCACATTATAGGAATATATGAATGCTATTATAGAAGATAAATTGACCTACAAAGGAAGCCTGTCAAAGTTATATAAGTAAATTCTAAATAATAATAATAATATTAATAATAATAATATTTTTTTACAAAATTCTGGAACTTTTAGATAGTAGTGGTTTGAGTGACTCAATAGATGGTACGAATCAAACTTTATTACTTAAATCAGTTAGTCAAGCATCTTCAAGTTTATACTGGAAAGTTTTTATGTGGAAATATATACATAGAATGTTTGTTACTTCCTATAAATCTCTAAGTTTAGTAAATGGAGTAAAAATAAAAAGTATATTGGGAAGAGATAAATATGTTTTTAAGGGGTTATGGTCTGATAATTGTTCTTTAAGTAGATCAGTAATACTAATGAATGTTCCATTTCGTGTAGCTGTAAAAGCCAAAGGGCAAAAATGCTTTGTGATCTCTTGTCACTTGCTAGAAAACTTACACCAAAAATCTGGAAATTGAACTCAGTCCCTGTGGTCAAAGAATTTATAAATTTGACAGCAATACTATATAGAAGTGAAAAAGAATTGATTAGAATAAGATCTATGTGTCATGCTAAGACTTTTAATAGTTGGGATAACCTTAAAATGTTGCTATTGAAATATAAAGACTCTTAATTTGTTAATTGCATAAGATTACCTTGATGATTCAATGTATTCCTGTACTTGTATAACAATATGTCCTGCTGAATTTCTTCCTTGTCTATGTATTTTAAATACGTTAAATTAATAAACATTTTCTTAAAAAAAAAGAAGGCTGTACATTGAAGTGTCAGATTCACACTGGCTGAAAGGAATGTCAGAGATACAGGCAAGATGGTCACTGGTAATCCAACAAAGTGAAAACATATGAACAATAAATAGCCCACAATTACCACTTTAACTTCGTTGATTAAAGCAGTTCTTCAGGCTACTTCATACATAGAAGAGGTTAACTCTAAGCAAGAACTGCAGTTAAGGTTTCAGAACACCAAGGCCACTATTAAGAAGCAGAAATGAAACTAGAGGAGCAGAAGGAAATAACAGGTTTACATTGCAAGAAAGTTACATATTTAGAAACCTGGACACAGGATAGAACTTAAATTGGATAATCTCAAAAACAGAAGCAGACATAATGATTTAAGATTTATTGACTGCCCAGAGGATAAGGAAAGGAGTAATCCAGTGAGCTTTATATGGCAGGAGTTGGTCATTCTTATACAGTTAAAATCTGACAGTGTTGTAGAGCAGGCCCATATGATTGGTACAAAAAATAGTTTCTGAATGTATTTAGACATTTTATAGTTCACTTTCTGAACTATAATGCCAGAGGGCTAACACTAAGAAGGTGTGGAGAGCTGAGAGATGGTTGTAAGACTGAAAAAGTGTTTGTTTATATTGCCCTGGACTATAGCAAGTCATTTTTTAAAAGGAAAGCAATATTGTGTTATATTAAGAAACTTAAAGATATGGGCTTTTCTTCACAACTTAAATTTTCTGCATCCTTAGTTATTGTGTATGAGGGTCAACATACATCGGTTGGCATCCCAGAAGAGGTGGACACATTTATTCATATTATGTAGATGGGAAACAAAATAGGAATGTATCAAGATTAGTGAAAGTAGATAGAGGTGGACTAAAAATCTCAAGGAAAATAAGCAAGTAAATATACTGGGTAATCACTAGCCTGTGAAGTAGCAGCCAGGGAAAAAAGCTTTAGCTTTTCATTTTAAAACCAGCAGTACTTCATCTCCACTTAAATAGAGAGTGAAACAGGTGTTATTTCAGACACTACTTAAGGCATGTAAAAAATATTACTGATTGACAAGAGCATCGTTACATGCAGGTGATCACTGCACTGGTGGTTAAGCAGTTTAAGTGTTAGAATTTAATGTTACAGCGAGTTTCACCACAATATATTTTATTGTGTAAACCAACAGTGCACTTTTCAGTTTTTTTTTCTCCTTTTCTACATTGTGTGTGTGTAACCATGTAGCTGATATAAATAATATTGGGTGGCATGCAGGGGGTCTTGCCCCTACAAAAAATATATATTTTTTAAGTTTTTCAGCTCACAGTTTTCAATATTTCATTTTCAGTACATGATTAGCCGAAAAAATATCATTGATAGCTCATAGGTAAAACAATGACAGGCCTGTCAGAAGAGAAAGAGTCAAGATTTTTGATGTCAGATCCTTATCAGTGGACTTGGATCAAGTAGATAATTACAGGATAAGGTCGAGGTTTACAGCTGGTAGTGTCAGTCAGGAAGTAAACTGTGGTAACCTGAAAGCAAGAGTGGTAGACTGTCCTTGATGTAACCTACTTTGCTATACCAGTAGTGTGTGGCCTGTTGAAGAGGTGTACTTTTGAACTTCCTGGAATGGCAGGAGCTTTATTATACTTTTTATAAATTTCCTCATGTGTATAGGACTTCTGTAGTTTAACTGCCTGTGGTTTCAGATGTCAAGTTTATCCAGCACACCAGAATTGGTAATGTGTATAACTAAGTGTGCTGTTTATATAATTTGGCATAGTGTCTATTTTCTGTTTTACAAATTTGGTCTGGTTCTTGAGGTAATTAAAAATTGAAAGGCCTGGTCATGAGATGATAATGTTTACAAGCAAATGTGACTTAGTAGGCTGTGCCTCTGTTCAGTTTCAACACACAACTACACAACTATTTTACTAGATCAAAGATCATGTAGACATAAGTGCTTTGCTAATGCATTATTAACATTTGTCATGGTTTGGGCAAGTTATCAAAGTTATCAGAGCAATATTTCATGAACCACTGAGAGATTCAGCAGGCCAATATATCCAAGAAGACATGACAAACAATGTTATGCCAGGAGTCTTACCACTCCAGTGAAGCAGAGGCCATGAAAATGACTGAATTTTAAAGATAAAAACTAGCATATTTTTTGCAAGAAAATAAACTTCCTAAAAATGTAAATGCTTTTTTATAAAAATGGAAAGAATGAGACATTTCTAGCTGTATGCGCTTAGCCAAAAAGGTGCCACAAAACTGGTTCATGTCAAATTAATTTGAGAGCTGATGAGACAGAAACCTCAGGATCACGAAGCTACTCGAATATGGAGTCAGTTGCTAACAGGAATAACTAAAATGCCATAGCAAATGAAACATGCTACTGCCTGAAAATAAAAAAGCTACAAACAAAATACTGAAACAATAATACAGTTAGACTGAGTGCTTCCTTCTCTTATGATTAATCTGTGACTTCATCAGAGATAAAACACATGCCAATGTCATTTCCTTAAATTGTTGTACACCAAACTCACCCAATTACAACCATGCATTCTTAAAGCAATGCACAATATAAATTATGTTAAACTACATTCACAAATAATAAATGTTTGACAATCTATGTGTATATATATATATATATATATATATATATATATATATATATATATATATATATATATATATATATATATCTTATAAGATTATGAAAATGTTACAAGGTATTCTTAAGTTTGTAGATTTCAGCTTTAACACGGGCAGGATAGAGATTATGTTGTCACTCCATTTGGACCACCAGTGCACAATTTAATGTGCTAGTTCCTTAACTTCCAACATAATCTTCCACGGACCAACCCTATTATCCTGTTTGAAAATATCAAGACCAAAAAACTTGAAGTTATATCCTACAGTAATTTGTATGTGTTTCCAAAGGGCATTAGTTTGATTTTCCTTTTTTATAGCATAAAGATGTTCATATATGCATTCCATAAATGCTCTTTCAATTTTGCCTATGTAGTACTTTGGAAATATTTGGCAAATGGCAATATGGCAACATATATCACACCTTTAGAGACACAATTTCCATTACAATTTGATTTAATAAAACCAATGTTTTTAATGTTTACCCTTTCCCCCTCATATATTAATGGACAGTATATACACCTTCCACATTTATGTGTACCAATTTTATTGGTACTGTGACTGTTACGACCATCAGATATATTTCCTAGTCATTCTTTAAAATTCTTAATATACCAAGCCTTCCAATAGACTATGCATAGATTACTGCCTATTGCTTCCATATTCACCCATTCTGCATCAAAAACTTTCCAATTTCTTCTAACAATATCGGATACCTTGTCAGTGTCTCTACTGTAAGTAAATATAATCATCATCATCAGCCCCCTTTTTCCCATTTTTCTGCATGGGGCCAGGGTGTTGTGTTAACTGTCACCATCTTTCTCGATTCAATGCCACACACCTGCCTCCTTTGATACTTATGCCTAACTCTCACAGATCTTCTTTCACACAATCCATCCACCTCTTTGCTGGACATCCTCAATTCCTCTTACCTTCTTCCTGTCTGTTCCAAATCTAAGTCACCGGATTGTCCTCTGCTTTTTTGCATATGTGTGTAAACCACTGTAATATGTTCTCTTTGATCTTTTCTGCAATTTGGAGCTACTTTGGTTTCTGCTCTTATGTCCTAATTTCTTTGTCTGTCCCACAGTGTGCATCCTACAATCCTTCTCAGGCACTTCATTTCCATCACCTCTAGATTCCTCATCTGCTCTGCCTTTACTCCCCAGGTTCCTATACCATACAGTAGTACTGTTTGCACCACTGCCTTGTACACCTTACTTTTCAGCTTATTTGGCATTTTTCTGTCATAGACTACACATGAGACTCTATGCCAATTGGCTGTAGCCTCTCTGATTCTAGCTTTGACCTCCTTATTTCAGATTTCTCTTCTCCTCAACCACCCCTCACAGATACTTGAAGCTATTTACCTGTTCCACCATCTTCCCTTCTATCTCAGTTCTCAGCTTCTTCTGATTAGATTCATCCCATGTGCCTTCAGCTTTACATTCCATTCCCCTATCCTTTGCTGAAGTTCTTGCTCAGAGTATGCCTGTAATGCCACATCATCCTCATACAGCAACTTTTCTGATCTGTCCCCTCCAACCTGTTTGCTAATGTAATCCATTACCAGTATGAGCAGCAGTGGGCTCAGAACTGAACCTGGAGCACACCCACTCCCACTGGGAACCCTTCTGTGAGGCCAAACACTGCTCATATTCGAGTCCATGGGTCAGTGGCTACACATGATTTACAAGTATTATACAAGTATTATAAAGAGCAGTATCAGATGAAGGGAAGGAGATGAAGAATATGGTTGGCACATGTAGATTTTTTAGAAACACACCTCTCTCATAGATAGATGTGGTAGGGAAACACCATTCAAGTTAGCTTATAACTAGAGCAAATGTCATTGCTAATATTAGTAGTCTTCCATATGGTAAGGCTCTGGCCCAGATGGCTTGCCAGCAGAATTTTATAAAGCATTTAAGATGGCCTTGGCCAAACACCATCTCATGCTTTCCAAGCATCAGATAATAAGCGTATATTGCCATGGATATCACATCTCGTGTCTATAGTGCAGCTGCCTAAATCTAATAAGGAGAAAGTTTCTTCTCCTGCAGTTTATAGGCCAGTCTCCTTATTACAGATGGAAACAAAGATATATGCTAAAATATTAGCTAGGTGTCTGGAGATGGTAATTGATGACAGTACACTTGAAACAACATGGCTTTATGAAAGGATGACAGGAGGGACCAGAACTGGTTCACATCTGGCTTAATATGGTTCCTTTGGCTTATACAAAGTTTTTGAATGTTCCAATGGTATTCATATTAATGCAAGAACCCTTTGTATCCCACATCTGGCAGCAGTACCAATAGTGGAGAATTTATATAACATCTGTAGAATTAGTTAATTTCATATGTCTTGTAGAAGATTGTGTTTTATAGCTTCAGGATCCAGTGAGGGTTATCAGTGGGGTCATGAAGATATTTGGTATTATTACTAACATATCTGGGGTGACTGAATTCTACAAAGTCCCATCTGTTTTAGTTGAATCATAGTGGTAAGAGGTCCCTGCTGGAGGGTAATGTATGTTATTTCCCCATGGAGTCACAGTTGGTCTATATATATATATATATATATATATATATATATATATATATATATATATATATAAAACCTTTCCATACAATGTTAACTGAATGGTTAATCTTAATCTTAAGTCCTTTCTAGATGAGCACAGAGGAAAGCTTTGTGAATGGAGAAGGTAACATCTGCATTTCTTGGCCAGAGTCACAGCTTTTAAAATGTTTTGTACATCAAAGTATATTTTTGGCGAGGTGTAGCCTGCAGCTTTACATATCAAATGTACATGCTAAGGTTCAAAAACTGATCACCTCCTTTATCTGGGAAGTGAAGCCTCCCTAGAACAGCAAGGAAAAGGTTGGATTTGGCCTTCCTGATTTTCATATGTATATAAGTGCTACTGCTGTGTCTAACTGGGTACAACTGAGGTTAGTCACACAACTTATTTGGATCACCACAAAACTGGAAGTTCAACATAAAAAAAACTCAGGTATGCTCAACTTGCAGACCGAAACAAGAAGTGGGATACAAGGGTATAGCTAGAAAATCTAGTCAAGCTATGCAAGGATCTTCAAGGTAATGAACCCTGGTTTGCATAACTGCAGGATTTGGGAAAGAATATGGAATTGTGGATTTGTAAGGTAAATACTAGAGCCAAGAAGCCTATACAGTGGTAGTCATTTATTAACAAGGATCTAGTTTATTGGCAAGACCCATTAGCCCTTGGAAACGGTGAATTCCTCACATTTCAGCAGCATATGGAAAGACAGCCTAATTATAACGTGCTATGCAATTTGGGCAATATTTGTATTTAAGGTTTTTGCATGGAGAGATAGGTAAGCCATCAATTTTAGATGGGAATACTTTCTCGGTAAGTCAAAATTGCAAAAGATTAGTGCCACCTGAATAGGTTACAGGAATAATATGTCTCTATTCTACCATTTTCTTACAAGGAGGCATATAGCCTCACTTGACAAGACCAGGAATCATTCTAATGCTGATATCAGAGAAAGAATGGGGGGAGCAAGTTATGGGTCTTATAAAGCAACTTTCTAGGGTTTTGCACTTTTCATTTACTAGACACAAGCTATGTTGCTGCTGGCAATCAATTGCAGAGAAGATTAGGCAAAGGATTGTAATCTGCTGGGAGAGGTATAGGAGGTGTTGCTCTCAGGAACCAGAATATTTCCATATTATTTTGCCACGTGAAAAGTTTCATAGGAAATTGGTCTTAGTGGAAGAGGCTTTGATGTTAGTTAACAAAAGTAACCAACCACCCCATTTTACCCTACCTTTTGGCCTCTAGGAGTAGTTGATCCAGGGTTCTCACTTCAGAAGTACAGCTACAACTGGACAGAGTTCATATTTTAATAATCATGGCAGTAATTATTTAATCATGGAAGCGTGTTCCTGAAGAGCAGTACAAGAAGTTTTTCATACCAGAATATAAAACTTGGCAGATTAAAAAAAAAAAGCATATGCAAAAGAATTTGCTGATTTATGGAATATGTTTCCGATGATGTGAATGAGACATAGAGATTTTTTTTATTTTTTTCTTCTCTTTTTCTTTTTGTATGTATATATGTTTACTTTGTCATCAAATGTTTGGTGTTGAATGGATATATTACTATCCAGGATATAATCGATGTGTTGATAAATGATGCAATGTGTTGTACTGGATTCTTAAAAAAAATAATAATAATAAAGTGTGACTTGTCAAAAAATGTCACACCAGACTCTGTAGACAAGGTAATGATCTAGAACTCCCCCACATCCAACTTACTATTAACAAAACCCCTTATCATATCCCTATCATATCCCCCCTTATCATATCATAACAAACTATAGGACCCCCTCTATGTCTCCATCAGCGTATACATTGTACCTAAGTAGTATGGAATCCCTGTGCATTAAGTCAAACATCATTCTACCATTCAACTTCCTCTCCATTAACTGGGGAACATTCTGGAGTAACTCAGTGTATTCCTAGCCTATGGAATAATTACCACTACAGGTCAAACAGACTTTGCGTACCTTTAAGGCTACTTTTGATGACTGGATTGGTAGGCACAAATTTACTCTAGGGTTATGCAACCCTGCACAGTTTGGGAGGTGAGCATTATGAACTGCTTGAAAAGGGTGGCACGAACTTTTAATTTTGTCTGCTTAAGGTCTATATGGCTAGGTATCTTATGGTCCCAATGATCATTGCCTAGTATGTTCCTACTTTGCTGTGGACTGTATCAACATATGCTTTTTGAACCAGCTGGCATGCACTTGAACAAGATTAAAAACAATCCTGGATCTGATCCATACCAATATGGGACAGATTTGCTCCCCACCAGTTGTTACCTCCTCTGGTCACTCTATCACATCCACCATAAGACTGAAGCCAGAAGCATTATCCAGTGCCTTGGTATTCAGAGATTATGCAAAATCGTACCTGCTAAAACTGAGCTATGACTATATTCAAAATCCCCTTCCAATATGATAATCCAGCAGTTTATGCAGAATACTTAACTGCCAAATTCTATACACTTATAAACAGCAGCATAGATGAATCTGTCCCCTGCAAAGTAAATACAATGCAAGTTAGGATGAAACCTCAAGGTACCAGAATGCAAACAGGTCCAATAATAAAAGAACAAAACCTCATTACACTCAGAAGGTAAAAATGCTCTAGCTAAACATAGTGGGGAACTCTGGACCCTTATCAAATCTAGCAAAGCCAGATATGAAAGATAACCACACAGCCTTCTGCAACTATGTTAAAAACTGCACAAACAATGTACAGCATTGTTTAGACTAAATATCACATACTCAAATGCATAGGACTTTGTCAATCTACTATTAGGCAAATTTAGCACAAATTTCACCCCCATTCCTCTTGTATATCCCCAAATCACATACCTGTATCTAAACTTCTCCCCCAAATCTCATGGGTTCATAGATTCATAGGTTGGTACTAGGCTATCGGTCATAGGGCCTATACAAACCTAGCCATAACAATTCCCTGGCTATTTCATCCCACAGTATTTACTTCCCTGGACCCCTGTCTACCCTGACATGATCCCAGTGGTGCATTTCCTATCTCCCATCCAATCATCAAGGTTCCTTTTGAAGAGGGCCAAAGAGGCGCTCTGCTTGACATGTATGGACAGTCTATTCTAGAGTCTGGGGAGTCTCTCGGTCAAGAACCTATCCCTCCAGCATGTTTTGTTCATTGTGATGATAAGGTTTTGATCCCTGGAGCGTGTGTCTCTGAGGGATTGGGATTTCTTTAAGTGTAGCATGTCCAACAGCTCTGGGTTTGACA
This sequence comes from Protopterus annectens, assembly GCF_019279795.1. Taxonomy (NCBI): domain Eukaryota; kingdom Metazoa; phylum Chordata; order Ceratodontiformes; family Protopteridae; genus Protopterus; species Protopterus annectens. Next base: position 864,477,767 of record NC_056732.1, on the reverse strand, counting down.
TGGCCTTGTATGTTAAGCAGAGATCGCCTCTGAGTAGACAATATGTGACAGAGTATAGGTGGAGTTTTTTTAGATGGTCAGCATAGGGCATCTGCTTTAGGCCTGTGATTCTTTTAGTATGGTATTTATGTGGCCTTTCCAGTTGTTGCAGATGTCTTGAGTGGTACATACCAAATGGGGCATTGTATTCTATAATGGGTCTAAATTGGGATGAGTACAGTGGGACAATGACCTCCTTTTTTCTGGATGAAAAGCCCTTAGTGATGAGGTGTGTCACATAGAAGGATTTCCTGACTGTTGTAGCGATGTGGTTATCGAAGGTGAGACCACTGACCTCCAAAGAAAAAGTCCTCAAGACACTATCCAGCGTCAAAAACACTACATTTTGGGGGGCTGGATAATGACAGGGCTGCCTACTGGTCAGCTTGAAACAGGAAATGTCATAGCCTGTAGAGAGACTATTCAATATCAGCCTCAAAACCGAATTCATGATGGATGAATAGAAGATAGCAACAGTCATCCTCTTGCAGAAATGTAGGGTGTCAGCTAACCTGGGTAATTGCAGACCCATAAGCCTGACCAGTTTCATCGGAAAGGCTACAAAAGGGATCATTACGGAATTAAAAAAAAAATAGTACATAGGCAACCTACAAATTCTTAACCCAAGCCAGTTTGATTCCATTAGGGGTGATCCTGTCTACTTAATCTGGCCATGCTCTTTGAGAAGGTTATAGAAGCAAAGAATGCAGGCAATTCAGTACACACTGTATATATGGACCTTGCAAAGGCATTCAACACCATCCCATATTTAAGAATTATGGAAAAACTCTCCCAGTTAAATGTAAGCATTTTTGCAACTTGGATAGTAAATTGTCCCAAAAATAGAAACCAGGAAATCAGAATGTGCAGCGGTACTACTTCCAAATGACCTGTCACTAGTGGTGTCACCAGGATTCAGTCCTTAGGACACTCCACTTTGGCACATACTTTTGATGATCAAAGCAAATATTGATGGCTTTGGTTTCCTAACTATGCAGTTAACTACAAACCCAGTGCAATCATAAACTACCCAGAGAACACAAAGATACTCCAAGAGGAACTTTCCAAATAAATAGCTGATGTTAAATCCATGGACTAAAATTAAATGCTAAGAAATATACAATAATATGTTATGTAAAAAAGGGCCACCATTTTTAACTCTCATATTGACAATAATCCCCTAAAAGGTGATTCCATAGTCAGGGATCAAATGATAAAAAAAGGATCTATCCTTTGATCAACACATATCCACTGTCATACGAAAGTCCTTTTTCATTGCACAGCGTATATCTGAAGTTATGGCATCCAGGTCCAAGGATGAAATCATTTTACTATAGCCAAATCACATTAGGCCAGTCATAATATAATGCTCATTTTGGTATGTACCTGGCCAAACACTTACACACCTGGAATGACCACAATCCTTTCTCACTAATATAAAAAAAATATCAAAGTCTTAAATCATAAAAATGATACAGACCATCTCAAAGCATTGACCCTCTTCTCGGTATCAAAAATGTTACTTACAGGTATACCTTTGCGTATAAGGCCTCAGCAGACCCTATCCCATCAGATCTATTAAACATTTGTAAGCCAAATAACAGTGCAAAGGCTTCTCAATCTCTTTTGTGACATGTTGGAGGGATAGAGATGTGACATAGATAATACAGTTCCTGTTGGACCATATCCTACAATGCATAAGGCAAAGTACTGCTCTTACTCTATTCAAAGGAAATTGGAATAACTGGATGGAAAACCATAAATTCAACCCTGGCTTAGTACCCATGACTCTAACAAATAAAAGCAACAAGTAAATGTCCCAAGATGACCTTGTTCTGCCTGCTCTGAGTTATTCATGCACAAATATTAGAAAATGCTACTGTGGAAATATAAGACTAGGCTTCTTAAGATCCTTTGAGATCAACAGCCTTTTAAGTACTTGTAAACCTATGAATGTATAAAAATGGAGGTCTGGGTTGACAGACAACTGATTCACCCAACAGAGTAATTTCTGATACCAACTCCCAGCACTGGAATGTGAAATGATAGTGGAGAATCAGTGGTGTGTCCAAAGTGATATGATGAGTCACTAAGTATTCCTCATGTAAAGTCTGGACAAAGGAAACATAATACTGAAGCCTTGAAACCAAGAATTGAGATATTCCCTGGCAAATGCCAGGGTCTATTTAGAAAATATCATAAACTGTTCCTTTTCACATTCCTCTTTTTTCCTGATACATTGTGAGAGATGTATCCAGTAGATATCCAAGAAACACGATCCTGTGAGTCAGAATGAGAGCCGATTTCTCTATGCTCACCTGAAAATCCAGGCTGAGAAGAAGATCATTTATTTATTTTTTACCTACACCATTGATTATTGACAACATGTGAAAGAATCTGCAAAAATAAGGCAGTCATCTATTTATAGAAAAATGTGAATGCACTGCAAACAGTGATGTTCTATTACTGGATCCATGCACTTTGAAACTGTCATAGAGATGTGGAAAAACCACGATCTGTTAGCTGTACTCCTCCTTCAGGAGCTGGGGGTGTTATCTGCATTAACTTCCTTTTGCACTTCCTGGCTAACCTGCAATACGTTGAAGATGGCACTTTACATTACTGCAGGCATAGGTTATCCAGTGGTTTTCAGTTTTCATCCTACTAAAATCCTGCATTTGACCTTTAAGGTATGTTGAATATTCTTTCCAATACTTATTCCTGTTAAGACATTGCACAATGTTGTGTTTTTAATATTCCTATTGCAGCATGTTTATCTCTATATTCCACCCCTTTCAAAGCACATGAGCCCATGTCCACAATTTGAAATGCGAATATCCCTATTATGAATTCCATAACCCCATTGTGCACTGATATAAATTCTCATGTATGTTCTGATAAAAGGACAGTGAAATCAGGTCTCCTAGTGTAATATAGTAGAAGTCTGCAAGCCTTGGGCAGAGGAAGAGTTAGACAAATAACAGGTCAAGGTCTCATGATCAGGAAATGGACTGCAGTCTACTATAAACAATGAGCAATGATCTATGAATCCATGTCAGGAGATATCCCATTAATTTTACTGGATGTACCAAAACTTGCTGAGTAATGTGTGAAATATGGAGCATGCAGTACCTGCACTAAACCTAAATCTATGAGAGACAATTCTGCTATCAAGTTAATTAAAAATTTGACCAGGTCAGATATGCAGATTAGATTTCTAAATTCTAGCTGTATATTTGGAAGAGATAATATAATTAAAATCTTCAGTCAGTGTGAGGGTCTCCCACTCTACGTAGGATGTAGTGAAAAAGAACTCTTGCTGCCTTGACTGCCATGGCAGGATGCAACTAAACATTAACAAGCATAATAAAATGAGATCAATATTATAATACTACTCCAACTAATTACCTGCTTGGCACCCGAAATACATTTAACACTTGCAATACCAATTGCCCTTGCCTTATTAATATAATTACCCCCCCTTTGTCCCAGAAGAACAGGCTGACAAATATCATAAAATGTTAATCCTTCATAGGAAAATTCAAATGTTCCTTATCATATAAATGTGTTTCCTGTGTAGCTGAAAGTGTCTGGTGTGTTTCTCCTAACCATGTATGCAAACCGTCTCACTTGATGGGGAGATTTATTCCATTAATAATTACACTACACATTTTTATAACCTGTATATTTGTTAAGACTAAGCATTATCATAGCAGTCAAATTAGATCATGAATTTCCTTTATGTGTCCTTTCTTGCGCATGCTACTTACCAACAATTGCATGCAAGTGAGTTCAACAGGCACAGTAGAAGTCACAAATGAAGATTCAACAAATACGATAATGATGACAGCAGTGTCTTCATAGATGTCAAAATAGCTTAAGAAATTGCACATCTCACAAATAAACTTTAGCAATGGAAAATTGTACATCAATCCACAGGGGCTTCCTAGGCACTGGAACAACAACAAGTCCCCCCCACACACACACCTTTTACAAAACCTAAGTTGTATGGAATCAAAGATGCTGATCTGGAGCACCATCAATTTCCCTGGGATGAGATGTGGCAGGTAGAAAGACCAAACCCGCATAATACTGCATATATTAATACTGTTGCCTTAATGTAGAGAACCACAAGCAGTCAATAGTACTTATTGCTGCGTTATCATTCATGGGAAAGAACAATATTTTAAAGAAACAGCACTGACATGCAAACATGCAAACAGGTATGATAGCCCCTGCACAACATCAAACATTTATATCTCCTAATTTAAAATGGGAAAATAAGGGAAAACATAGCTAAATGCATCTGTCATAAATGAACTATACTACTTTATTTTACAGGTATGTCTCCTGTAAGACAAGAAGACATCAAAGAAGAAGAATATGCACAGTACACAGATTCAAGTCTTTCAGGTTGCAATTAGGTCCAGTTCTGGAACTGCCGATGTGGTAGTTTTCTTGTGTGTTGTAGGTGCAGCTGAAACTCATGGAGAACCATTGCCTGCCCTGCTTGCAATAGCCTAATTATATGACCAATCCATATTGTTCAACATCACTGAGTAAAACTTATCTTTAAAGTGTAACGGCCTCCCCTGGTTGTTAAAATATATGCTGACAATCAGAAAGCTAAATGCTAAGATGAGCAGGATAAAAAGTGTATTTTTTAATACACTTCTCCAGAAGAAATCCATTTAAAAACATCCATGCTATCCATTTACTTGCTTAGAATAATCATTGCCAAAAAGTACTTCCTGACCAACACAGTGTATGCCATTTTGCTCCTATCCTCTCCTGAGAACCTTTACTTTTTTTATTGGAAGAACAAATAAATCACAATTGTGTGAATCAAGTGTGCCCCGGGAGATGGTGGTGGGGCTAGTGATCTATGTGCCCATTCCAGTGTTAATTTAGCAATGAAATCCAGCCCTTAAGCAGCTGATGCCCATATGCCTGTAGGACGCAGAGCATATCCTTTCACTTTCCTTCCTCATGCAAGCTCATAATTTTCACAATTACTGTGATGTCTCCTGTTTTCTTAAACATGCAGACAGACATCCATAGACTTTGAAAAGTCTAATAGAACAGACAGCTGGTGTTCCACCTGCAATAATTTTATGGTGAGATCTTGTATAATGGAGTCCAGCTGATTAACTAGATATACTGACAATGTCAGCTACAGCTATCCGCTGCTGCATTTGATGCAGTCATGTATCTATTGTTGCAGCAGCAGGCTTGGCTGACAATGTCATGTTTTTATGCTTGTACTTGCCAACATCTGGGAACACAGTACTTATTAGTTGGCTGTTCCTTAGTGCAGAAAACTTACAATTCAGAGTCATGAGCTGTGTTTATGAACAGCAGCTTGAAGCAGTCTGAGAAAGCTGTATTCAAATGAAGAGATAATGACATGTAAATGAGAAATATGTAACAAATCTGCACCTTTGTTATGTAAATCTATAGGTCTTACACCTTTGTGTGATTTATAGTCACTTCTGGATGCCCTTCTGCACCGTGTCCAGAAGCTTTATAAAAGGAAATCTCACACCTTTTCTAGTTACTTTGTATTCTGTAAAGGTGATTGGAGTTGCTCCTAGCTTAGCTATTTCCTGTTTACAGGTACTGCGGAGAGGACATCTGCAAATGAAAACATTCGTAACTGTGAGTCTATGTTATTTTGAACATCTGTTATACAGCATTCCACAAGGTGCATTGACTGTGCTGTCAGTTTATGCACAGGAAGTGGGGTGCTAGGGTAGCAAGTGAAAAAAGTACAGTTGTGCATAATCTTACCATAGCAGTAGATTTCCTTCTCTTCATTGTTGCAGTATTTATAATCAAAAGGATCTCCAGCCAAAGACAGTCCAATCTCCGGCCAGTATACCAAAGCTTTTTAGTACTTTTATGCATTGCATGTCACACGTATGATCCCCACACAGGGCATAGGGCATAAAGGCGATGAATGGATGCACACACTCAGAACTGGAAAAGCCCCATGAAGAATAGAATGTTCCTAGGGACAAGGAAAATTGTGCATCCAGAAGGAGAAAATCAGAGAAGAGCCCCTTGCCCAGGAAAGCATGACAGAGCAAGTCTATAGAAGAGGGGGTAGAAAGGAGGGAGCAGGCAACAGTAAACTCAAAGTAAAGATCATCCAAAGGGGAATCTGCACTAAACAGAATCCTCTTCATCTAAATCATAATCTAAGAGGGAAGGGATTTGAGAAGAGTAAGCCAGGAGCTCTTCCACAGAATCCAGATCCTCATTTGAAGAGTCCAGTTATTTGGGTGTTTTAAGAGGAGAGGAAGACCAGGGAGGGGCAGGCACAGACACCCCTTTAAGAGGATTTATATCCATTAAAACATTAAATAACCCCCTGAAATCTTGCCATTCACATTGGGAATCCTTAACTACAGAGGAAATATGCTTGGTTTTGTTTCTTTTTCTGGGAACATCCACACGAACCACCCTTGCAGGATCAGACCCCTGGCAACTTTCAGTAAGCATAGTAGGGATCTTCTCCTTAACTAAGATATGCAGCCCCCCCCCCCCCCGGTCTCTCAGATATAATCAGACAAGGTTCCCAATCAATGTCAGGAGCTGAGAGCCTTTGACAGGGTCACACTGGAGGAATGTTCTAGGCTTTCCTAACCTTGAGAGAGATGTTCAGGGGACAATGAACAGACCTAAGTTGTTTTGTCCTTATTCTTGGCAAATCTTACCCTCTGGACTGGAAGTCTCTGCCAAAGCACCTTCAGCCAACAGCTTAAGATATTGTTTTTCAAGGAAAATATATAGAGGATAGATAACTACTTAGGATCTTAGGGACAAAAGCCTGGCAGACAGAACTCTGAGTATGGCTGTGAGAAGCACCTAAACAGAAAAGACACTGGTTGTGACAGCCCATATGGGGAATCTGCCTCCCACACTGACACTTTCCCTATCTGGATGACATGAACCCAACAGTACTAACTAAAAAAGATAGATAAGAAAAAATAAAAACAAAGGGGTACTTATCTGAAATGCAGCTTGACAACTCGCACAGCAGAAGGCATTCAGTGGTGGTGATCGCCTTATTTATTCATATGGTTATGAACTTCAGCAATATGTGCAATCACAAGAATGGTGGCTATTGCAATAGCAACTGAAATATGTCCAGGTTTGCTGATTTAGTGCATCCATGGTGTGAAAGATACAGCATGAGATATATCTTCCAAGTGTTGTAGATGATTGTTTAAGCAGACTATGCAAAATATAACATTTCTTCCTACTTTATTTTCCAATGCATTGACAGGCATGGTAGCATAATTAAAAAATTTAGCCATATGTATACAGAATGGCAGTAAAAATGGAACAGCAGGGAGAGAGGTAAGATGGAGACATCCTAAGTGTATACTTTACACATTTATGAATACCATACATATTTATAAATGCTGTATTAATATCTCAAGAATGGTAGCTTCAGCATCCATTTACAGGGTGTTAAGCAAAAGCTGTTATGAATTACTCTCTGTGTGCAATGAAACAGAATATGTGCGATGCATGGACCTTGAGGTATGGAAAGCTGTTTGTGACAATTTAAGGAAAAAAATACTTATACTGTCATTATTGTTCCAAGTAATCATTAGTGGACTTGGTAATAAGATGCAGTAAGAGTATACATATGCATCTATGCATCACAGGATGGTATTAAGAAATTACACAAGAGGAAGTAGGTATTATGCATTTATGCTGAGTTATACAACTTTCTGTTTTCTCTGCAATAATGCATATAGGCTATATTTGCATATTAATAGGACCATCTCAAGAATGATACCATCAGCAACAAGAAACAGAGAAGTGTGCGGAAACAGCCATGATTTGTAGTGAAACCATAACTGTGGCATGTGCATGAGCTTGTGTAGTTCAAAAGTCTCAGAGGGTTATGAAAATTATAACATATTTTCTATATTATTATTACAATGAAACATGGAGCATAATAAAATGACAGTAAGAGTTTGATTAAGATAAACATATTTAGAGGTGTAAGTGTTTGTTTTAGGTGCAAGTTATTAATATTAATATTATCCTAATACTGATACTAATATATCATGAATAATGCATCCTGCATTAGGGAGCAAGTTGGTGTCTGCATGCTAATGTGAGCTGGTAAGAATGAAAAGTGAATCAGACAGTTTAGGAATTAGAATCTACAGGGCTGCAATTATTGAAGAGTCCTTGCAAAAAAGTTAGGAAAATATGAAATATTTTCCATAAGTCCTTTAATAAGTAAAATATGGAACATAACTCATACTATCATATGGGGGAGCCTAACAAAGAGTGTACTACAAAGAAATGACAGCAAAACAGGGAAGGTAACCCGAAGACATACAATGATATAAGTGTTGAGTGTTAAAGCAAATATTGCATGAGTAATTTGCAATGAATAGGATGCATCCTTGGCAGAAGAGTAATTAATGCACTGCCTGTTACAAATGAATGATACTAAACACACTTGATAACAGAACCACTGTCAGATATATTTCTATTTATCTGATGTACACTGTATTAATTGTATTATTTTTTTACAGTAATATGCAGATTAATATGACTTTGACAGTTTATTCTCTGTTACAAAGCAAGGTGGCTTCTACAGAATGACAGGCAGTGGCAGTAACCTTAGCTGAAGTGCCTGTTGGATGCATACGGCTTCAGTTACTGAAGATTATTTGCTGAAACTTATAAAACTTGTGTTAATAAAATGGTGTATTATACTGTCATTTTTTAGATGACATTTGTATTAGGAGCTAGAAAGCAAATCATAATAAATGCATGTCAGCAAGGAGGACACAGCAAAAAATGTAAATATTTATTTCAGGTTTACTGTGTTAATATTGATAACAGCATCTCATAAAAAGTAAGTCATGGGTTAGAATAATTCGACTAGAGAATGCTGACATCTGTGCAGTCACTGAGACATGGTTTATAGCCATGGAGAGCACACCAAAAGTGCAAGGTTATAATGCCTTCCACACATTTAAATCAGCTACTACACAGAAAGGGACTAAAGATGGAAGTGGCTCAATTTAAATCAGAAATAAATATACACCAAGGCTGGTCAAACAGGACAATGCACCTGAGCTTCTCCATGTTCAAATCACCATAGACAAAATTCAATACTACTTTCTTGCAAGCTATAGGTCCCACTCTATGACTAAGGAAACCCATACCACATATTTAAACATATTGGAAACACTCACCATCCAAGCCAATACCATATTCATAGGCAACTTTAATTTTCCCACTATTAACTGGGAATGCCATATGACACCAAACATGCAGACACAGCGATTCCTGGATATGGTAAACACAAACTTCCTGGACCATATTGTCAATACACCAACCAGGGGAGCAAACACACTGGATCTGGTCGTCTCTAATATGGGAGAGTGCTGCACATCCCCTACTGTAATGTCCTCTCTGGAAAGGCAGACCACAAAATGTTCTCCTTTGAAGTAAAAATAAAAACCTGGATCCCCAGCTAACCTCTGGAATATTCAGGAACTACACTAAGACTAACTTCCTGCTATTAAGTGCTAACCTGCCAAAATGTCAAGCCCCAAAAACCCTGAGAATACTGCTGCCCATGCAAAACTGTTCACAAAACCCTATACAAGCATATTAATAGCTGCATACAGGCTGTACCCACCAGGAAGAAGTACAGAACTAACTCAGAAAATAAGCCACCCTGGTGACAAAATCAATAGGCTGTATAACAGAAGGAAGAATATCATGGCAAATGTTAGGAGATTCAGAAGCAAGCAGGATAAAAGCACTCTCATCAAACTAAACAAACAACTCAGAGAACAAACAAAGTTTACCAAAGCTAAATTTGAGTTAAATGTGGCCTCCCAGGAGAAGGACATCCACAAGCCATTCTTTAGCTATGTCCCCAACCTCAAAGGCAATAAACAATTGTGTGCAGAGCTCATTGTAAACAGAGCCACCTATACTGAGCCAGAAGATGTAGCAAACCTACTGGTCGACAAATTCAGCTCCTTCCCTTGGGAAATACCATCAAATTTAACTCCCCCTGCTAACAGTAGGGACCAGGTCCTTAATGTTCTCTCTAAGGCCAAGAATACTGCATCAATGGACCCAGACAATATCTCAGAATGCCTTCTAAGTAGCATGAAACATGACCTGTCAGGCCTTGTGGAATTGCTATTTAACTGTAGCCTCCAAACAGGCTTTGTGCCTCATGAATGGAGAACAGCAACAGTTGTCCCTCTGTACAAAGCTTGGCCATCTATAGATCCTGGAAACTACAGACCCATAAGACTCACTAGTCTTGTATGCAAAGCCATGTAAATGATCAGTAATGATATAGTAAACCTCTAGATACTGGTACCCAACCTGGTTTGGTTTCATGAGGGGCAGATCATGTCTATTCAACCTGGTGGACTTCTTAGAGAAGGTCACAAAAGGAATGGATGAGGGAAAAATGGTTCACACTGCCTACCTTGACCTGGCCAAGGCATTTGACATAATACCCCACTCAGTCATTGCTGACAAACTCAAAAGGTTAGGTACAAACCCAATGTCACCCAGTGGATAGCCAACTGGCTCACAGACAGGACCCAGAAAGTTAAAATCGAGGCATCCACCTCTACAAAGAGGCCAGTCACAACTGGGGTTCCTCATAGATCAGTCTTTGACACTGACACAAATGTCCTCCAGGAAGGGCTGACACAGGCAAACAATTGGTATCAGAGCCAAGGAATGAAACTAAATGCCAAGAAATGCATAATAGTGTCCTTCAGGAAGTCATCTACCCCTGGTATCATATTGGCAACACACCCCTTAGAGCTGACCTGTAGTCTGGGACTTAGTAAAACATAAAGACAGTAATCTAGCCTTTGACCCTCACATGTCTATAGTAGTGAGGAAATCATTCTATGTTGCACAACTTATAAACAAATGTATGGATGGCTTCTAGGTCCAAGGAAGTCATTGTTGCACTGTATTCAGCATTCATCAAACCTGTCATTGAGTACAATGCCCTCCTTGGTATGTACCTAACCAGGCATATCCACCAAATGGAATGTCCACAGAGGTTGCTCAATAAAAGAATACAGGGGAAAAGTAAAATGTCCTATGCAGACAACCTCAATGTCCCATCCCTGTATTTTGTCTCCTATAGGTTGATGTGGGGTGATATGTGCCTGGCATACAGGGCATTGTCAGACCCCACTCTGATGGAGCTTTTGCATAAAAGCAAAACAAACAGCACCAGAATTACCGATTCTAAAGTCTTAATCCATGCCTGTGATACAAATATGTCCTGCTGCAGAGATAGGTATGTATCCCAGAGACTTCCTTGTCTATGGAGCAGGCTCCTCATCCATGTGAAGCAGAGTTCCTCCCTAACCCAATTCAAGTTTTAACCCAATTCAAGTTTAACTTAGCAATTGGATGGGGAACAGAAAATTCATCCCTGGCTTGGCACCTATGTCTCTAATGGACACAGGAAACCTGTAAATGGTTAATTTCCCAGGCCCCTGCTTCTAAATGTTTCGTCTCCCAAGCCCCTGCTTACACTTATCAAGGGTTAACTTGTCAGAGATTTAGAATGTGTGGCTAGGCTTTAAAGGACCTTTTAGTCATTAGCCTAGCAAACACCTATGAGCATATGAACTTGTGAACCTATAAGAAGCCAAGGTTAGCTGTATTTGTTTACTTATTTATATTTGTTTACTGGGGTGCAGCACTGAGCTCCAATGCACCTTTTCAGACACAGCCCTGAATTACTCTCTGGTTAAGTGACTTCTTGAGAGTTATGCAGTTAGGCAGAGAAGTCTGAGGAAATCTGACCCTCGGCCACTAGACCACAAGAAGCAACTCCTTAATTTTCTGCACCAGCTACCAGATATATGCATGGTGATTGAATATGGCATCTATACTCAGAGAAAACATCACATTAATAAAACAAAATAAAGTACAACACTATCATGGCAGGCATTTATGTAAGCAGTAGCTGTTAGCAGAGCAATAATGCTAGATACACTTGTGTGGCAATCCCAGACAAAGATGGAAGAATTTAAGATTCACTGTAAGAATACCAATAGTGTTCTAATACTGTGCTTAATATATTATGTTGGGTATATATTTTGCACGACAGAACAAGATTCTGACTAAAAGCTGACATGATTTGCTAGCAATGCACAATAAAGATGTCAGTGTGGAATGTATAGAGCTGCAGTTATTAAGAAGTGTTTCTGAAAAGTTCTGAAAAGTATGACATATTGGATTCATGAATGCCTACATGAAGTGCAGCTATTGTGTATGTGTCATGGTGCACCTCACACCAACGGAGGTTGGAATAATGGTTAAGGTGTTTACCTTGCAGAGACAAGGTGCAAGGTTTGATTCTCACATGGGGTAACTGGCTAGGCTTAAAATGGCCCAGAAGGGCAATTAGCCTAGTACTAATCTATGAATATATAATAGCACTCGATTTGGTATTCTTTAAATGGCTCCACATTTAATATATTGCTATAAAATTAAGAGCAAATGGCAGAATCAGTTGCTGAATTACATGATGGTGTTATTCAGTAACCTATAAAACAATCATGTACACTTAGTGTAACAATAAAATCCAACAGTCTTCAGATTACAGCCACAATTACATTTTGAAAAACAAAAAGCATGTTAGCAGTCGGTGCCTCCATCATTATCCTGGATGTGAAACAGGCTTTATTTCAAGGAGCTGCTGCTGCTGCCAGACCTCGGCCGAGAAGAAGAAGAAGAGTGTTTTAAACCCATTTGACTTACCGTGGACTGCATGACACAGAAATTGTAGAGCAGTACCACGTAGACAGGTGAACAGTATAGGAAATATCCAACCTCTTGCTGCCTTCACATGAGGCTCCGGGAGAATCATGGAGTACCCATCTCAGCATTATGTATACTAGATATAGATAATATTAACAGAGGGTGAAACATTAGTCCAGATAAAATCACTTTAGCTAGCAGATCTAGGAGACTTTCTCTCTGACACCCTCCCTGTGGGAGGAATAAAGGCACCTTGTTGAAGGTTCCAGTAGTTCATTCCATCAAGCAGGTAGATGGATGAGTGTTCTTGTTCTATTACATTCAACAGGTCACTTATTTAAAGGCAGTTACAGACCATGGTGGGAGGGTCCATGGGAGTTGACTGGAGGGAAAATCTGGGAGATGGAAAAATAAGGAGCCGATCCCAAAGCTTAGAAGTTAGTAGCTTATTTGAATATTCCTGAAAGACCCATAAGGATTTACCAGCTATGCAGCCTGTATAACCTCATTCTTAGTTGAAGGGTTTTATTTTTATTTTTTATTTTTAACTTCTAGCAAACAAAACATGACAACACACTATGAGCTACATCCATAGAACTATATTTAAGAAAATGCTTTCACATCAGCTTCATCAGGTATATCTAATTGAGTGGTTTATACTTTGATCAATGAAAATTCTTGCTTTTACAAGGCTATTACCAGACTTTATTATTTTGTTTTGGAACACATGTAAAATGAAAGACTGTGTCTGCATCAGTGGGGCTCATATTCCTTAGAGCTAAGTATAAAAGCTTTATTACTGCACATGTTATATGAGAGGTTGTGCCCACTTTTACGGGGTCATTATCTGCTGAACTCCTCCAATATAAAAGGCTAATATTATCTTACATAACAAAAAGGTTTACAGTGCCTCTTATAAGAGGCTCATATACATGATTAATGTGACCAGTCTCCACTCTTCTTCCTCTTGATAAAGACAGCCCCTTTCATATGCAGTAGAGGTAGTCACTTAAAGCTACACTCTGTGATTCCCATTTGTGAACAGAACAGGCATCCAGAGAAATAGCTTACAGTGGAAAACAAGTCACAGTGCTCATTGTTTACAGAGCTCATGGATATGGACATGTAGGAGGAAAGAACTAAGTCATGTCCGAGACCTCAAAATTTTTTGTGTAAGATTTCTGTGCCCCAGGAGGGCAAGCCTGACACTAAAGAACTGAGTGTGTTCAAGTAAAACAAAACTTTATTCCTTAAGCATCCAATTTGCAGAGCCAGTAATTAGATATGTATAGCAGGCAACAGTATTTTTTAGATAATAGTGTGTGTGCGTGTGCGTGTGTGTGTGTGTGTGTGTGTGTGTGTGTGTGTGTGTGTGTGTGTGTGTGTGTGTGTGTGTGTGTGTGTGTGTGTGTGTGATGGAATGGGCAAGTATTTGTTGAAAGTGTGTGAGTGAGGTGGTATGAGAAAGTGTTTGTTGAAAGTATGTGTGCCTGCATGAATACAATCAAGCACTGTAGTAGCACTAATTCTTGGCATCTCTTACAGGTGTGTGAGCCATGCATGGTAGACTAGTCTGTTCAGTTTCATTGTCCTCAAGCCATGGGAACTACCTCTGGCTGGAGTTGCATTGCTAGCTCCATGGTCCTGAAAAAATCTGAGGTGCTAACTGAACAGAGATGATGTCTACTAGACAAGCTGTCACCATGACTATGTCCAAGACCATGATCACATGGCCTACCATGTCTTGGTGGACACCACAATAATTTATGGAGCAGTGGAAGTAGTGCCACAGTGGGGGCAGGATCTTGCATGACCACATTGTCTAACACTGGATGATGTTGTGGCTCTACAGCCATATGGATGCCAATCTTCCCCCAGCAGACATTCCATTGCAGACACTGCCTAATCCATTGTGTTATTCATCCTGTCCAGGAGTCACAAACACAGTTCAAGCAGTCTCACACATCAAAAATGGCAATGTTTATTATTCACATTTTGCCTTCTGTGGTCCTAATTATTTATTCATTTGACATTTGTTTACAAGGAAAATCTGACTGGGTGGTTGCCCATTTTCAGCTGAGGACCAGGGAGAAAAAATCCAAGACAATTAGCATAACTACATTAGTTACATAAGCTTATTACACAGCAATACTAAACATTTCATATATACAAAGACATTCACATTAATAGGGTCACAGGTTCATAGGTAGTTACTAGGCTATTGGCCCTAGGACCTATATACGCCTAGCCATAAAGGTACCCTGGCTTTTGCCACCCAAGAAAATTATTTTCCAGTGCCCCTGTTGAGCAGAGCCATAGAAGTAATCCCGGGAGTGAATTTCCTATCTCCCATCCAATCATCAAGATTTTTCTTGAAGAGTGCTAATGTGGAGCTTTGTTTGATATAGATAAGTAGTTTGTTCCAGAGTATGGGAAGTCTCTGGGACAGGAATCTATCCCTCCAACGTGTTCTGCTTATTGTTGTGACAAGGTTTAAGTCCCTAGCTCGGAGGGATTGGAATTTCTTTAAGTGGAGCATGTCCAACAGCTCTGGGTTTGACATACCTTTGTATGGCAGGCATTGATCGCCTCTAAGTAGGTGATATGTGATGGAATAAAGCTGGAGTTTTTTGAGATAGTCTGCGTAGGGCATCTGTTTGAGGCTGGTAATCCTTTTTGTGAGGTATTTCTGCATCCTTTCCAGTTGTTGTAGATGTCTTGTGAGGTACATATCAAAAGAGGTGCTGTATTCTATAATGGGTCTAATGAGTGATGAATAGAGGGGAACAATGACCTCTTTTTTCCTGGATGAGAAACCTTTTGTGATGAGGTGTGCCACGTAGAAGGATTTCCTGACTACAGTGGTGATGTGATTATCAAAGGAGAGACTACTGTCCACCTGTGTCCCAAGTTCTCTTATCACACTTTCAGTGTTAAGTAGACTACTGCCTATGTGGTAATTCATGGGTACAGAGTTTTTACCAAAATGGATGACAATGCACTTTTTGGCATTGAGCTTAAGGCCATGGCTTTGACACCAGGCATCTGTTTCAGTGAGGCCCTTTTGTAGGATGTTCACATCATTAGGAGTTTTGATTATGGCTCCTAGTTTGCAGTCATCTGCGAACTTTACTAACCAAAGGCCTTCTGTGTTAGCCTGTACTTCAGAGAAGTAGATACCACACAGGAGATGTCCCAGGTCAGAACCCTGTGGTACTCCACTTTTCACTGGTTTGAAGTCAGATTTGGAGTCTGCTACTTTCACAGTGTGGGTTCTGTCAGTGAGCCAGTTGGCAACCCATCTTGGGACATAGGGATTTATACCTAGTTTGGTTTAGTGAGTTAGTTTAGTTGAATGGATAGAATAAACATTTTTACATACATTAGTTAAAACATTCTTGCACATTAGTTACAGATGTTAGATATTTATAAAGAGACAATATCCACGAGACAGGCAGCCTATACAATTATATGACTTAGACAGAAATATTCTACTAGGTATTTAGAGTTTTGTTTATTATAGTGTTCATGTTTTATATGTCTTGTAGTACAGGGTTGAAACAGGAGATGAGAGGAATTACAGATGAGGGAAAATAGGTGGTAGGGACTTATGAGTCACTGAGTATAGTGAGGTATATGGATAGGAAAGAAGCAAGAGGACAAACAAAGATTAGGAGAATGTATAGTGCTGAGGAGTAGATAGACAAATGGCAGGATGTAAGAGGTTAGGTTAATCAAGAGGAAATAGATGAGTAGGTTAAGAGTTAGGTAGAGCCACAGAAGTGTTAAGGTAAGGTATGCTAAGTAGAGTGAGAGGCAAGAGAGAGGATGATTTGGGTTTCTATAAGGGAGTAAGTGGAATGAATAGTATCGTTTATTAGGAGGGGGAGAGAGAGGAGATTAGGATAGTAATGAGTATTGTAGAGTTACTGTGTAAATGATTGTCAGTAAGGGTGGAAGAAGGTAGATGTGGGTAGCTAATATAGAGGAAGAATAGGATTTAGACAGGGCTAGAGCATGGACAAAGCCAGGTGCTGACCAGGTGATTTTTAAGTAGCTTTTTTAAATGTGAGGAGTTGGTTGCAGTTATGATAGGATGAAGGATAGTATTTCAGCATCAGTAGGAGGGTGGACAGCAGGCCTCGTCTGATCCCCTATACCAGCCTGCCTGTGCAGCACCTCACCTTCACAATGGCTAAGGGGAGAATCAACCAGATATGCAACTGGAATAACCACCGTACCCTATTCAACTGCGTAACCCTCAACCTGTCTATGTATGAGTTCAATGTGTCATTGGGATGAGTATGCATACTGAATGTGTTCAAAATAGGGGCAGGAGATGTTGGAGGCACAATCTCAGTGTCAGACTGACCCTCTACAATCCCACACTGTGCCTCATCATTGCCACCATCATCTCTAGAGTCTACTGATACTCTGACATCAGATGGCAGGAGTTCCACAGTGCCACTGGCAGGATCACCTATGATGACAAGTAAACAATACACACACACACACACACACACACACACACACACACACACACGCACACGCACGCACGCACGCACGCACACACACACACACACACACACACACACACACACAAAATAGAATACACAATGATCAAAACTATGTTATGGGAAAGATATATGAACAATTAACATATGTTAATAGAACACAATCAAAATAACTTTCAGTTACACATACAACTAACTTTTGTATATAAAAAAGAATATAGAAGGTATTCTTATGGTTTAATATTTCCAAGTCTTTTGGGTTTCTTATACCATGACAGGAATGGACCCCATTCCTAAGTCAAAGTATGATTATTAAACTTCATGAAATTAGCATTGCTTCAATCTTTGATGTTAGCCAGAAGTGCTCTTTGCAGCACCAGCAGTGTGCCCAGAATTTTTTAATTAACATTTATCTACCGGGAAAATCCAACTTGGAATGAAGCCAATTTTCAAAGGAGCCCCAGGGAGAACTGTTCCAGATGCATATCTTTGTAACATTGGAGGAAACCCACATGAATGTAGGAAGGGCATACAGACTCCACAAAGTAGGCACTACAGCTGGGAATCAAACCAGAAAACGTCTTCTTGGGAGCTGACAATGCTACCACTGCACCACTGAATGACTTCTTCTTCCATTCGTATGGAGTTACATGCATTGGCAACATATCTAAGTACGGCTGTAAATTCTTTTTTAGAAGACTCATTGCTCCTACTACTATTAGAACTGTCTAGGTATCCTTCTTCCACATTTCCCTCATTTCTGCCTGTAAATCCTGGTATTTTATGACTTTTTGTCTCTCTGCATATAAGACACTGTAATCACTCACATCTATTTTTTTGAACTGTTGGTTATGGGTGATCCAGTGTGATATATACTTCATCAATTTCTATAATGCTTTTTGTCTCATGTTTCCAATGCTTCTCAGCTACTTCAATATAATAATGTTCATGTCTTATTGTTGATCCTTCCTCATTTCTCAAATATTTATACACTCCTCTTACCATGTGCAGGTGATCATGCAATAACAGACCCTGATGTGTCTAGATATAAAAAAAGGAGATGAAACATGGAAGATAAGCATCACAAAACAAATGACAAAAGAAACAAAAAACAATTTCTTTTACATCTGCAGAATGAAACAAATCTCATACATTTCCTCCATCCTTCTCGCTTAATTTCCCTTCTATCCCACCCATATCTCTCCCTCTCTCATATATCAATATATATCTACATAACTATCTATACATACACACGCACAGACACACACACAAGCAAAAAAATATATATATATATATATATATATATATATATATATATATATATATATATATATATATACACACACACACACACACACACACACATATATATATATATATATATATATATATATATATATATATATACACACACACACACACACATATATATATATATATATATATATATATACACACACACACACACACACACACACACGCACACACACACACACACACACACACACAAACACACACACACACACACACACACACACACACACACACACACACACACACACACACACACACACACACACACGTATATGGGTCTACTTTGTTTTATGGAATTTACACTTACCTGAACATGAAAAGCTCGAGATGACTCCACCAAAAACTTAATAAAACAAAGCAACATATCACTGATGTTTTTTGCAGGGAAAAAAATTGCACTTTATTCATCTGCTTTTACTGTATTTGTGTTTCTTCCTACTTTATTACTTTATTTTGCTTTTGCTGCCTTTTCTTAAAAGTATTTAATTGCATTTATTCTTGTTCATTTATTACTGCTTGTTAGTAGCCTGATTAAATTGTATCTGTTATTCTAAGCCTTTGGTTTACACACTTGGGCCTCAGACCAGTTATTTTACATTAAGAAGGTGTGGTCTGCACTCTTGTGGGAGGAGAGGGTAGATTCTGCCCTTCTGAGCTGGGAGTTTCTGGTTAGAGGCTTGTTGTGCCTGCTTATTTGAACTGTTTCTTTCTGAACTTGGTACGCCTTGTTTGCTGTAGCATAGACTAGATTCAGACCTGCTGAATCTAGCTTTGTTTGTATAACTTGAGCAATAATCCAGACCATCTTTTTTGGAGAAGGTTCCCTGCACCCTAGTGGCAGGAGTGTGCAGTTAGAACTTGTCTGATCAAAGACTGCTGGAATGGGGCTCAGTTTTTAGCTCTTCAGCCAATTGATTAATTTATTTAAATCAGTTTGCTCATTTGCTACTGCTAAAAAAAAAAAACTACACTTTATGCATCGCCGCTTAGTTAGGGTAAACTATTCCCGGTGCCATAAAATCTGCTCTTCAAATTTTCCCTTAAAACAAGTCAGTTTTTTAGTTTTAGCACTCAAATCTGTTTCTTTGAGCTCAGCACTTGTTCAGAACTCATTGTAAGCACTAAATAAGCTACTAATTACTACAGCACTCAACTTTCCTCACTTATCTAGAGGAAAACAGTTTTTAGTACTTAATAAATAAGCATCTATCCAGGCATGTCTAAGGGTCAGCTCCCAGTGTTTTCTCCTGTCCACCTGATGAATCTGGGCATCTTGGGGCAATGCAGCAATTGCCTCATGTACACAGACAACCGTCTCCTCCTACCACCCAACACTACAACCTGTGAGAGATACACTTATATAGCCAAACTGGAAGCAAAGCTCTCTTCAGCCAATAGTGGAGTAGACAGTCAATAGGAGAAGGTAAACACTTGCACCACACCACACTCATCACATAGTCCCTCAAAACTTACATCAACAAAATCCACACACAGAAACACAAAAACATTCCCAGAGGCTCTCAATAATAATTTGCGCAAGCAACAGAGACCTCCAAAGCAGAAACGCAAGCAACCTCCACCCCCCACCACAACCCAAATGACACATAGCCCACAGACTCAGTGTGCTAATCAACCACAGCCCATAAAGCAAAACAACGTACCCAACACACTAGTAATAGGTGACTCTATAGTCAGGCACACTGATGTCCCACTCACCAGGCTAAACAAGAAGAAGGTTACTGTCAGCTGCCTGTCAGGTGCCAGGATCCGCCACATAACCCACGCACTCAGGTCACTCCACAACAAGTACAAATATGACTCTGTCATTGTCCATGTTGGTGTAACCGACCTGAGACGTACCTCCCTGGATTACATGAAAAGAGACATGGAAGAGCTCTCCGATCTTGTAGCCCAGACAGGTATAACCCTAGCCCTGAGTAGCATCCTGCCATCACTCAGAATAATACCGCAGTACAAGGCCAAAATGATTGACTTCAACAATTGACAAAGCTTCTGGTGTCATTCTAAGGGGATCCTGTATCTGTCTGCCTGGGATGACATAATCGACAGACCGCAATGCTTTGCCAGAGATGGCTTGCACCTGTCACCCTTGGGATTCCTGATACTGGCTAAGACTCTTGTCTCCCCAATAATGCCTTTTTTAGGCAAGGTTCAAATGACAAATTCACCACCATAACAGGTACAAGCAATTAAAATCTGAGGGTAATGCTACTTAATTCTAGAAGTCTAAACCTCAAAATACACTCACTCTTGGCACTCCTTAAAATGGAGAACATCGACATCTGTGCAGTGTCAGAGTCCTAATTCAAGGCTCCAGAGAGCACCCCTGCACTACCAGGCTATAATTCATACCACACCTTTCGGCCACCTAACCTGGACTGAAACACTAAAGGCGGAGGCGTGTCCATATTCATTAAGGATATCCACATCTCCAGACTAGTTACTCAGCATAATGCAGCCGAGATTATCCAAGTGCAACTAACTCTGGGAAAGACCGCAATCCAAATTGTAGCTTGCTACAGATCCCCCATCATGCCCCAGGATTCCTACTCCTCATTTTTATGATACACTGGAAAATATTAGGGTACAACCTAACACCCTTATAATGGGCGATTTCAACTACCCCATCATTAACTGGGAAAATTACTCATGTACCAACCCTTTTGCTCAATGTTTTCTGGAATTCATAAATTCCAATGCCTTGGATCAACTTATCCACACCCCCACCAGAGGCAGCAATATTCTAGACCTGGACATTACCAACATGGGTGACCAGTGTTCCACACCAAAGGTCAATTCCTCATTAGTCAGATCCCTGACCACAAGCTAATCACCCTAGACATCCACATCCCATCCCCAACCCCCATTAGGGAAACTACCATGAAAATTTCTCCAAAGCCAACTTCACACTTCTTAAGATAGAAGTGGCAAACTTCGCGACACCCATGCAGATGGACAATAGAGGTATGACTGCTGAATCCTACACAATTACACTTTATAAGCACTTACACGAGTGTATGGATCGTGCTATCCCTAACAGAACCAAGATGCTATCCTCCAAAAAATGAAGCCAATCTGGTGGTCCCCTGCCATAAACAAACTCTACAACAGAAGAAAGAAACTGTTGCAAAAAAGAGTAAAATCCCATGATTGGAGGAACTCCCTGGTCAGCTTCAGTAAGAAGATGAGATCTCTCATAAAATCATCCAAAGCTAGTTATGAAAACAAAATTTCCACTGATTCTAAAGACAACCACAAAGCATTCTATAGCTATGTCAAGAATCTCAACGGCAACACTCAGATCTGCTCTGAGTTACAGCACAATGGCATTAAATATACAGAACCAACTGGTATTGCCAACATCCTGGCAGATAGATTCACTGCTAACTTTATCCCCCTCTCACCCCCTAAAGGGCCCATCTCTATACCGGAAGAATGCAAAGTTCCTGTAATCACTGCTGCACAGGTTAAAACCACACTCTCCAAAGCCAAGAACACAGCATCCATGGGACCTGACAACATCCCAGGCTGTATTCTACATGGACTACAGAACAAACTGGCACCCCACTTAAGTACCATGTTCAATCATAGCCTCACCTCAGGCTTTATGTCCACTGAATGGTGCACAGCAACGGTTATCCCACTCCACAAAGGGGGATCCACCATGGACCCCGAGAACTACCGCCCCATTAGGCTGATGAGCCTGGTCTGCAAGGCCATCGAATGTATCATCATGGAACTTATAAATAAAGACATAGGTAATCTCCAAACTCTGGATCCCTCCCAGTTTGGGTTTGTAAAAGGCAGATCATGTCTCCTAAACCTGATAGACTTCTTTGAAGCAGGCACCAAAGCAGTAGATGAGGTTAAGGTGGTTCACACAGCCTATCTAGATATCACCAAGGCTTTCAACACCATTTCCCCACTCTGGAATTATAGACAAACTCACTAAACTAGGTATAAATTCCTATGTCACAAGATGGGTTTCCAACTGGCTCACTGACCGAACCCACACTGTGAAAGTAGCAGACTCTAAATCCGACTTCAGTCCAGTGACAAGTAGATAACCACAAGGTTCAGTCCTGGCTCCTCTCCTGTTTGGTATCTACTTCTCTGAAGTACAGGCTAACACAGAAGGTCTTTTGCTAACGAAGTTCGCAGATGACTACAAACAAGGAGCCATAATCGAAACTCCTAACGATGTGGACATCTTACAAAAGAGCCTCACTGAGACAGATGCCTGGTGTCAAAGCCATGGCTTCAAGCTCAATGCCAAAAAGTGCATTGTCATCCCCTTTGGTAAAAACTCTGTACCCATGAACTACCACATAGGCAGTAGTAACCTTAACACCAAAAGTGTGATAACAGACCTTGGGACACAGATGGGCAATATTCTCTCCTTTGATAATCACATCACCACAGTAGTCAGGAAATCCTTCTACATGGCACACCTCATCATAAAAGGTTTCTCATCCAGCAAAAAAGAGGTCATTGTTCCCCTCTACTTGTCACTCATTAGACCCATTATAGAGTACAATGCCCCTTTTGGTATGTACCTCACAAGACATCTACAACAACTGGAAAGGCCACAGAAATACCTCACAAAGAGGATTACCAGCCTCAAACAGATGCCCTATGCAGACTGTCTCAAAAATCTCCAGCTTTACTCCGTCGCATATCGCCTACTCAGAGGTGATCTCTGCCTAACATACAAAGCTATGTCAAACCCAGAGCTGTTGAACATGCTCCACTTAAAGAAATCCCATTCCCTCCAAGCTACATGCTCTAGTGAACTAAACTTTGTCACCACATAAACAGAACATGCTGGAGGGATAGATTCCTGTCCCAGAGACTTCCCATACTCTGGAACAAACTACCTATCTATATCAAACAAAGCTCCTCATTAGCACTCTTTAAGAAAAATCTTGATGATTGGATGGGAAATAGGAAATTCACCCTGGGGATCACTTCTGTGGCTCTGCTCGACAGTGGCACAGAGAAATTATTTTTCTGGGTGGCGAAAGCCAGGGTACCTTTTTGGCTACGCTTGTATAGGCCCTAGGGCCAATAGCCTAGTACCTATCTATGAACCCGTGAAACTAACAACTTGGCCACCAGGGTGCACTTTCACATTTTCCCCACTATAGTGCAATCTCAGAGTTTGTATATTTAGTTGGGAGGAGGTGGGGGGGGGTGAAGTCCCCCACTTGTATGGGGGTAATTTGCTTCTGATTTTTTTTTTTTTGTCCTGGTGGCCAAGTGGTTAGTTTCTATGTAAAATTATCGGTGATTTGTTGCTTCGGTTTATTAAGTGTTCGGTGGAGCCATCTTGAGTTTTTGAATTTTAGGTAAGTATAAATTCAATAAAATAATGTAGACCCATACTTTATATGTATAGGTCCATAACAGATTAATGAAGTTTCAAAACTTTGAACATATGACCAAAGTTTTGAAACCTCAAAACTAAAATAAAAAAAATATATATATCTTTACATTTTTACAGGGTAGCAAGCCCACCTGCACCCCCACACCACCTGCTAATTAACTATACCAACTCTGAGATTGCACTGCAGTGAAGAAAATGTTAAATGTCCCATTCCATGCTGTACGGTGATCTCCATTCAAAATGTTTGAAGTTTCAAAACTTCAATCATGTGATCTCGGACTTATGATGTTTGAAGTTTTGAAACTTTGGTTATCTGATAGGGACCCAGATATATATATATATATATATATATATATATATATATATATATTTATTTATTTTTATTTTACATTTGTTAACCGGGCTAGTCTGACTGGATATATTTCCATTTTCAGCAGAGGCCCGGGGAGAAAAGCTCCACAAAGACACAATAACTATTACATACGATGGAAAAGAGAGTAGCATAAAAAATATACTGTATCAGGACAATATTATACAAAGAATCAAACTTATAGTAGTCACAATTAATAGTTGTACAAAAGTGTACTCACAGCTCTTGAAAGCAAAATACAGGCATACGTTATTTAGCAAAATCAAACATTATAAGGAAGAGAAAAGGGTATTTAAGGACAGCTAAGTAAGTAGATTAGATTAGATATTTCTAGAAGTCCTCAGTAAACTGAGTAATGTAATCAGGAAGGAGAAGGATAGAGGAGGGGTAAGAGATAGAAATAGTGAGAAAAATAAAATAGAAGGTAGCAAAGGTCACAGAGATGAAGGGGTAGTGGGATGAGCTAAATACATGGGTTCAGTCTGGGTTAAGGCAGGGGCATAGCCAGTGTTTAGTAAGGTGGAGTCTAAGTTTTTGT
>NC_056732.1:864370275-864447775 GCF_019279795.1 Protopterus annectens | reverse complement strand
ATTCCACCTTTCAATTAAGTATACCTGTGGCATAAAGTATAAATGAAGTGAGCTTAAAGAATGAAGAACAGCTGATGTAGGGTTTGAATCTAGGTAACAGATACTGTTGCAGACAGTGTCAGAATGCCATTTGTTACAATATTTTGATTAGGAGTGTCACGATAAATGTACATAAGTATCATAACTATGTTTATTGCAAAACATGTATCACTGCCACTTGCTATCAAGGCCAAACACAATGTGTATGAAGTATTGTAAACTTGACAATAATAATATATAATTTAGAATACACATGCATATGTATGATGTGCATAATATTTTCATTATAATTATTGAGTTCTCACATATCAAAAATATGTGTGTATGACAGTATGACTTGTGAAGTATGTATATAACATACCCCACCCCATCTTACTCGGGCTATGTAACTGCATATATCTGAGATGTCAACAAAAAAGGCAAAAGCATTATCTACGTGGAACCAGAGATAAAGCATAAAATGAACCTTAAACTCCAGTAGTACAGCTTCCAAAATTCACTGAAACTTTAATAATCCACAAATATGGTTAAGTGCTTTCATCTACACCTGTAGACATCATTAGGACCATTGTTAAGAAAGTTTCCATAGCCTTGCTACAGGCTGTAATGATAGGTCTCATTGGTGGATTGTTTATTTTGGAGTGAATTTTAGGAATCCCAAAAATTTTTGGAATGATGGAGCGTGGCACTGTGTTTCACACATTGAGAGAAAAATATTAACAACATATAATTCTCTGTGTATATTCTATAAATTCTCTATGCCTTTACTAAACTTTGAAACCAAGTTATCTGAATTTCATAGCATTGTCAACTCAATATGTCAGTCTGTTAATGTATGTATGTACTCCAGTGGTTATGCTTGAAACTATGTTACAACAGTGTGTAACCTTATCATGCATAATCTATCCTCAACCCCTTTTCCACATTGGGTCAGGGTGTCACTTCAACAGTGACAATCACCTCAAGCCAGGGTTTACACCATCAGGTGACTATCCCTGGTGCAGTAGTTCATCTGTACCACTCTCTTGTACCTACAGCCAATTTAGAGTGTCCAATCCACCTACTGCATGTCTTTGTAATGTGGGAGGAAACCAGAGCACCCAAGGGAAACCCATGCAACCACAGGGAGGGCATCCAGACTGCACACAGAAGGCACCACAGCCACGATTCAAACTGGAGAACCACTTGTTGTGAGGTGACAATGCTAACCACTGCACCACCACAGCCACCCATATCTCATTCCAGTTGATCTGAAGTGCACCGTCATATTTAGGAAGTGTGTTTTTGCGTTGTCAAGGAACATTGTAGACAAATACCAGTGACACTATAAATGTTTACTACTTGCATGCAATAGTCCTGGAATGAACTGTCATTAATGTTTGCTTGATAATCCACTGTTTTATAACTGTGATTGTCATTGACAATGTCATACTGTGAATCAGGTACATATCCCTCACAGTAACGGAATGTATATGAATGGTAGTATATAAATCATAGCAAAGAGGTATGTCATTATATGGGACAAGCATAGGCTGTTACATTGGCCTGTCCAGACACATGCATTTGCCCAAAATCTGTGATGCACAGTACAAATATTCCAAACAGTGAAGTTTTAATAAATATTAATGTACATTTCCACATGATCAAAATCAGGCCTTGCCTGTGGCACATATGATTCACACTGGGTTCTCTGTTTTGATTTTGTTTTTGTAACTAGCTAGGTAGGTTGTTCAATTCTCATTGTGGTGAACTGTGTGTGTGTGCGTGTGTGCGTGTGTGCGTGTGTGCGTGTGTGTGTGTGTGTGTGTGTGTGTGTGTGTGTGTGTGTGTGTCTGTGGGGGGTGGATGGGGTGGTTCTAGTGACAGGTAAGTAATGCCTCAATGTCAAATGTGTGGTTCTCACTTCCACACAGGAGAATAAATTTAATTTTGCCACAAATCCCTCTGCACTTGATCCCACTTTTAACAGAAACATCCTCTATGCAACATACTAATGAGGTCATCAAACCAAAGTGCACTCTCTCCCCATAAGAGTCATACATTTCCTGCAGAGCTTGCACTTAATGCGGTGTTCTCTCAAATGTGTAAGTAGATAAGTAGGAGGTTCAAATCTCACCGTGGTGAACCTGTACGTGTGGCTGCAATATTGGGTACATATAGCTTCCTTAACTGATGAGCTATATGAACTTCCAGTCATGGGAAAATTAACCTGGACAAGTATTCCTCCATCCCCTTATCCCATTTCTAAAGCAAACATTTTCTCTGCAACACTATGATGAGGCCATCATGTCAAAAGTGCACTCTGTCTCATTAAGAGTTAGACTTCTCTGTCACTTTCAGTTAAAACTATATTCTCTAGATTGTGTAACTAGTTACATAGGTCATTTGAAGCTGAAAGTGGTGAATCTGTGTGTATGTGTGTGTGTGTGTGTGTGTGTGTGTGTGTGTGTGTGTGTGTGTGTGTGTGTGTGTGTGTGTCTGTGTAGTTCTAGTGTCAGGAAAGTAAAGTTTCAACAACAGATGTGTTGTGTCCACTTCCACCCAGGAAAAAAACTCTAACTTTGGACAGAGCTCCCTTTTCACTTTATCCCACTTTTAATACAAACTTCTTCTCTGCAACACACTAATGGAGTCATCCTGTAAAAAGTGCACTCACTTCCCTTAAGAGTCAGACTTGTCCTCTGGCACATTCCTAATACTGTGTTCTCTAAATTATATAATTAGATGAGTAGGAAGTTCAAATCTCATAGTGGTGAACTAGTGTGTGTGGCTTTAATATCAAGTATGTATAGTTTCTTGAACAGACAAACTGTATCAACTTCTATTCAGGGGAAGATTTTAACATGGGAGAGGATGCCCCCATATACTTACTCACTTTTACCAACGCCATCTTCTTTGTATCACACTTATGAGGTCATCATGTCAAAACTGCATGCTGTACCACTATCATCCTATCAAAAAATGACCTACATCACAGTTTTCAGATGAGTCATCCTGTAGCACTAACTGTTGATACTGTGCTCTCTAGAGCATGCAACTACAGATGGAGGGAGTTTGGATTTTGCAAGAACTGATTACTATGATTATGTTTGTCTGCTGTGCTGTATAGAGAAGGCTTCCAATGCATATACTATGTGTAGCTGCATAGTGTTACTGTGCAATTGTGCCACCTCTTTAGAAGAACATCATTGTCATCCATTTCAATGTGCACTGTCACAACTGTTAAGCAACTTCTCATTGGTGTGTGTGTGATTCAGGCCATGTTCTGTACCTTGTTATCTTATCTGTTGAAATCCAGCCATCACTACTTAGACTCACTTGTGTCACTATGTCTGAAAATGTACATGTAGGGAACAAAGTTGTCACTCAGCTATCTGCTGTGTACATTTATGCCTGGGGATTACTACTGAAATAATTAATGCTCATTTTTCAAATAGGAATGCTTTACTGAATAATAATGATGCCAAGATATGACAGTTGGCTTTCCCATGAGAACTACTAAGGAGTTTCCTGTAGTGTGAGGATATGAGACAATGTTCTCCATGCTGTTGCCTTAGTAACCCATGTGCTTGAATACATGGTTATCTGCTCATTGCACATGACTGCCATTCTCACTTCTCAGTGATAAATGAATTGAGCAACATCTGTGTTTGGTTATACCTAGCAACAGGAAACGCTGTGTGAGAAAACACATGCAAGCAGCAGTCTTTTAAAGAAATTACAGGTACATATAGCTCTTGCAGTAATAACATGATGCTACAGCTTCAAAGACCTAAATATCTCACAATAATAGCACCATTTGCTCCATATTACATTAAATCTTCCCAATATCATGTCACTTCTGTCATCACATAGCCAGGTGTTCAAAACCCACATTGACTGACTGTACGCATTGTGTGTCATATTGCTATTATGCATGAATGACATCCACATGTGCTATAATGTATACAATTACAGTGGGAGAATCCTCCCCCAGTCCTTTTTTTCTCAGGCAAACTGCAGCACAATCATTTGATGCAATGACTTCACATAGGTGGAGACTCACAACTTAGTTAAGAGATCCACCATGGTGCATGTGGTTCATACATATGTCAGTAGTTGGTCGACTTACATAGATGTACTGACATTACACAAACAACACTGCATGAAGTTATAATTCTCATTTTTACTTTGGAGAAAGAAATATGAAGTAATTTTGTAATATCGTTCAAGTACCACGGTGTGAGTGCCCCTGTGGCACATGCATTTAGTAATGACTTGTATAGCATATCTACACAGGTAGAGTATGTTTAAATTCTGGGATAATGGAACAGCTTCCTTTAGTGAGAGACATTGATATTGCACTGTTCATTGTTGGGTGAATGTTAACAGTTACCTCTTTGTCATCATTTGGCTAAAATCATATTGCACAAATTATTCTTAGATGTCCTTTATTACTTCACACATTAATTTCATTCATTTATGAGAAAAACATTTTTATGTTATGTGGCAGACCCAATCAATACATAACACTGCAGAGTATGTAGTATGATAGACAGGGGGTTGAATCTTGTAACATCTATCTGTCACATAAATGTGTCAGACAGAAGTAGATTAGGCAAAGGAAATATTTATGGTACACTCAGAGGATAACATTTTAAGACACCACCCTCCAAATTAAAGGATCCATACCCATTGCGATAGGGAAGTGCTATAACCCATTACGTATGTTTGCCAGGACCAACACAGTATGCCTATTTCTGTGGTCTCACAGGTTGATACGTATCTTTCTGAAATCTGTCCTGACATGTTTTTGAGTCTTACAAGATGCAGATGTTGAGTATGTCATTGGTTTTTCACAGGCATTACTTAATTTCCAAATATACTGTACTGCATGTCATCCTCCAAACATTAATGCATTACTGTAATTACGTTCTTCACAATGTACAACTTTATATGACATGAGAAATTTCTTACTGTATGACTTGATGTCTGTGTGCAGACACTTTCTTGAGTGTTTATGTTCTTTATATGCTGTTATGGCAGTGTTTGCTGTAATGACTTGTAAGCATGCCCATTATAATCATGTAGTAGATGCTCTCCACTTATAAACAAAGACCTTGAACTGCTGTAATGTCATCAGATCTGTGTTGTCGTTTGTTACTTGTGCACTTCAGGTGCTATTATATTACTGTTTATGATGTACATGAACATAAACACAGGCTTGTAAAGATAATATACCTCCCTGTCTATGTTTGTCAAATGACAACAAATGGTAAAACATGTCCCTTTCTGCTCTGTGTGACACAATAGCTCTATGGCTCATTCCTTGTTTATACAGGATGAAGTAGAGGATTCAGCAAAAGAGTCAGTTATCAGGAATACTTTCCCTGTGCATACATGTCATATTCAATAACTGCAGTGTATGCAAACAGCCCCTAGTGTATCCACTGTCATTGCTGTTATCTCAAATCGGCATGTTATTAACATTAATATCACATTTACTCCCGTTTCTTACAGTGTTGCATTGTATCCTCTCATATCAATTGTTAGCATTTTAGCTTTTAGTGATGTATATGGTAAACAATTTGAAACAAGATTATTTATTATTGCATCAGTTTGGATGCCTTTCTGTTGAAAATATTTCTATGTGACATAATCATGTTTAAATGCATTGGCATAGTAAATTTTCTCCATTTGCTCTCCCCTCATACTTATGTCTGCACTAGTAAAATTGTATTCCATGTACTTTCTACCAGTTTCACAACCCCTGCATCTTATTTCTTATAATCAACTTGCCCTTACTTCATATAAGCTGTCTGCTCATGCTTGGATAATATGTTTGCTTACAGACAAGCATGTTTGTTTACACTGGGTACTCATATTTTTTTGCACTATTTCTTGGTCACCAACACTGCTGCTGGTCATGAAACATTGCTTGGAAATGTGTAGGCTTGATGAGCAACACGTATATTCAGTGAGCACTGTTGCTCATTATGCTAGCGTGCTTTAATCATGTAGGCTTTGCGCAAAGCCTACAGGATTGTTAATGAATCCCAGGGATTCTCAATATTTGTATTAATTACACAGAAATGGAGTGTGATACTGTCCTGTTGACAGTGGCATATGCAAGCAGTGCACATTACTTAAAGATTGACATTAAAACATGGTGGGTAATTTGAAATCATCCAGAGATGTAATAAGTGTTTATTAAAGCAGATAAATGAAAAAAACAGTGCCTGCAAACGTTCGAAATCCGTCCCAGCAGTTTATTAAACCATTCAAGTTCACAAGTCAAAATCAGACACAAATACTGTTGTTAACGCTTTTTTAAAAAACTATAATCAACCTGCGTTTTCGTCCTTACATATAGGACTTCATCAGACAATGTTTTAATTAATTGATAACATTTATATACTAATCTACTTATATAAATTGTCCATTCACCTTGCTTAATTATTTAAAACCTCCTATCACATTGGGAAATCTCATAAATATTAATGCCATTCAGGGAAATACGTAAAACAACAAATACATGAAATGTTTGCTCACTTTTACACTAGACAAAAACTACTCATAAAAATTCTATAAAAATACAATAATTAATTCATTCATCCTTTAATAAATAATCATATAAATATTTATTTAAATATTAATTTAAAACATATGTGTATGTAAAAACAAGCTTCCTAAAAACATACTATTCACTTTGTGTGTATTTAAATATTGAGTGGTTTATTTGATGAAATAATGCCCTCTAGTGTCAATTTTGAACATTACAACAATTTTATCTATATCTTATTAGCTCTTATTTTTAATAGGGGTGTTATGGTAAGGAAATCATTTAAACCTGGTTTAGTGTTAGAATCCAAATAAACCTGCCACCATAATTCTTTTGATTCTAATATTTCCTCCCATAACCCACCCCTGATATCTGGCAAAACTTGATCAAGTACAAAAAATTGGAACCTATATTCGGGACATGTGGTTGTGTGTTTATATAAGGCATTTGTACTCTTCGCTTTCAATATGTCATAATTATGCTCATAAATTCTTCTTTTTAAACAGCGTTCCGTTTTACCTATGTAAAACGACTGACATTTCTGACAAATAGCCATGTAAACAATACCCTTGCTTTCACAGTTATAATAATTTCCACTTTTGATACATTTATCTCTACTTACTATCTGTATTGTTTGTTTGTTAATTATGTATGGGCACTGTTGGCATCTACCACATCTATATGTCCCATTCCTTCGTTGGTTTCCCTTAGATAATTTACCACTACCTCTTTCCAATATTTTGCCTATATTTGGTGGATTTTTGTACACTATTTTAGGTGCCATCTTAGTTATTTCTTCTATATCTGTTAATGAACTAAAATTATTCCATTCTTTTTTAAAAATTTCTCTCAATTTAATATTTGACTTATTATATTCCACTATCAGGCTCCCTGAGTAATTAACTTGTTCCTCCTTGTTACTCACCATTTCTTGATTAGTCATTTCTGTATTCCTCTGGGCACCCTCATTTTGATCCAAAATAGGTCTGAACCTATCTAACCTACCCAGCTCTACTTCTTTTCGTAAATTCTCTATAAAACTCATGGGATATCCTCGTTCTAAAAACATATTTGTAAGAGTCTTACATTCTTCTTGAAAGTCCTTCTCATCTGATGTCATCCTCGAACCTCTTACAAATTGTCCCTTCACTATATTTTTCTTACTATAGAAGGGATGTGCACTTTCATAATGTAAATAAGAATTTACATATGTATCTTTTCTATAAACCTTACTTCGAAATTTACCCTTTTCTTTATATATTTCTATATCTAAATATTTCAACTTTTCTTTGTTTATAGTATACGTAAATTTCAAAAAAGTAGTCGTTTGATTAATATATTCCATGAATTCAGAAAATTTCTCCTGCGTCTCTACCCAAAAAATGACTATATCGTCCAAAAATCTGAAATACTTTATCCAACAATCCTTAAATTTACAATTAGCTATGAATTGCTCCTCCCATCTGGCTAAGACAATGTTTGCAAATGTGGGGGCACAAACTGCCCCCATCGCAACACCCGTTCTTTGTTGGTAATAACCACCGTCAAACATGATGTAATTATATTTTAAGACAGTGTCCATTAGTGTCACACTTGCTATTTTGTCTTCCAAACTTAAATTTTCATCACTAAATATCATTTGCTCAAACATGTCCATACCTTCTCCAAAAGGAATACATCCAAAGAGGTCAATGACATCTATAGTGATAAACAATAAGTTTTCCTTATACATATCCTGTTTAATTACCCCTAATAGGTTCCAGGAATCCTTTAATATAAAATTATTTTTTAACCAGATATGTTTAGTTTTATGGTCAACAAATTTAGCTAAAGGACCCGTCTTGGCTCCTGCTGCAGAGACTATGGGTCTAAGGGGGGGGTTTGTCATATCCTTGTGTATTTTTGGTATCCCAAAAATATAGGCTATCTTGGGTTTCTTAACCTCCAAATATCTATAGGTTGTTTCATCAATAACCTTCTCTAACACCAAATTTTGTAAAATTATATCTATTTTTTGATAGCCTATATTAATTTCATTCAGGGATACCTCTCCATACTTATGATTATCACTCAAGATGGAATTTAACTTTCCTTCATATAATATTTTGTCCATGATGACAATACCCCCACCCTTATCCGGCTTCATTATTCTAAGTGAGGTGTTACTGCTTAAATTGTTTAAAACCTCCATCTCTTCTTTATTCAGATTATAATGGATCCACCCTTTGTTGGAATGTTTTCTAACTGTGTTAATCATTAAATTCTCAAAATTCTTGATTTGAGGAATCAATGGGGGGTTAAAAATTGACTTTCTCTTTAAAACACTTTCATTAGTCCCTTTTCTTTTAATACCAGCCCTATTAGCCATGACTTCCAAATTAATTTTTCTCGTAAATAACTTGACATCTAAGATGGTACGAGTGTCATCACTTCTTTTATTAGGTATGTACTTCAACCCTTTACTAAATAAAGAAAAATGATTAGGATTCAGAATAAGGCTGCTAAAATTATAGATAGTAAAATTGTTGTAAATGTGTTTAACTTCATCCTGTATTATTATTTCTTTATTTAAATCTGTATACTTATTTTCTAGGGTCGGGGCATCTACATGTACCTTCCCCTCCCTCTTCTCCCCCCCCGATTCTGAAAATTTCTACCATGATGAAAATTATTTGCATACTCATTATTCATTTCACCTAAAGGTGGAAATTCCACTTCATAATCTTCACCATACCATCCATCATCCATTCCAGTCCCTTTTTTATATTCAAAAACTG
Source organism: Protopterus annectens (assembly GCF_019279795.1). NCBI lineage: Eukaryota > Metazoa > Chordata > Ceratodontiformes > Protopteridae > Protopterus > Protopterus annectens. The sequence continues at coordinate 864,438,418 of NC_056732.1, read as the reverse complement.
TATTATTAACATTATTATTCCATTTGTTTCTGAATTTTTTCGCCCTATTTCCTTGATATACTGGTTTGGGGTAGTTGGTGTGATTTTCATACTCCTTTACATCTCTATTTAATTTTAACAATTTACGCTGTATCACTTCTTCACATTTTTTATCTATTTCATTCCTTATTTGGAGGTACTTATCCTTTTCCTCCTTAATTTCATGCAGCAAATCTGTTGTAATACAAGTATCTAATAACTCTATTTCACTTTTCAATTCCATTTGTTTACTTTCATTTTCATTAATAATTAATTGAATAACCTCTAAACCACATTTATTAAATACATCTAACAAACATTTATGAAAATGGGAGCCAATCTGCACATTATTAGGGTATCTGTATACCCTTAAACCCTTAGGGACTATCTCCCTTTTTAAGCATTCCCTTAAATAGGCATTTTCAATACTGAGTAATCTATATTTAGTTAATAAACTATTAAATCTACTAAATTTCATACTATAAGATGCATCATCATAAATAACTTCTTCATTACTAACAAAATTGTCAAATTGAAAGTCCCTTTGAAGCCATTCAGAAGTCGTTTTTTTGTGTACATTATTAGTATTAGGGGCAACAGTACCTTGTAAGCCTGTATTTGGCTTCGCTTTTCTTTTCGGTTTAGCACCCAAATCTTTACTGAATGTGTTAGCCAGTTCCTCCTCCGTGGATCCATCAAGTAAACAGCCTGGGGTGTCATTAGGATTAAACAAAGTACCAATTTGGAGGTCGCCGGCTCCTTTGTTGACGCCGATAAGCTCCCTCTTCCTTTTCCCCTTAGGTTCCTCCAATTCAACGGCTTCTTCTACTCGATCCACGAATTGCTTACTTCCGCTAATGAAACTTGCACAAAGAGGTGTTAGCAAGTCTATTAATTCGGTAAGTTGCCCTATAAGCCTCCTGGCTTGTCCTCCTTCCTCCTGCGCTTCACCGGACATCCTGCCTGAGTACGGTTTCCGAACGCTGAACCTTCCGTACACAAGTAATCTCCAAAACAGGTATCAGCACTCGAACAAACAGATAAATGAAAAAAACAGTGCCTGCAAACGTTCGAAATCCGTCCCAGCAGTTTATTAAACCATTCAAGTTCACAAGTCAAAATCAGACACAAATACTGTTGTTAACGCTTTTTTAAAAAACTATAATCAACCTGCGTTTTCGTCCTTACATATAGGACTTCATCAGACAATGTTTTAATTAATTGATAACATTTATATACTAATCTACTTATATAAATTGTCCATTCACCTTGCTTAATTATTTAAAACCTCCTATCACATTGGGAAATCTCATAAATATTAATGCCATTCAGGGAAATACGTAAAAACAACAAATACATGAAATGTTTGCTCACTTTTACACTAGACAAAAACTACTCATAAAAATTCTATAAAAATACAATAATTAATTCATTCATCCTTTAATAAATAATCATATAAATATTTATTTAAATATTGATTTAAAAACATATGTATATGTAAAAACAAGCTTCCTAAAAACATACTATTCACTTTGTGTGTATTTAAATATTGAGTGGTTTATTTGATGAAATAATGCCCTCTAGTGTCAATTTTGAACATTACAACAATTTTATCTATATCTTATTAGCTCTTATTTTTAATAGGGGTGTTATGGTAAGGAAATCATTTAAACCTGGTTTAGTGTTAGAATCCAAATAAACCTGCCACCATAATTCTTTTGATTCTAATATTTCCTCCCATAACCCACCCCTGATATCTGGCAAAACTTGATCAAGTACAAAAAATTGGAACCTATATTCGGGACATGTGGTTGTGTGTTTATATAAGGCATTTGTACTCTTCGCTTTCAATATGTCATAATTATGCTCATAAATTCTTCTTTTTAAACAGCGTTCCGTTTTACCTATGTAAAACGACTGACATTCTGACAAATAGCCATGTAAACAATACCCTTGCTTTCACAGTTATAATAATTTCCACTTTTGATACATTTATCTCTACTTACTATCTGTATTGTTTGTTTGTTAATTATGTATGGGCACTGTTGGCATCTACCACATCTATATGTCCCATTCCTTCGTTGGTTTCCCTTAGATAATTTACCACTACCTCTTTCCAATATTTTGCCTATATTTGGTGGATTTTTGTACACTATTTTAGGTGCCATCTTAGTTATTTCTTCTATATCTGTTAATGAACTAAAATTATTCCATTCTTTTTTAAAAATTTCTCTCAATTTAATATTTGACTTATTATATTCCACTATCAGGCTCCCTGAGTAATTAACTTGTTCCTCCTTGTTACTCACCATTTCTTGATTAGTCATTTCTGTATTCCTCTGGGCACCCTCATTTTGATCTTGTTTATTAAAGCAGTTATTAATATTAGCTAGATTGTCTTATTGCATTAATACTGCAACAGCTCTGTGACCTACTGGCAAACAAATGCTGCCATCTTATTCCCAGCACAGAATTTTGTCACTCATAGTCAGCATTAAATATGTATAGCTATGTAGATTAATATTGCAGAAATATGATATGAATAACTTGTGTTGATTGTGCAATATCACAAAAAGATAGTGCAGTACTAAGTCCTGCTATACATTGTTGGAAAGTGCTTTAAAATATAAACAATACACGCACTGAAATAATGAATCCATCTTGCATGCTTGCAGAAATATAAATCTTTGTTTGTCTATAATATTGCTAATTTTTGACAAGTAATATACCATTTTCTTGATAATACCTCCAATAGGAAACACATTGTCTAACAGTTTTCATATTTTTGGACTTATTACCAATTACATGAAGTATGCTCTTAGAGGATTTGCAAGAATGCCTTTCAGGAAGAAACTCATTTTCTGGCATGAAAATTGTCAGTAAACAAAGAGATTAATCAGCATTCTGTTGCCTAGTGCTGAATGAGTTAACATCTTCCTGCAGTTACATGTCATGGTACCATGGCTATGGCAACTCTGCATACAAACTTATAGCAACATTTGCACATATGTCTCAATGTATATATAAATGCTATAAATGCATGCATGTGTGTGTGTGTGTGTGTGTGTGTGTGTGTGTGTGTGTGTGTGTGTGTGTGTGTGTGTGTATGTGTGTGTGTTTACTGAGATATATTTATAGCTTAGTTATGGTTATAGCTATGATCCTTATTTATTCGCAAGTAAGTATTGATGTTGCAGTCTGTTTCTCTGTGTAAATGTATCCATATATATGTCCATATATATTGATGTAAATTATATTGATGTAAACCTCCCTATATGTATTGGTGTATGTAGATATAAGAACTATAGACATGCATGTATATATATATATATATATATATATATATATATATATATATATATATATATATATATATATATATATATGCATACATACATTAATGTATGTCTATGTTTGTTTGTGGCTCACTATATGCATCTCAAACACATGTATGTCCATGTGTATTTGTGGATCATTGTATGTATCACAAACACACGTATTTATGTCTATGTGTGCTTGTGGATCACTGTATATATTATAAACACACATGCTTGTGATAAACTGATGTTAGCAAGGACAAAACACTCAGCAATGTATTTTATTCTGAAGCTTGTATTCCATCTTTAGTGCATTGTATCCAGTGGTGTGCACACTACTCAGGTGTTGAATTTATAGGTCTCCTATGCCCCCAAACCCAAGGTAGTTGACACTCTCTCACTAAAACCCATATTAATTGTTATTTCCCCTCCTTTTATCACAGTTTCCAATGTTATACTCAGACCCTCTTGTAATCTGCTTTAACTCTTAAGGTCTAAAAATACAGCACATCTTTGCCCATAGGAGGTACTCACCTGTGGGTACAAAAAGATAAATTTGGCTGATAGTTTTGGTAGCCTTTTCTGCTGTCTCTCAACTGTGGTTCAACCTGCTCTGTTCGCTCCCTTACCCTACCCCTATTCCCACCCACCTCCTCTTTCATTAGATTTATTCTGTTTCCCTAACACACCCACTCCAACCCCTGCCTATCACATTGATCCTATCAATTTCCAGCCTATCACATTGCACCTATCACTAGCAACACACTTAATCCACATTACTTCTGTTACTACTAACCCAACAAATACTTCACCAAAATGCTACTTACACCCAGTGCCAAGAATCTATCCTTCTTCTCCACACTTGTAACCTTAATAGCGTACACCTATACAGTCATAGACTTCCACAACCTCCACATAGCAGTTTATTACTCCCCAATAAATTCAGAAAGAGCCAATCCCACAAACTCACCAAATTATATTATTATATCACCTTTTCTATTTCATACCTTCATTCCTTACCAAATCTCATTTAAGATGCTTAACACATACTCCTCCCTTAACTACAATATCAAATTGCTAAGACTTCTGAACAAACTTAAGGTCCTCCACTCTCCCTTTTACAACTCCATCCTTCTAAGGGGTGATATTCATCCAAATCTTGGTCCCCCACACTGTCCTCAATCTAGTTCTCATATACTGGTATCTGTCTTGTCTCCTGCTAACTGTTTTGATCACAAATCTTTCGACCTCTTAACCTCGAAAGCTTACTAAATAAAACAACTGAATTTCATGCTGCAATCATCCACTATTCACCACATGTATCTATCGTAACCAAAACCTGGCTCAAACCACACAGTTAAGACCAGGGCATGCTGCCTCCAGGCTTCAATATGTCAAGGTATGATAGAACTGATAAACGTGATGGCGGTGTTGCTATACTTTACAAAAATCATCTCCAACTCATGAGTCTCACACCCTTTAATAATTTCAAATATGGAAACCCTAATTACCCGCCTACAAATTAACCCTCATAAATTTATCAACATAATAGCTTTATGCCTTCCCCCAGGCAACAACTCATCTACCATAGAAGATTTCTTAAGCTGTTCATCTTCTACTCTTATTTAAGAAGCAATCATAATGGGTAACTTCAATTTATACTGGAGTACTATTTGTTCCAACAATCTCTCAAATCATATTAATCTCTGTGTTTTTTCTCAGTTAATTTTCAATGCAACCATGGTTGACTAACACTCCAAAAAAGAATCTGTACTTGATTGGGTGCTCATCAACTCTAACCCTGACTCATATTAAGCAGACTGTCTACCTGGCTCCCTAAATGACAACTTACCTACCTTCCTTGTAAAAAACATTCCTCACCCCCAGTGTGGCCAAGTTTAAACTCATCTGCAATAAATCAAATTTCACCCCAGATACATTTACCTCTCTTCTCCAACAAGTTGACTATACCACCCCATAAACACATTCAACATGACCTAACAGTTCAATACTTCAACAACAAATTCCTCTCTTGCTTAAATGCACTAGCTCCATTCAGAAAAATATGCACAGAAATACAATACACTTGCTGGCTCTCTTCAGAAAGCTACTCAAAGACAAAGACAGGGAATGGCATAATTACCAACTTTCCAAAAAGTCTCATTCCCTTCTAAAGTTCTGCCATCTTCGCAACATAACAAAACAAATCAAGCATGAAAAAAACAGTACTATACATCAATCCAAAACAAGTACCATACAAACCCCCCAAAAATTATGGCATTCTATTAAACAACTCCTTAAACCATGTCAAGCCTCCACCCCTTCTCCGAACCCAACTAGCTCATCTAACAATATAGCTACACAGTTCAACAATCACTTTGTAAATTCTATATTATCTCTTGTTAAAGACAACAACAGCTCCCAGTTATCACTACCCATCCATTTTGAAAATAAGCCAGACTCCTTCAAACTCCAGCCCATTCCAACCCACTGCATGAGAAAGCTCCTAGCCAAACTTAAAATCTCCAGTCCTGGTCCTGCCCTACCACCCAGTGAATACCTCAAACTTGCTGCTGCTCACATTCCTTACCCTGTCTCTATTTTAAAAATCAATCTATCGCCAAGCAATATGTGTCATCTCTTTGGAAAGTATCCCATGTCATCCCTCTCCATAAAGGTGGTGCTTCCATAGACTTTACCAACTATAGACTCATTCCCTTACTCTCCCCCTTAGCTAAAATATTGAAAAAATGTAGCCATTCACAGCTGCTTAACCATCTCTTAATAAATGACCTACTGTCCTCTACACAACATGGAGTCCACCCTAAATATAGTATGACAACTGTCTTAATTAGTTTCATAGACACAGTGAACCAACATAGAAACACTGGCTCACTCACACCCTCTATATTCCTTGACTTATCCAAGGTCTCTGATACAGTCTCCCATAAACAACTCATCCACAAACTAACTTCTCTTAAGCTCTCTCACTCAACCATCTAATGGTTCATCAGCTATATATTCAACAGACAACAAGCTGTTAGATGACAAGATGAACTATCTCCATTGCTGCCTATATCTGTAGGTGTACCTCAAGGATCTATACTTGGCCCCCCTTGTGATTACCATTTTCACAAATAGATAACAAACAGCCACTCAGCATGCTACTATAATCCAATATGCAGGTGACTCCTCCCTCATATACTCAGCTCCAACACTACCTTTACTCCTTAAAAAAACTCAATAATCCTTCCTTGATATATAAACATTCCTCAACCAGTCACAGCTTATACTCAACTCATCTAAAACTAAACTTATGATTTTCTCCAATTGCAGGAAATCCCTTGACCTTAGCTCCTTGTCCATCTACTCATCTAACAATATCTGTATTGAGCCAGTTGAATCTACTAAGCTACTAGGAGTCACCATAGACAAGGACCTTAAATTCGATAGACACTTAGACTTAGTCATCAAGAAAGTGCAAATTAAGTTAGGCTCCCTATATTGAATAAAGCCCTTCTTAACAGAATCCACCTGACTAGCCATCAATAGAACTGACCTCCTATCTAGCCTCCTGTTGCCTCACCCATTTTCACCAATCTAAGAAAATATGACTTAACTAAACTAGAATCATGTTATTACAAAATAGCTAGATTTGCTGCCAACCATCCAAATAGGGCCCATCATTGCATCACTCTTCGCAAATATAACTGGATAGAACTCCCCAACCAACTAACTCACAACCAGTTGGTACTAACATTCTCCACCCTCCTTCACCCTGAAAACTGACCTTCTATTAGCAAACTCGTCCATTCCTACTCAAGCAGCAGGTCTTGAAGGTCAGTAGGTCAAAAAACACATACGGTGACTCCCTATACTCTCAAAAATTGGCAAGATTTGGAACAGTATACCACAACACATTCTCAATACAGACAACACATCTAAATTCAAACAGCTACTTAGGGAACACCTCAAGCATACTTGGCTCTGTTCTTGCTGTAGACCTGATTAACATTGGGACTAGTTCAACAAAATTCTAGCAACCACTTGTGCCTTTACATTTTCTTCTTCCTCTATTTCTTCTTTCTTTCCGTGCATATTTATTGCCAAATTTATGATTTCCTGACCTTTCTACTACACTCCTACATCTGCTCTCTCCTGCTTTATTCTGTTAACTCAAACCTTAACTCATGTTCTCTAATTAAATATTATCACTTAAAGAAATAGAATTCACCTGTCAATGTATATTCTAAGTTGTCACCTTTCCTTCATATCTATACTATTGTGTGCAAGTCTAGTTCTGTGATGACTGTAATCTGAAAGCTGCTAAATTTCTGTAAACAACACTTTGTAACTTTTGTGCTGTGCTAATATTGTGCTTGTGGAGCTTTTCTCCCTGGGCTTCCACTGAAAAAGGGTCTGCAATGACCCAGTCAGACATTCCTGGTTAACAAACAGAAAATAAATAAAATAAATATTTATGTCCATGATGTCCATGTGTGTTTGTTGATCACTGTATGCATCACAAACATGTGTCGATGTCCATATGTATTTGTGGATCACGGTATGCATCACAAACACATGTGTTTATGTCCTTGTGTGTTTATAGGTCACTGTATCCATCACACTAAGGTTAAATACAGATGGATATTTTCTTACATTGCCAATCATTAGTACATTTAGTCATTCTCATTGGAAAGGCACATAACACTCAATACATGTGCCAAATAAAAACAAAAATCATAGTCAGCACATGCACATACACACCCTGTATAGATTACTACTACTGTGCATATTCTATAGTGTCAGACAGATGCAGACTATCAGAACAACAGTGAATAGAAATAAACTTGTAACAAGAATAAACCACTTACTAGGGTCTGCACAATTCTAAGGGTTTCATTTATCTACTGCAAAGTCTGTGTATACTGCATAGGTAATACTAGGATATACACCTGCAAGTAGGTCTGTGTCACACTGTCCGCATTAATGGCTGGAGTGTGTAACCTGCAGGTTATTCACGTTATGAACACATACTCCATTTATGGAAATAGGTCTGCATTTGTAGCCTTTTTGAACATGCATATAGTGGCAAGCCTAGTATTGCTGCAGGCAGCATTGTGTCAGTGCATAGTGCCGGGCCAGAACTCTTACATCATAGTTATCCACCAATCTTGTATGTGTACTTACTTTGAATTCCCTCCAGCTGGTATATGTAGAAGCAGACATACAGCTTCCCTAACCTTTTGGTCAACACTCGGGTATCTCACCTTAACAAGTTGTTAGTCTGAACATTGATGATTGTGTTAATGTGTACCCTGATCAGTAGAAGTCATCTACCTTTGCCATGCATCATCATGGTTACAACTGTGAGAAGAAGTAAGAAAACTACACACAGTTGATAACATTACCATGACTATATTTACATACCGGTGAGTGGAAGTTAGTTGTCAATATGAACCTTTCCACTCTGACCTTACACATTATGTTCTAATTTATGATTCTGGACAGCATTGATCTATGTGACTGCTTATGCTACAGCCTTGGTGGAGCTGTCAGAAAGTATGTATTGCCTTAATGATGCCACATCAAATAGGAGGTGTGCCTCCAACATAGTACCATTACCCCTGCATATGACTGTACACCAGTCCATGTTTTTGCTGTCCTCTACACATATCTGTCCACTATGTACACATATCTGTCCTTTGATTATATTTAACTGTATTTGTGTGAACCTGTATTTGCCATCTGGGGAACAATATTACAGAAAGAAGCACTTGCAGCATACAGACACCCTGCCTCTGTATTAAGGATACTGACATCTCTTTATTGTGCCTCACATATATATCTATTGTAGAGATGAATATATGTGTGTCTGCAGTCCAAGCTATATGCTATGTAAATACTTTGCACCATAATATTTATTGATATATAGTTACAATGACAACAGATCACACATTGGCATGACTGTTATGTGGTGATACAGTCAATGACATGGGTGTGGGTGACTTTGATAATTTAACCTGTGTATACCTGTAGCAGTGGTATGTCATTGCGCATTGCTGTAAACAAGAGTATGCTTATTTGTCAATGACTGGTCATAATGCTGCAGCATGCATTGCCCATGTCAGGCCATTACAACACCCATCTCTTCTTTAACTACTGGTGGAGCCTGTGGTTATTTCAGTTCAGTTGACTGGGGTTCTTGCAGGAGATCACATACTCCGTGGGCCTGCCAGGTCACAATGCTTACCACTACTACACTAATCTCCTCTAACAAATTCTTATTTGTTGCTCTCCCCTCCCTTCCTTGGCCCCTCCTTATCCACTATTTAAATGTTCTACTCTAACATTTGCTTTATGAGTAATAAATTCATTCATTAATAATATGTCTACATGTTTCAATGCTATATGATATTGTATTTATTTTGTTTTACTTATAGTATATGTGTATTATTCTGCATGCCATATATGTATTAATATTTGTATTAATCTATGTATTTACAGTATATTGTAATATGAGGTCAGTTTTCACCTATGTATATTTATTTTCTGTATCTCTATTTGGGGAGCTTTTCTCCCTGGTCCTCCATTGAAAATGGATACAATTATCAATTCAGACATTCCATGTAAACAAATGTCAGTAAATAAAATAAATACATGTATTACATTATGTAACATGAAGCTCAGTGACCACCTGCAGAACCTTCTGCAGTGCACACAGAAGTGTAACCTTGATGTATCCAGAAATCTGAACTGGGCTTTCCATATAGCAAACAGTCCCTGTATGACATTGTTTGTCATGGTGCGTACTGTACTGTACACATCATCCAGAAGCATGGAGAGATTTTCCACGTTGTCAAACATCATAACTGTAATGGATAACCGCTGTCATCTTATTGGATAATATATATATATATATATATATATATATATATATATATATATATATATATATATATATATATATATATATATATATATATATATATATATATATATATATATATAAATACCTACTAGATGACCTTTGGATATGAACCCATCAACAAACAGTATTATTAGGGGACTGTGCTGCAGATTGCTCAATTATATACACTTCCAGGGTATGAAACAATGATGTTTACTATGAGGCTCTCAACCAAGAAGACTGTGTGAGAGTTATGAGATAGTCATGGTTTTATTTATAGAAACATTAATCTTCTTCATTGGGGAGGGGTTCAGGTGGGGTTACTGATACATGGATGCAATCTGTTGCAGCAAGAACATGAGGAAGATTAGAAATTCCATATCAAGGTTATGTGGCAATTTGCCGGTCATGTGGTATTGTGTAAAACCACATAGCTACTGAATTATGACACATGACTGCCAATATGTTTTCTAAGATGTGCCACACAGCTTTCTGAAACACCAATACAGTATCACTCATTTGATGCTTGAGTATCCCAGAGGCAAGTATACAGAGTGGCAAACATACCTTTGTTTCAAGAGGAGCAGAGTTACTCATAGAATGTGTGGTGACATGAACCACTCGTGTTTTACTCTCACATACAGTAGCACGTTCATAGGTTCATAGGTGCTTACTAGGCTACTGGCCCAAGATCCATTCTAAGCCAAGTGAAGCTTACCTCAAATTTACCAAAATATTGTTGACTTGCATCACTGCCCCAAGGAATTGCACAGTCATGATACAGGCTTGTTCACAGTCTGCTGTAAAATGAAGGACATAGATGCAATTTCCCATCCATTGGTCCAAGTTATGTTTTAATACAGTTAGGGATGAGCTGTGCGTCACATGGATGGGAAGACTGTTCCATAGAAGGAATAATCTCTGAGACTCATACCTGTCCCTCCAACATATCCAGTTTATGTTGCAGATGAGGTTTAGGACCTTAGAATTAGTATTTCTGATGTTATTTGTTTAGTGGATGTGGAACAGAGGATGCCTAGAAAGCTAGTCATAGATCGACACACAGAAGTCTGTAGGAGACCGAGTACAGGGATAGGGCTTTGAGATAGTCCACATAGTACTTGCTGTTTACTCCCATTATCCTTTTAGTGAGAAACCACTCTGGTCCCTCAAGCTTTGGCAAGTGCAGGTCAGGTACATGCCAAGGAATACACTGCACTTGGTAAATGGTCTGATGAGAGCTGAGTACAATGGAACAAGGACCACTTTAGACCTGGATGCCATACCATTACTTATATGTTATGCAATGAATTATGAATTTCTCTCCACAGTAGACATGTAGTGTTTAAAGTTCAGGTTGCTATCAACATGTGTTCCCAAGTCTCTGACCATTATGTCAACTTTTACAGGTGCATTATCAATGTGGTAATTTCCAGGAGTGGGCATCTTTCCCAAGGGTACCATTATGCATTTTTTTCACATTGAGTTTTAGTCCATGACTTTGGTACCAGCTGTCTGTTTGTGTAAGGCCTTTTTGAATAGTATTCAGCCAGAGACCCATGGTGTTTACCTTGACAGCATAGTCATAGATGCCAAAATGAAGCGACCCCAGCAACAATCCTTGTGGGACTCCACTAGTGACTGTCCTCTTTGTGTAGGTGGATTACCCTATCCTAACTTCTTTTGTCTTGATTGGAAGCCAGCTGGCTAACTATTGGGTAACATATGGCTTTATGCCTAATTTTATAGGATTACGTACATTGTCCTTACCAACTCTCTGGCAAGCATATATATTGCTTTCAATTCCTTATAAGAAATTTGACATAAGTGAAATTTGTCCTGCATCTTTGCTATCTGGAAAAAGACTGTGTAAGCAGGTTTTCCCCATCAATGTCCTGCAGCACTCTGACTGCATTGCAACTTTGCAACAAAATGGAGCATGCTTAAAGCTCTGAAATTTTATATATATATATATATATATATATATATATATATATATATATATATATATATATATATATGTGTGTATATATATTTTTATCACTGAGGTAATAGCCTCTGTCATCTTTCCTACTCTGCAAATGACATCTACAGCTGTTTGCTGCTCGGGAAACTTGTTAACACTTCGGTTAAACATTATGTTACAGAATCAGGCATTGTTCAGTTTATGTTACAGTTTTATTATGAAAAATACAATTTGATTGAATGCTGAAATACTCTTTCTATAGACTATCCCAAACTGCTATTAGAGGAAATATTTGGAATCCATACACTTAGCATAATCCTATATATATATTATGCTTTATTGGGTACCATTACTAAACCTGAAAAATAAAAGGAAGCATACACTGTACAGGACTTGAGCCTAGTTTCTGCGAGAACAAGAATGTCTAGGGAGTGCAGGAAGATTCAGATATGAAGTTTAGCTGTACTGTTGCAGAGAAGCTGGATAACTAGGTTAAACAGTTTTAAGGTATTATTATCTATGGATCTTTGCAAGTTTTGGTTTCATGTCAATGTAGCTAAAATAAGCTCAGGTCACTTGGCAATTTTGAATATATTCTGTGTGTGTCTTTCTTTCTTTCTCTCTCTCACTATATATGTATGTGTGTGTGTGTGCGTGTGTGTGTGTGTGTGTGTGTGTGTGTGTGTGTGTGTGTGTGTGTGTGTGTGTGTCTGTCTGGTACAGACAGAAGCACATAAATGACTTAAATATTCTTAGTAGTTGCATTTTATCCTAAACCACTTCTTGTCTTTCTGCTTTCCTTACGTGGACTCACTCTTCTTTCATAAATTTCCATCAGTAGAATTGAAATGACTATAGTCTCCAAAATAATGTCTGTCAGTAAAAGAGTAAAACAGAATGATGCTACATTTGTTACAAAATACGTATATTACTATATCTTGTGTTGTTTTGATCATAGCATATATTTTGTTTTGCTTTCACATAAATTGCATATCATTATTTCTAGTCACCAAATTGAATAGTACAATGTGAAATAGTGTTTTAGCTGACATCTTCTTGAAACACTATTTATGGTCTCAGTCAAATGAGTTTGAGTCAAATGAGGTTTCTATCATATGATAGGGATCCGCTATAACACATCATTTCAGGGTAAATGTAATGTGAAAAACAAAATGCACCATCTTCACTTGGTCATTCCACTCCCTGTCGTAACACACCATGGTTTATGTCAGAATACAAAATGTATGTCAAAATAGGAGTTTTCAATTCACAATAACATTATGTTGATAAAATGCATTCATCCTATAAGAGTTTGGTTTTTTTCTTTCTTTTATTCAACAGTGTGGTATTTTATAATGCATTTAAAATGCTGTATGCTGACTTTCAATCATAGCAGTGTAAAGACCTTCAACAAGACTTTTTTGCAGCTTGCACATTTAAGGAAGAAGGACCAAATTTGTCTTTAGTGGATAACTCCTCAGGAAAACAGTTATGATGGGGGCCTGTTGGATAACATCTACATTACATCAACAAATGATTATAGACAGGTATACTGTCTTCTAGAACTGCCTCACTCCCCAAATCAATATCAACTACTTCCTACACATAACCTTATTTATAAACAAGAAAAATGCCATATAACTCAACTCCCAACCGTCATCATTACTCATCAAAGGGTCCTATCACACAGTAGATACAAGAACCACAACTAATAACTAAATCAAACAACTCTGTTAGTGACTCTATCCATTGCTGGTGCATTTGTATAATCTGGAACTCCATCCCTCCATTCCTTATGCAATATTTCACATGAAATCTTTCAAGTCCCAACTAAAGTTGCACAGGCTAAAACAGAAGGTCTTTGGCTAACGAAGTTTGCAGATGACTGCAAACTGGAAGCCATAATTGAAACTCCTAACGATGTGGGCATCCTACAAAAGGGCCTCACTGAGTCAGATGCCTGGTGTCAAAGCCATGGCCTCAAGCTCAATGCCAAAAAGTGCATTGTCATCCCCTTTGGTAAAAACACTGTACCCATGAACTACCACATAGGTATTAGTCTACTTAACACCGAAAGTGTGATAAGAGACCTTGGGACACAGGTGAACACTAGTCTCTCCTTTGATAATCACATTGCCACAGTGGTCAGGAAATCCTTGTACATGGCACACCTCATCACAAAAGGTTTCTCATCCAGAAAAAAAGAGGTCATTGTTCCCCTCTACTCATCACTCATTAGATCCATTATAGAGTACAGCGCCTCTTTTGGTATGTACCTCACAAGACATCTACAACAACTGGAGAGGTCACAGAAATACCTCACAAAGAGGATTACTGACCTCAAACAGATACCCTATGCAGACCGTCTCAAAAAACTCCAGCTTTACTCCATCGTATATCGCCTACTCAGAGGCGATCTCTGCCTAACATGCAAAGCTATGTCAAACCCAGAGCTGTTGGACATGCTCCACTTAAAGAAATCCCAATCCCTCCAAACTACATGCTGTAGAGACCTAAACCTTGTCACCACATTAAACAGAACATGCTGGAGGGATAGATTCCTGTCCCAGAGACTTCCCATACTCTGGAACAGACTACCTTTCTATGTCAAACAGAGCTCCTCATTAGCACTCTTCAAGAAAAATCTTGATGACTGGATGGGAAATAGGAAATTTACCCCAGGGATCACTTCTGTGGCTCTGCTCGACAGGGGCACAGGAAAATAATTTTCTTGGATGGCAAAAGCCAGAGAACCTTTTTGGCTAGGCTTATATAGGCCCTAGGGCCAACAGCCTAGTACCTACCTATGAACCTATAATGAAAACATAGCAGTGTTCATGTTCAGCTCCTGACCAGAAAAAAATCCAATCTATCCACGTAGTATACTCCAAGATATGTTTTTAAATCACCTAATCTATGGACACTATAAATACATATATTTACAACTTGTGTTTATTGGTAAGTCAGTTTGCAGACTATTACCAGCCTAGTCAATAACCAGAGGTAAGACTCAAACCTTGTACCTTGTATCTGTGTGGTTATGACCTTAACAATATGGCAACTCTCATCCCTTTTCCCTAAACCACTTATTTTCCTCTCTCCTTCCCTTAGCCACTTCTTACTCTTGCTCTCATATCCCCATCATTATTTTTGTTACATCCTGGCTACCTACCAGTGGGATGTAATTGCTATAATGATTTATTAAGACACTTGGGGTGGGGAACTCAGAATAAATAAACCACTTCTTAGATGGTGTTTAACCATTTTGTTCACTTTCTGTATGTACCCTACATGGCACCTCACTCATATGTTCTAAACCCAACCTTAGCCCCAACCCTAAACCTAACTACAACCTGAACCATAATGCTAACCCTAACACTATCCCTGACCCTTACACTAAACAAGACACATACACACATACCCCCCCCCCCTTACATTATCTCCATCCCTACCCAATTTTCAGTTGAGATTGCAAGTTCAACAAGTAATATACTTGCTTTTTGTGCAGAAGGTTGTGTGTTCTGTTCCCATACCAGGATGTTTGATTAATTTGCCCATACTGACACTGCAGTGCAGCATAAAGGGGGTGCCGCACTTTACAGTTTGCATCCTATGGATGAGATGTGCAATTAAAGCCCCGTTGCCTGAGTCAGTGGTAGATTACACAGATGTAAAAGATCCTGTGGCACTCATTGAAAAGAAAAGAGGTACTTTTATTTATAAATAAAACAAGAAATGTATACAAGAAATACTGACATATGCAATAAAACAAACAAACAAAAAAGTGTATGTATATATATGTATATATATATATATATATATATATATATATATATATATATATATATATACATATATGAATGGGTCTGCATTGTTTCGTTGAATCTCATTTCACCATGACCACTTCGCTGAAAACACAAATTACTGAAAACTCATTTCACTGAACTGAACTTAATATATACGGCACTGTGTAGAATACTGTAAGGCAAGTAAAAGGTATATGCCCTTTTCCCCACTGTAGTGCGATCCTGGAGTTAGTATATATAGTTAGGGGGGTGTGGGGGGCACAGCAACCCACATTGGGGGGTGTGGGGGGTGTAACCCCTCATCTTGCTTGTTTTATATTGTAGTTTACCAAAAAGTTAAAAACAATACATTTTAAACAATAGGCATGCCTAGTTACAACACCAGTGATTAACTCTCTCCAGAAGAAAATATGTACTCAAACTAAATTGGGGGCTACACACCCACACCCCGCAATGTGGGGGCTGTGCACCCCCCAACTATATATACTAACTCCAGGATCGCACTACAGTAGGGAAAAGGAAGTATACCTTTTACTTGCCTTACAGTACTCTACTCATATATACTAACTGCAGTTCAGTGAAATGAGATTCAGTGAAGTGAGATTCAACAAAACAAAGTAGACCCATATATAAATATATATATATATATATATACACATATATATATATATATATATATATATATATATATATATATAAAATGTACGCAACTTCCATACTGAAACAAATTATGCACCATTAATTCCACAGGCTTTTTGTAATAATCATTTGCATAGTTGTCCACAATTAAATCATAATTCCATATTTTACTATACGATAATTCCTTATTATGTGCAATCCAATACATCCATAAGGAGCTACGTATGATTTTATCATAAAAGTTGTTCTTGTTAATATCAGGAGTATCATATAGACCATATAATTATGTTTCCAACTTCAAAGGAAAAAGACAATGTAAATGATTGAGTTGTTTATTTTCAGACCAACATAACTGTGCTCTACAGCATAGTAGAAAAGTACACTGCATAGACTATTCTACATTGCATATGTGGCATAATCTCTCTTTTTGAGCTTTATATTTTATCTGCCTTTTTACAGCAATTTATATATCATTAACTACCATAGGAAATCTCGCAATTCCAAAACAGTAAGAAATCTATGTTTCCTTTCACTTAACATACTTAACATTATAACTGGTAAATGTTGCCAAAGTCATCTAAATAAATATTAGAATCCAAATTCAGTTTTCATTGAAATATTTTAAAACTATACTCATAAATAATGGGGGTTAGTCAGTTTTGAGCTCTTCCTAGACTGTAATATCCCCCATATATATATTCATACTATATTATGTTTCCAATGTAAGATGTTAGAAACTATCTTAAGTATTTTGCAGAGATGCAAGGAAAAGAGAAAAATAACAGAATCTATTAACCCCAAATTTCTGTCCATCATATAACAATATATAATATGCCTTTTATCAGGATTAAGCTTCAATCCCACAGGAGAAAAAATGTAATAATGAACACTACTATATAATCTAATCTACTAAGAATCATTGTATTTAAAATAAACATCTTTTTATGAAAAGACATCAGGAATATAGACCATTTTTTCAGAATGCACTGTATTTGAAATAATACAGAATCATATATCATATGCACTTGATTTGTAATACCAAAGTGAATTCCTAATTTAGTACTATCAATAAGACTAAAGTCAAAAACAAGTGAATTATTACAGTGACCAAAACCTTACATTTTGAGATGTTAATCTGCAAACTGACTTTAAATATAAGACATGCCACCATCCTATGTACCAGTACTAAATAATCCTCAGACTTTGCCACTATATTAAAATAATCGGCATATGTTAAACACAAATAAATTCTAAGTCTGGAAGTGATTTCCAGAACTACTCTGGGAAAGCAACTTGAACATTCCTCCATCACAGCCTTCATTACTAAGCTAAATAAAAAGCTACTTTTTTTACACCTCAACAAAATGTAATAGATTTGCCAAGATGTCAGCCAAAGGTCTAATCCTTTATGAATAGTCTGAATATTAGAAATAATCTTAGGACTAATGTCATAACAACTCATAATATCCCAAATACTGTCATACAAAACCACATCAAAAGTTCTTCATATATCACAGGCAACTAACAAGCCATCATATTTTTTCCAACTTTTACAGAATCAAATAGGCCTATTTTTAATCATGCTTAACCCAGGCAGAAATATTGGAAGCAAAACTGTTAGTAGTTTAAGATATATTGCAAAGTATTATATGTGAGAGTAAATATTTGGAAAGGGTTAAAGGTCTCCAATTTGGAATTTCATTTTTTTTTACCTTTTTTTTATAAATAAATCGTACAATGTTATCACAGATGGTATTATTTAGTACGCCATTTGTGAATCATTCATTCAAAGATTAAAAAAAAATATGTTTTGCCTAAGTCTCTTATTAGTGTAAAAATTGTAGGGAATGTCATCTGGCCCAGGGGAAATGTCCAAGAAAACAAGGGAGAGAACTTTTTTTCAATTATTTAACAGTTATAGGCTGATTTAACTTTCTGATCATTCAAGGGATATTGGCATCACTTTCATGTATGAGACTGTTAAACTTTGCCACAGTCAAAGACGACCACAATGTAAGAACCAATAATATCAAACAGAAACCCCAAAAGATCATTGCTCAGTGCTTCTATGGTGTTGGATGCTGGAAAAGAATCCCAAGACCAACGGAGTAAAAAGCACATTTTATTATCCAAAAATACTTGCACAGGAAAATGTTAAGCACATACAGGTTCTTACAATCCTTTTTCAAATACTTTCATCCTGAATACCCTTAGGACATCATCAGAACAATGACAATATCATTCTACTTATAAAACCTTTATACGACCAGTGCAAATTGCATGTTAAAATGTCCAATCAGGAACTAATGAATGTTAGCCAAAAAAATAAATGAATATAAATCTTTAAATCACTATATCAAATCAAAACAAGCAAGTTGGAAAACAAATAATCAAGGGATATGAAAATAAATATAAACCTAAAACTTTAAAAACAATGACATCCTACCTAGTATGAGATTTAAATACACACACACACACACACACACACACACACACACACACACACACACACACACACACACACACACACATACGCACACAGACACACATACACACACACACACACACACACACACACACACACACACACACACACACACACACACACACACATATACATACTTTAATAAATATGTTGAAGATTAAAATTCCCAGACAAAATCGTATTTTTGCTATTTTTTGCATAGTAAACTTAAGGACATCATACAGAACGTAAAAAAAATAAATAATATTCCTACTATGTTAAACAATTCTTATAATACTTAAATACGTTAGTTAATAAAAACTGAATTTAAATGGCTCAATCCAAATAAAATATTACATCATCATCCAATTTGTACAAAAAAATGTACATAAAAACATATGTAAACAATGAATGCACTGTAGTCACCCTCCTCTCAAAGTTTAGCCACTTTTAATTTCAAAATTGACATACTGGATATTGAATCATTAATTCCTGGAAACACTGTGGTGTTTAACCATAACTGTCAGTAAAGTTCTTTGTAGTTAATTCTGGTCTACCAAAAACCTCCTGTGGGCCCACATGGAATCACTTCAAGAAAAGCAAATATTTATATAGCTGTTGTAGGTGTCTGGTCAAGTACATGCTAAACAGGGTGTTATATTTGATTTTTGGTGTAATGAGGGATGAGTAGAGATGGATGATGACCTTTTTCTTCCTGAATGCGAAACCTTTGGTTATAATAGGAGCCGCATAGAAGGACTTTCTGACCACAGTGGCAATGTGGTGGTCAAAGATGAAGTCATTATCGACCTGGGTGCCCAGATCTCTTATGGCCCCTTCAGTGTTCAGTGGGTTCCCATCAATGTGATAATTCATGGGAACTGAGTTTTTTCCAAAGGGGATGATAACACATGTTTTGGCGTTAAGCTTCAGGCCATGGTTCAGACACCAGTCATTATTCTCAGAGAGGCCTTTTTGTAGGATGTCTGCGTCACTTGGGGAGTTGATAATGACTCCTAGCTTGCAGTTATCAGTGAACTTGGTCAGCCAGAGTCCTTCTGCATTGTTCTGGACTTCTGAGAAGTAGATGCCAAACAGGAGAGGGCCTAGGACCAAGCCCTGTGGGACTCCACTCATGACTGATCGACAGTCTGACTTGGAATCCACAACTTTCACTCTGTGGGTCCTGTCTTTGAGCCAATTTGCAACCCACCTAGTGATGTAAGGATCGATGCCTAGTTTGGTGAGTTTATCAATGATACTTGAATGGGGAATGGTATCAAATGCCTTGGCCAGGTTGAGGTAGGCTGTATCCACAGCCTTACCCTTATCCACAGCCTTGGTGACTGCCTCAAAGAAGTCAACCAGGTTTAGCAGGCAGGATCTTCCCTGGAAAAAGCCAAACTTTGTGGGGTCAAGACTTTGGAGATTGCCTATATCTTTGTTAAACAGGTCCATGATGATGCACTCCATTGCTTTACATACCAGACTTGTCAGGCTGACGGAGCGATAGTTCCCAGGGTCTGTAGTTGCTCCCCCTTTATGGA
The DNA here is from genome assembly GCF_019279795.1 of Protopterus annectens. Taxonomy (NCBI): domain Eukaryota; kingdom Metazoa; phylum Chordata; order Ceratodontiformes; family Protopteridae; genus Protopterus; species Protopterus annectens. Next base: position 864,417,751 of record NC_056732.1, on the reverse strand, counting down.
GTGGGATGACTGTAGCAGTGTGCCATTCATTAGGTACATAGCCTGTGGTAAGGCTGTGATTGAACAGGGCACACAGATGTGGTGCCAGTTCATTTTGTAACTCATGTAGGATGCAGCCAGGGATATTATCAGGTCCCATGGCCTCTGTATTCTTGGCTTCGGACAATGCAGCTTTTGCCTGTGCTGCAGAAATGGTGGGTACTAGGCTTTCTTCTGATATTGTGATAAGGACTTTGGGCAGGGGGGGGAGAGGGATAAAGCTGACACTGAATCTGTCGGCCAGTTTGTTGGCTATATCTGTTGGCTCAGTATAGGTGGCGCCATTGTGCAATAACTCAAAGTAAATTTGGGTATTGCCTTTGAGGTTATCACTAACTTTCCTAGTACTACTATTGTTGCATCCAAAATTCTTATTTCTTTATTTTTTTTATAAAACTCCTTTTCTAGAATGTCTCATATTCTACCTACTTATCTATATAGCTTCCCATATTACCTGTATTTTTTTCATTTTTTTTTCTTATTTGTTATATCTGGTGTTTATCAGGCAAAAAATAAAATCCACTTTATTTTTTTATACCACCACCTCCAAACCTCCTATATCATTTCTAATGCTGTTTACATTTACTGCTGAAATTCTTAAATCATCCCTTCCCCCCTTTTGTAAGTGTTTTTCTTCCAGATCTTATTTTTCAGTTCCTTCTCCAAAGTCTCCTACCAACTTATTGTTCATTATCTCATTCTTGTTCTTCTCCTGTCTCTGTGTGTCCCTCTTCTTCCTCTTCACTTTCTAAAATTGCAAATCTGTTCCCTTCCTGTGTATTGCAACTTCACTTTTGTTATTTCTTCTCTACCTACCACTGCATTGTTTAACCTTTCTTCAGTTCCCCTCCCCATATGCCACATTCTCTGTAAACATCTTTTGAAGTAATATTTTGAATGTTTATCTTTCTTCTGAGATTTCTTCATCTTCTCTTTCCTTTTCTAATATGAGGCAGTCAAGCCAGAAGTGTCCAAATTCTTTGTTTTCTATATAAAGGCTTGCATTTTTTGCTGCATCCTCCTCTCCTCTCATTAACCACACCTTTGTTTATCACATTTTTGTACTAAAAGATTTTCTTCCAAACAGAAATGACATGCTTGGGTTGACCCCAATAGCTAACAAATCCTCTGTTACCATTCAAAATTAACTGAATTCCAAATTTGTTTAAATTTCCCATCCCTAACATCTATTTTTGCCAACACTTTCCAACCCCTGTCCCATACATTTCTTTCATCATATGTTTTTTTCATCTTTATGTGCTGTATTACAAGGCGAAAGAAAAACAGTTTTAATTCTTGCTTATCCTTATCTGAAGGACTAAATTGCAAATTTATTTTCTTTTTTAGTTGAGTCCTAAGATCTGAAATAAATAATCCTTCCATCGTGCTATGGTATTAGTTTTTCCAGCAAGTTAAAGCTTTCAAATGTCACTTGACAAAAAGGTTTAGCTCTGAAATGATTTAATGTTCTTCAATTATAGGTTCATAGGTTCATAGGTTGGTACTGGGCTATCTGCCCGAAGGCATATATTAGCCCAGCCACATTGTGCGGTATTTATCACCCCTTTAGTAGTTCCCTAGACCCTTGTACTAGCAGCTAGTACCCTTGGCCCCTATCTAGTAGTGCTGTTGGTGTGATGCCTGGTGTTAACTTTCTGTTGCCCATCCACTCATCAAGGTTCCTCTTGAAGAGTGATAGTGAGGGGCTCTGTCTTATGTAGATCGGGACCCTGTTCCATAGTAAGGGAAGTCTCTGCGAAGGGAATCTATACCTCCAGCATGTTCTATTCATTGTTGTGTTGAGGTTTATATCCCTAGAGCGTGTAGCTCAAGTAGATTTGGTTTTGCTAAGATGGAGCATGTTCAGCAATTCTGGGTTAGACATGGCTCTGTACGTTAGACAGAGACTGCCTCTGAGAAAGCGGTATGCAACAGAGAACAGTCTTAGCTTTTTCAATTGTGCTGCATAAGGCAACTGTTTGAGGCCAGTAATCCTCTTGGTTAGGTACCTCTGTGGTCTCTCCAGCTGCTGGAGATGTCTAGCCAGGTACATTCCAATTGGTGCATTGCACTCAATAATTGGTCTGATGAGGGAGGAGTAGAGGGGCACCATTACATCCCTAGACCTTGATGCGAACCCTTTCGTGATCAAATGGGTCACATAGAAGGATTTTCTAACCACTTTAGCAACATGGTTATCAAAGGAAAGCTGACTATCTACTTGGGTCCCTAGATCCCTTATTTCTTCTTCAGATTTCAGGGGATTACCTCATATGTTGTAGTTTGTGGGTACTCTGTTTTTTCCAAAGGGGATTACTATGCATTTTTTTGCATTTAGCTTTAGACCATGGCTTTGACACCATGCATCAAGTCTCATTTAGGCCCTTCTGGAGGATCTCCATGTCAGCTGGAGACTCTATTTATAGCACCCAGTTTGCAGTCGTCCGCAAACTTAGTTAGCCACAGCCCTTCCGTGCTTGCCTGTACTTCTGAGAAGTATTTGCCAAACAGGAGGGGCCCTAGAACAGAGCCCTGAGGCACACCACTTGTTACTGGTCTGGATTCAGACATATATCTCACTACTCTTACTTTATGGGATCAGTCTGAGAGCCAGTTTGCGATCCATCTTGTGACTTACGGGTTTATGCCCAGGCTGGTGAGCTTATCAATAATACCTGAATGGGGAATGGTGTCAAATGCTTTAGCAAGGTCAAGGTAAGCTGTGTGTACCTCCTTTCCCTTATCTATAGCCTGAGTAACTGTCTCAAAGAAATCCACCAGGTTCTGGAGGCATGATCTGCCCCTGACGAAGCCGAACTGTGTGGGGTCCAGTGACTGGAGGTTCCCAATCTCTCCATTTATGAGTTCCATAGTGATTCGCTCCATAGCCTTACAGATCAGACTGGTCAGGCTTATTGGTCGGTAGTTCCCAGGGTCACTTGTGGCCCCACCCTTGTGTAGCGGGACCACCGTTGCCGTGTGCCATTCTATGGGCACATATCCTGTGTAGAGGCTGAGACTAAACAGGGTAGTAAGATGCGGAGTTAATTCCTTTTGGAGGTCGCGTATGACACAGCCTGGGACACCATTTGGTTCCATGGAGGCAGTGGTTTTAGCTTTAGATAGAGCCTTGTTAACCAACATATCAGTAATAATTGGACTTACACAATCCACTGGAATGGTAATAGGCCCTGTAGGTGGTGAGGGGGGGGGGGGGATTTGCACTGAACCTGTCAGCCAAGATGTTGGCAATGTCAGAAGGATCAGTATTTTGTTCCATTTTGTACTAGCTCAGAACAGACTTGAGCATGGCCATTTAGGTTTTTGACGTAGCCATAGAAGGCCTTAAGGTTATCATTGGCATCCTTGGCAACTTTCTTTTCAAAATTAGCTTTAGTTGACTTGATGAGGGCCCTCAATTTCTTACTAATGCTGATCAGGGATGATTTTTCTACTTGAGATTTGGCCTTTTTTTGTATAAGTCACCTCCTTTTATTGTAAAGTTTGCTTATGGCTGGGGTCCACCAGACTGGTTTCTTCTTGCTTGAGGAAGGAGTCTTGGTTTTATTTGGGATAGCACGGTCCATGCAATCCTGAAGATGCATATAGAGTGCCTTGGTGTAGGATTCCACATCCTGGATATCATTATCCTTCTACAAGGGAATAGTGAAGCTTTCCACTTCGGATGCAAGTAGTTTGAAGTTTGCTTTGGAAAGGTTTTTGACTATGGTTTCTTTGACTAATTATTTGATTAATTCTTTAATGATAAAACCTAGTGGCAAAATTATACTATCCATAATGTCATACCTGTTCACTCTGCCGTCACTTTTATTTTTTATTTTTACCACCGGTTCTCTTTTTTGTGGATATGGAGAAAATGCAATTGTTTGTCCCCACTTAGTTCCTTCATCCATTCATCCTTGCCTTGTTGCATCTGCATCTGTATAAAAATTCTTTCTTCTAACAAAAATCATTGTTGCAGAAGCAAACTTTAAAACTGGCTCCTCCAGCAGGAAAGAACACCTCCTTTATTTTCTCTTCACCAGCTCTTTGTGTTTCTAATCTCTCTGTTTCTTCTTTCTTTATTACTTTCTCCACCATGTTACACCATCTCACTTCTTCTCCTTCCTTTTGCTTTGCATGGTTTATCAAAGCTATCAGCATTTGTGTCTCCTGTCCTTCATTTTCCAACTCTGTAACAGTTATTTTATTTCCTTCTCTTTCTTTCAGTAAGTTTTCTCCTGCTCCTCTCTCAAGCTCTGTTTTAGTCTCCTCCGTCTTGGAATTCCTTGAACTGCAGTAACAGCCCTCCAATGTCACATAGCAGCTCCAGAGAGTGCTTCACATTCTCTCCAGCAAAGAGTAGAGGAAGCTATTCAGTGTCCTGGCCAAATTTCCCCTAGTTAGTATGAATACCACCACAGCTCTCCCCATGAAAAGATGCCATTGGGTTAGTGGGACTAATCCAGTCAACAAAGTGTAACTAACTAATTAACTAAACAAATAAATAAATAAAGTAACTAAATAAATAACATAAAAATAAATAAAACAGTAATATGACCTCTAAACATGATACACACAACTTACCCTAGCCATAGCCCTTATCTTACCTATAACCCTCACACTAAAAAGTGCATACACATCTTACTCTAACCCTAACCCAAACCTTAATGATAGCACTATCACACACACACACACACACACACACACACACACACACACACACACACACACACACACACACACACACACACACACACACACACACACACACACACACTTTGGTATTTAAAAGTGTATATTTGCATTCTTACATGCTCACAGTTCACTTTTAAAAGATTCTACATGCAAAGCTGTTCCTTCAGTAGAACAATCTTTGCTCTCGTGACAGAGACTCTAAATATCAGTACTGTTAACTCTGCAGAATTATCAGTTCATTAACATAATTCAATACTTGTAAATTCATTGCAGGCACTCATCTTTGAGTGCTGCAGACATTGAAAGATGGAAGTTTGAATCTGTGTGGTTCCGAATGTGTGGCTTTGGGATTTTAATGCCAAAACATTCAGGTATACAGGCGTTCGATGTGTGTGTGTGTGTGTGTGTGTGTGTGTGTGTGTGTGTGTGTGTGTGTGTGTGTGTGTGTGTGTGTGTGCGTGCGCGTGCATGTATGTGTATTTGTATGTGTGCACATGTGTGTGTGCGTGTGTATGTTTGTCTATTATTAGTGTTTGTGATTAGAGTTAAAGCAAAGCCTAGTTAAGGGGATGGAGGGATGGGTTTGGTACTGTGCCTGTCTGCTGCTGTATGTGGTGTATGCCCGAGTGACTTGTGTAGAGGTGATGTTACAGAAAAGGATTTTCCAAGCTAAGGTGCTGGGTTGGTAAAGTCCCATGTCCTCTTTAATGTATGCTATCCCTAACTCTGTTCCTAACCCAAACCAAACAACTTACCTCAGAAAAAAACTTTTCTGCAGCATTACCACTATTCTGACGAAGTATGTCTGAATTCATTGGCAAGATTTTTGTTACGTAATTCCAAAAGGAAACTTTCCTTCAATGAAGTAGATTTTGGTGTGCTGATTTTTGAAATGCTAGCATCAATCACCTGCGTTAGTTATTTGTGCATTTTGATGCATCACATACCTTTCAACCTCTTAGTGCAAGAAATATGGACAAATCAGAAAATAATGGGAGACAAAGGCCCAAAAACAGGGACAGATTTCAAATATTGCTCTTATAAGCTTAGAACAGTGCTGGAATATGATTTGCATTAGCATGCATTTTCTAAAGGATATGATGTCTGAAATCCAAATGTATGTAATTATTTAATGACTTTACTCTTCAGTGATTTGCCAGAAACCCACAAATTTTTATGAGGAATAAACCACACATATGAGGCTAAAATCTGGATAGTGGAGGGAGGTATTATGTATCAATATTATATTTTTATATCTATGTATGCATCTCTCTCTTTCTACATGTATATGTATATGTGTTTGTGTGTGTGTGTGGGTGTGTGTGTGTGTGTGTGTGTGTGTGTGTGTGTGTGTGTGTGTGTGTGTGTGTGTATTACATAGAGAGATGGTTTAACTATCAGTGCATTGGTAAACAGTAACAGCTATCACATTTATGATAATTTGATATGCATATTATAATTTTATTAGGCATACTGTGCATTCCTATGGTTTAAATTCATAATTATGTTACTGTCCAAAGGTAAAACCGCTACTTATTTCATTTGCTGCTATTGAAAGTCAAAATCTTTTGGGTTTAGATTTCATATTAAATAATGTGAGTCCACCAGCAGGCTTCTGATTTCTTATATATAGGTCATAAGATGTTGAAAAATATATATGAACTGAGGAAGTAAGAATTCTTTGCATGACTAATACCCTTAATTATAAGTGATCAAGCAGGCAGCCTATTCAGTACAGCATAATTTTTATACATTGCAATTAGCTGGAGTATAAAATGAATCCTTAATTATATTGTGCCATTCAGGCATTCAGAAATTATGACTAGGTGGCATGGACCTCACAGAAGCATTGAGACTGTAATACATCTAATCAGAGAACAAAACAAGAGCGAATAGTTTCAGTAAGACAATTAAATCAAACTAAATGGTTCATTGCAATGGGAAAGAGAGAAAAAATATCTAAGTGAGAAAGTGTATTGGAATCTCAGCCATCTGTGAATGACTCACCTGACCAGGCTGTATGCAACTGAGGTGCACCTTTCATTTTCTTTTTTCCAGAAGACTGGTGTCTGATACATTTTATGGCTGTAAATCATTTATGATAAGCTTCAGACAAAATGTGCTATTTGGGAGATAGGCTAGATGCTGTCATTATTTCCGCATGATTTGGAAGCACTGTACTTTTGCTGGTTAGGAAGACTGCCACTAATTCTTTTTTTCAAGCAACTAATTCTTTGTGTTTTATGTTCAATATTTTCTATCACTGGCATCACTTGCATTATACAAGCAATCATATACTCATACTGCTAGAAGAACACATTTGTTCAGCATAACATTTAGCCCTTTGTGGTTGTACCTTCATTTGTTCACTCTTTCCTCCTCTTTTAAATTAATTTCCACACACTCTCCAGCAGTGCATCCCAGATACCATTAGATTTGTGGAAGAATTACCCTCTCTGTCACACTTGCCATCCAATCTTATCCTTCTCCTTTTTTGTCTCCCACCATGCTCTATGCTGATATCGCCTCATCACATATTACCTTTGCATTCCCTTCAGTGCTACATGCATTATGGTGTTCTTACTTTGCTTGGCCTCAATGCCCTTCATATTACATGACTGGAGATTCACACAGCATTTTGACCTCACTTCAAACACCTTGTGGAGATTGTAACACAGAGATGTTTTACTTTCCTATGCAGTCTTATGAGCACTTCTCCTAATGCTTAATGTACTAAACCTTAGCACCCTTAAAAATAGCACTCTTGTCACCCAGGAATGGGACATGTAAATCTCTCAGCATATCCTATTTCTGACAGTTTCTGGTTTATATTCAGAAAAAAATATATAAGGGCTAAAAACTACCATAAGAATAGCAGGCTAGGCTTCTTAAAATCCTCAGAGGCTGATGCCTAGTAAGTACCTATGAGCCTATGAAGCTATTTCCTTATTTCATCAAACATTAAGAATAACCTTGTAATGCTTATGTTGATTCTCAGTTGCCACTTCAATGCCCACAAAGTAAAGCATACAGTTAATAGTCAGTTAGATGCCACGTGTTATTAATATATAAACTGATGAAGATTTATGTTTTTCATCACTTGTACATCTGCATCAATCAGTCGGACATTTGTGGTTGGAGACATTATACCTACAAAGTCATGGGCCATGCATATCAGTCACGTGTCCTCTGCCAACTGTGAAATTAGCAATGTGCTCATACAATATGTATTCCATCATTGATTAACATGCAGTTGTTTTCACCTGGAACAGCCTTTATTCTTTAAGACGTGTTCCAAAAACTGGAAATATCTACATGTGCAGTGCCTGGCTACACAGATGTTGCCTCTGAAAATATGATGAAGTTCTGATGTCAATGCTGTCCCCACGGTGTATGCACAATGTTTATGTAATATGTTCTGCATTAAATCATACAGTTGACCATGCAGACTACATCATTCAGGTATGAGAGAATGGCCATTACTAAAAACATGTGGATATATGAAGGTAACATGTCACATAATATCCTGTACAGTATTTAGTCACATATAACATATGCTACATTATGAAACATAGTCTTTGGGAGATATGCTTGAGATTGCATCTGTGCTGTGTGAGTACATCCATGTACATTTTGTTTTTGTACTCATATGTTTGGTATATAAACGCATTGCATCAAGTGTATTTAAAGGCAAATGGCGTGACTGATAGCCCTTATTCAGGCATATAGCATGAATACATATAGTATGAATGCATGGTAAATGTTCACATTCTGTAGTTCTTTATAGCAGTAACCAATGACATTGGTGTAGTATGTTGAAGATTTACCCATGGCTGGTGTGGTTTAATCATGAGGGCAGATTAAACAAAGACAACAGTGCATAAATCTTTAATATACCACACCATGGAGTCGGTTATTGCTAATATACAATGACATTATTTAAGAAAAATATTACTTACGTTTCTTAAATAATGTTATTGTATGATGGCTTCATGGTGTTCTGCTTTCCCAGGATATCCCATTGCTTTTTTGATGTGCTGCGTATGCATATGGGACTTTCTTTCCCACGCTTATGCTGTACATCAGTGCTGTGTGATGGGTGCTGTAAATAGGAAGCAATGGAGAAAGAAAGATCTCTGTTGTTTTTTTTTTTTTAAGCTACTGGAACACTTTGAAGGTGTGGGAGGGATAGGACATAGACAATAAAAGGATAATCGGGTACATTTCTCTAGTTTTTCATAACGTACTTGATTATTCTTTTATTTTTGTCTGTCCTGTCTCTCTCATTGGTTTCCCATGTCTGGTATTTGAAGTTTATTTATTTATTTATGTTTTTAAGGGAAAGAAAGTGAAATTTCTATGCCATATATTAAAGGAAAAAAGTCTGGGCAATTAGACCTTTTTCCATTTGTATATGCTTGTATTTACAATGGGCAGGCTGGTTGGGCTGACCAATCAGGGTGCTCGTTTTGGAACATTAATGGCCAGTCGTATATTAGCAGTTCTGGAATACTGCCTGCGTACTGTTGCTTTTGAATAGCATATGTGACGATGTGAACTGACAATATCAATTCTTAGAAGAGGTTTGCTCTCAGTGATATTGCACTGGTAATTTATATCTATAGAAATATATATGCCTCAGTTTAACACTAAAGAATATTAAAAAAAAAATCTGTTTGTTAGCAGGACAATTTTTTTTACCTCACACTGTATGCATGGCTTTGCCTTTTGTACTCCCTTCACTAATAAAGCAACATTGGATATCAGGGAAAGTGAAATCCCAGACTGCAGCAACCTATTCTGGCAACCTTTGTTTCTAACATAACTGATAACATTTAATGTTACATATTAGAGCCAGGATGTCTGGTATGGATGACCTCACCTTTGCCAAGGAAAAATATTACCTGCTTATAAACAGAAGTAACATTACTCAATGGCAATTGGTACTGCAATATTTAGCTATCACATTTTACTGTGTACAGCTGATGTCAAACATTCGGTTTCAAAATAAAAACTTAGCACACTGCTCTTTATGTTACTGTGCCATACAATATTGCACTGGTATTTATTGCTTTCACTTCTTACCAATTATGAAATGACATATCTGTCAGAAATGCAAGGTTTAAGACTTCTGCAGATTGCATACTTAGACGATAAGTATGAAGGCTTTCTGGAGAATATAAGGTAGAGACATACACTGATGAGCACTGTAACACTGGCCGAGGACTACGGAATATCAGCTAGCTTTTGTGTTTCCTACCTATCTGCTTACATTAATGAATGTGCTAAAATGACAAAATGAGCACCTATCTTAAATTCTGCTTCTGTAAGCTTTGTGTTGATGGTCTTTATGATGGATATCAACTCAGTTCTAGGAATGCTGAATACACTGTCATTCCTGAGCAATGGCTTCCTGTTCTAGAACTCTATAGCATTATAGGTATCTTGAATACTTTTTCTGTAGGGCAGATCTTAAGGGAGTTTGGAAGAGATGACCATGAATGGTGTTATTTTGCACTGGCAGAGTCAGTGACATAAAGCCATGAGCTCATATTGGAATGTGCACATATACTGAGTGATTTATTTATTTTTTTTACATAAGGCAACCATGCAAGGTCTCAGGTCATGTGCCATTATGTAGGAATGGTGCAGTTCAGGTTAACACAAAATGCATGTCCATTTCTTTCTGCTATATAACATGAAGGATGGGCCTTTAAAGACATTGCATATGACACTGACAACATAATTCATGTGTTTACTAGCATGTGGCTTATAAGCAGACACTGGCAACTTTAGGGAAAGATGGCAGTGACATTTTTTTATTTATTTATTTATGTATGTTTTTGCCATCTGCATAAAAAAAACAGTACAAGTAGCATAATGACTGTAAGATATATGATGTAATATCTTAATATTAACTTTGTCTGTCTTTATAGATACAGTCTTTGGGGAAGGAAAAATGAGTGGCATAATCCCATACATGAGAAATTCTGGACTTGTGCCTATAAAGGTCATAACACATTTCTTTTGACTGTAGTGGTGCTTATAGGTGTTGTGCTTCATTGTATTAAAGTATAGTAGAGCACTACTGGTATACATAATGCAGATCATAGTCTAACTGAGTTATCAGTGTACAACTGGTACACATGCACAAAACACTCTCGAATACAATGGTGTACAACTGGCATACATAATGCTGACCATAGGTTGTTTGGGTTATAGGGATATAGGTTTGGCACACATTGTGGGGATCATGATCTAGTTAAATTACAGTGTTGTAAATCTGGTAAACATTCTGTGCTCAGGCCAATACAATGAACATACAAACAAGCACATAGCCAATGTGACCAATTCCTTTGTTGACAAGCATTACAACCACCAAAGCAATAACTATAACCATCACTAACAAAAAATTTGAGATAACATTAAATCCCAGTTTTCCAAGGCCTCAGCCAATTGGAAAGCTCTTTGCCATGCAACGTTATGTAATACCCACTTTGGCCAGCTTGTCCAGTTCCAAGCCAAAGGCCATAACCACAATGCCCTTTGGATACCACAATAATAATTTCATCACAGTCTTGTGATAATCCTGATAAGTGGGCCAGAAAAGGAAGTAAGGAAATAAGAAAAGGGATAAAGCCACACAACAACCAATCATTAGACTGCAATGAACAGCCTGCCCCCCCCCACACTTTCTTGGTGTCTTAACCATCTAGTGACTAACTATGTTCAACACTAATTGCACTGTCTCCATAATGAGAATATTCATATTAAGTATATTAGCCCACAAGGAAACCTGAAGCAATTCAGACTAGTAACATAAATAATTGCACTAGCACAGATATGTCAGTTTATACCCTGCCCTCAAGATGGATAGACAAATAGGTATATAGATACATAGAAAAAATGACTGATAAGACAGATAGATAGATAGATAGATAGATAGATAGATAGATAGATAGATAGATAGATAGATAGATAGATAGATAGATGGCTAGATAGATAGATAGATAGATAGATAGATAGATAGATAGATAGATAGATAGATAGATAGTGATAAAAAGAGAGAGAGATAAACAGACAGATACATGATCAGCTTGCCACAATAGTCTACATATTGTATTTGTAATTACTTCTGATATTACTTGTTTCCTATATATATGTATCCAAAGCACCCTTGTTATTATGGACAACTAGATTACCATCATACCAGGAAAAAGGCTTTGCATATACAATAAGAAAGTCCCCAAAGATCTTAAATAGCAAATACCAATTAGGGATGAACCCAATATCATTTCTGCCCTACAGGAATGAGTTGAGCATGAGGTTGGCCTACCTGATGAAAAACAAATTCCAACTCAGACCACAGCTGATCCCAGCAAAGCCTGGTGAATCCTCACCTGTTAACTTCTCATGGTGTAGGGTCAAGACTTGAATTCACACTATTTAGTCATACCAAGTCAGCATAGGGTGGTAGCAGTTAACATTGTTGCCTCACAACAAGAGGTTCTCTGGTTTGATTCTTGGCCTGGGTGCCTTCTGTGTGTAGTATGCATATCCTCCATGTGTTTGCGTGAATTTCCTATGAGTGATCCATTTTCCTCCCACATTCCAAAGACATACATCTGGAGCACTTCTCCCCACGCTTCCTCTGAAAATGGGCTCTGTGCCTCTATCCCAGTCAGACTTTCTCTGTAAACAAATGTTAAAATAAAATAAAATCACTCTCTTAATAGCTCATTCTATGAAGGAATGCTCCAGTATTATAATGTGCCTGTTAGCTGAAATTAAAATGAAGACAAAGTGTCATGACAGACAAAGTTACTGTGCCTAATAGATGACTTAACTAAGACAAAAGTACCCAGGAGGACTGCTGCCTGTCCACCTTTTGACTTCAGCTGACTTACCCATTCTAGCCAGAATAGATACTTTGCCTATCCTGAAATAATGTGCTGAGTAACCCTAGGGAGAAAAACACCCCAAACAAAAAATAATAAAGAAACACTAAAAGCAGATTCAGTATAAAGGAAGAATTGCACACTTTATTCTGGTACCTCGGCTTATCGCCTTCTGGGAATAATTTCATTGCTACAAACTTCTATCTTTTATATGTACAAAACGGGTCCACCTTCCCCACTTTAACAATCATTTAATTACAGAGTTTCAACAAGCACTATTATACAAAAATATTATTCATATCACCATATCACACTCTATATATATATATATATATATATATATATATATATATATATATATATATATTTTTTTTTTTTTTTACTGTGTATTATGCATTTCCAAAATGTTTTAATACAAATTATTTTAATACAAAATATTTTTACAAAGTTATTTTAACAAAAATATTTTTGCAAACTGTTTAATTACAAAGTTAAATTATTTCCCCTAGGGTAAAGTGTCCTATAGTTAATAATCATTCTGCATTACAATATGTTAATTTTTTCCCTAAAACTATCCCCCCCCATTCAAAAAAGGATGTGCCAAAACACTAAAAAACAAAGTGTCCATCAATCCCCCATATGCAGACATAAAGTGCTTGGCTACAGGACTATTTTCATTTCACCTTCTTATATCTCCCAAATGTTCCATAATTCAAACCTTCACGTTCCTCTTTGTCCAATATACCACCTCATGTTTTGACATACACACCCAATAATATACACAATCCCCGAAGAGTTACAATTAAATAATTCTCTGGCTCTATAAATCTTCCCGTTTATTCTCCATCCATTTATATTTTTCACCCTGTGACACACCACACAGTTGCCACAAGTATAAGTTCCTCCTCTGTCTACCTGCTTAGCCACCAATCCATCATTAGGGAGAAAAGCAGTGTACCAACAAGGCTTTATATAGCATGGAACCTAATGAACTTGGAGTAACTGAAGGAAATCTGATCATCAAATCCTCCAGGGAAGGGTTAGGTCCCACTGTAATGGGCCAATCAGTGGGTATGATACTCTTTTGGTGGTTACCTGGTGACCTACCCCTTGCTGATCTGTTGATCAGAAGCACCTGATTCGCTGCACAAACACCTTCCCAACTTAAAAATTATAAGAGTGCCGTAAACCTGAAAGCTACCTTACATGACTATGACAAGAATGTGGTTGAAACAGCATATGTGTGAAAAACTTTGATTACAGAATGAACTCTTTGAATTATAGAAGTCAGTAACTTTGTTCTCCTATCCACCTCTGTAACTCCTTCCCATCCTGTATACTCCCCACTTGTGGTCTAGTGCTTAGAAAATTTGTCAAGTCCAGGAACCTAGCTCACCAGGCAAAGCACGATATGTGAGTATGAATGGCACTGACCGTCTTGCTCAAAATTTATCTCAACATGATATAATGGATAATTAGGACAGATGAACAGCACTTATTCTGGCAGGGCAAGGGGGTGAAAAAAACACAAAAAAGACTACAAAACTACCCATAGACTATTTTCCTGCTATATACCCAAGATGAACTCAATAACCAAGACATCACTCTTCTCCAGTCAAGCATATTTCTGGAGGAATGGAGGTTGGGTTGTCCTATGCATTGAGAGCTAGTTTCCTGAATCTAGATATCTACAAGTGAGATAAGCTATCAGCGTATACCTTGAACTTTCCTAGTACATACTTGGGAGAAAAGGGTAGATTAATTCAGAGACTCAAAAGAGACAATGACCTCAATACTGGCTGGAACCACACAGACCTACATGATTTCTTGTTGACCTTACAAGTGCTGATTGCTGAAGTAGAGCACTAATCACTTGTTGGGGAAATCCTTCTGCCACGCTAGTGTTACCACCCAAAACTCCCGTCGTACGTTATAAAACTGTTTCATCCCTCATTCATTCTTCTGATCATGAATCTGATGACAAGACTGCAAAATAGCACACCTTGCCACCCCCCCCCCCCGGTACATCCTCATTCCATGGTTTCCAGCTATATCCAAGAGGACCAACATTGCTGAGGATCTTGCTCTAAGGATATGTTTTATTTAGCCCAAAAAGTCCAGCAGAGCTATAAGTCACCCTTGACCTGTTTGGTTACCTTTATTCAGGGATGCTTTAGCTGACCTCCCTTCAACATATCTGACAAAGTTTGATAAATGTCCAACTTGTGGAAACTGTTCAGCAGGAGAAGTTAAGGTGCCTCAACAGCTATATGACTTCACAAAACTTTACTTTGTGGGTCCCTAGCTTTATATTATACATAGCAGTGATTACCCTCAAGTGTTCCAGTTTATCTAGTGGTAACTTAAAGCAGAAAGTCACATCATCAATTTTTGAGTCCAAAATTCCATGAATTGCTGATGACCCTTGTTCTTTTTCTGCAGCAGGAGGCACCCCATCTGCAGACAGAGGTGGATCAAATGATAACTGCCCTCCTTAGCACTCTCTACCCCATTGCCAATAATCAAAAAAATCATCAAAGTAATGGTGAGCTAGATACTGGTGGTCTCTTTGCTGCCAATACCAATGGGATGGTGTGCTGAATATCTCAAAGGTCACAAATGTCACTATAAAGCCATAGGCATGGACCTATCTATATAAAACTGTCTCTTAAAGCTAATTCTCAAGACTAACTGTCTCTGTTACAAATGAGGAAATAAAAAGCAGCTTCAGTATGCAATTTAGCTAACTACAGACCATGAAATTACCTGAAAGTTTGAAATGATAAATGGTGCCTTAGCCTAAACAGCCCCTTTTCCTTCTTAGGAGTAAGACCTAGGGGAGAAGTTTGAAAGACGTCAAAAGAAGAAATGTCAACATGACTGACTACTCTGCCAGCTGCTGTCTTATTATTAAACAATTGCCTAACAATGTCCTCACTGCCCTTGACTGACTTCATGTTCATGAAAATCCTACCAATAGGAGAATCATCTGACTTTAGGGAAAAACTAAAAAGAAAACCACTTAGCAAATATTGTACCAACTGAGTATCTGAATACAACAACAAGTCTTTAGACTATATATCTACCTTAAGGAGAGAATGAGATACTCTACTTGCAGGTACTGAATCAAAAATAAAGCTTTCCTGAAACTCATGTAAGGACTGCCTGCGCTATTCTATTTTTGCTACCACCTTAGGATAGTGAGCTCCTTACCACAATGCAAACAGATGTGAGCAAATTGGCAAGCCCCCCAAACAAACCTGGTATGGTTAGAGGCCCAACATGGCTTTTCTCTGTCCACCTGCTTGACCTGACCTGCAGAAGTGGGATGCCTGAGCCTATCTGTCATGACACTTTGTCATGTATCAAGATGCTGCTCATTCCATCACTGTAACTTGCACATTGCCTTCAATGTAAGAATCTTCTGATCATACCATAACAAGGCTGACCTGTACCTCACTTGGTGGGACTTCATATAAGTTCAGAAAATATGTTAAAAGAGGCAAGGCCTGCTGTGGCTCTTTCTCAACAATCACTGCTATGAAGACTATGAAGACTTCTACCCTATTATTCCAATACCTGAGCCTAAAATTTCTATTCTGCCTTTTCCACAAAACAGTGATGGATGCTGCTAAATTCTTAGATTCCAACCCATCAGCCTCCAAGAGATGCCGAATGCCAAATGCATCAATCAAATCAAATACTTCCACATGCTCCTGTAAAAAATGGTATCCTTATCAGCTGTGGGAATTTGAGCTATAATAGGTGCTACTCCTATTATGCTTGAATTCTAATAGAGCTATGCTAACTGACACAGCTACACTCCATGCCATCTACCAATGAGGCCAAAAAGAACCGCTTGTCCTGCAAACATTTGCTGGCTTAATAAAGAAAACTGTGGAAATATTGAAAACTGCATAGGTGGAACATTTCCAGTATCCATTATTGAGCCAGATGGGGACAGCAGCTAGAAGTTACAACAGTCCTTCTCCATAAATTAGTTAAAAAGCTTAGACATATTCTCAAATGTTAGAGAAGAAGATATTTAGTGTATTGAAACTGTTATGACTGTTTTCTGTGGTCTGTGCTTTCATAGGTTCATAGATTAGAAATAGGCTAACTGCCCTTGTGGGCCATTTTCAACCTAGCTGATTACCCCATGTGAGAATCAAACCCTGCACCTTATGTTTGTAAGGTAAACACCT
This sequence comes from Protopterus annectens, assembly GCF_019279795.1. Lineage (NCBI taxonomy): Eukaryota > Metazoa > Chordata > Ceratodontiformes > Protopteridae > Protopterus > Protopterus annectens. Next base: position 864,400,911 of record NC_056732.1, on the reverse strand, counting down.
TAACCATTATGCCAACCTCCACCCTCCATTTTTGGAGTTTTGGATTTTATATTTTGGTTCATATATGTAAGAAGTTAGGCTGGGCATGTTTGTTAGACTGTGGATTTATAAGTATGTAAAGAGCTCATCCAATGTCTAAACATAATATAATGTAAACTAGGGTGGAAAAAACAGGCAATCTCTTTGGATGCTTGCAATAAAATTGTTGTCAACCAGATGAAGACCAGCGTCATCATCACCATCATCATTATAACACTGTTTCCCATTTTCTGCATAGGAGTCTGGGTGTCATATCAACTGTCACTATGTCTCTATTAAATGCCTTCTTTGACACACATGCCTAATTATCGTAGGTCTTCTCTCATAGAATCCATCCACCTATTTGCTGGATGCCATCATTTCCTCTTACCTTCTTCCTATCTGTCCCAAATCTTCCCAAACCAAGTGGCTTTCCTGCACTGCCTTTCCATCTTACCTCCTGTATACATAGGATGTCCAGCCTCATCCTTACCATCATGTCATCCACTTCCAAGCATCCTGTCAGTGAATTTACACTGAGTGTAGCAATTCCTAGTTCATGCTTGGCAGGTTGATTGGTTTTAAACCCAGATATTGCTCAAGAGCCCTATCCCAGGTAAGGCAAGATGAGCAAATGGACACTGGCCAACATACATCCCAACCTGGAAACATCAAAAATCTGGACAAAGGCCCATGAAAAATAGGTACAAATGTGTACGCTGATTAACAGAAAATATGCATACATAATTATGTAACCCCACCCACTCCAGTGGAATTGTAGGGTACCAAATTTCAAATGGAAACTGAAGAACAGACAACTAAAATATGGCCCCAGACTCTCCCTTCAGCCATTCCAATGTCCCATTACTTGGCTATTTCACCCCATTTACCATAAACACTGTAATGTGCACACTGCTTTACTTCTACAATGATTATTTGGATTTCATTTAAAACTTTTGTTTTACATTTTATAGCACAAACACTAATAGACATCTGCTAAAAAAGCAATACAGTCTCACAATGAAAATAAACTTAGCCTTAAAACTTCTTTGCCTTTGAAACTCACATTCATTGAAACAGCATTGAAAGCCACATTGAAAGAAAATGCATCTGGCCAGTGGTGGATAAAAATTACCTTTGGGCTGTTTTCAAATCATAGGTCCCCTGCACATGAAACATACATGTGTTCTTTGATACACCTTTCTGACTGTATTAAATTATATTCCTTGTATACTACAGCACATTTGTTACAGCGTGTTTTAAATTTATTGTTTTGAACATGTTTCCAGTAAGCAATGAAACAAAATGCATGAACCAATAATGACAAAACTACCCAATTCAGAACATTTTCATCATAAAAGTCTACACAAACTTCTACGATCCACCAGTATCAGTAAATATGCACAATCCCTGCAGAAGTAAAAGTCATCTAAATAATTGCACTTTATAGAGATCTGTAACTAATGAAGAGTTTGCTGCTAGCAAACAACTTTATATTTCACTGTTTCATCTACAAATAAAGTGCCTGTTGCCCTTGAGGAATAAATTGCCTATGTTACATTAAAAAATGATAAGCTACTAATATTGCAATAGAGAATGGATGGCAAACTGATATCAGGTTCATAATTACTAGTTATCAATGGCATTTGCCACCAAAGAGAACATTCTCAGGACTGCAGCATCCACTCCCTTAAAATTCCAACACAGTACAGTATCAGCGATGCATCTACATACCCTGGAATTAGAACACACAGATTTCTGCATCAAAAACAAGTATTCTACCTGTTGTGCTACTAACAATGAAAGCAGACTTGTCATAAGTAGCACTAAACTTCTCTTCCCGTGAAGTTCTCAGCTCCTTGTAAAATCCACTGAACACTCAACTGTATCTCCAAACTTTGCAGCACAAAAAATCTGGAAAAAGCTAAAATTTATTGGAGGGACAAAAGCCCAAAAACCAGGGTCACATTTTAAACATAGCTTGTATAATCCTGGAAAGTTGCTAGAATAAAATGTGTTACCACCATCTGTTTCTTGAAAGATAGGAAGTCTGAAACTTAAATGGCTATAATTCAATGAATTCAGTTCTCACTATAGCTGTAAACCTCTTAACACAAAAATCTGGACAAAGCTAAAACCTAGACGATGCCAATAATGGGGGAATACAGCCCCAAAATAGGAACAAATTTCAAATATTGATCTTATAAGCTTAGAAAATTGTTAGAATAAAATGTTTTGTGTTACCATGTATTTTCTGAAGAATATGAAGTCCGAAATTCAAATGCCTGTCATTATTTAGTGAATTCAATCCTCACTGATTTGCCACAAAAATCCAGACAACTACAGATTTTATGAGGAACAGAAATAAAAAATATGAGGCAAAATTCTGAAGTTTTCACAAGTGGTGGTGGGTTGGTGATTCAAGCTCTTGCTACCTGTACCCAAGGTAGAAGGTTTGAGCCAGTGTAACTCTAGCCACCAGGTATATTCAACTGGGGCATTCACACACACACACACACACACACACACACACACACACACACACACACACAGACAATCCTGCCTTACATAAAATAAAAGTATCACAGTGAAAGCTGCGAGCCTGCTGTTAACACACCCTTCTCAATAGACTGCATAGAAGCCTGAAAAACTTCTTTAAGTGACTTCACAGAAAGCTTCTTTAAGTACATAACAAACAAAGCTGCCATTAAGTAGACTGTACAGATCAAACAACGCTGCCGTTAAGTAGACTGCACAGTAAGCTTCTGCAACTGCGAGCTACCATTGTCCATTAAGTAAATATAAACATAATGAAGCTCCTTCTGCAAGCTCCCATTACCTACCAGTCTGGTAAAATAAGTGAAAGCAAGCCTAAGTAAAATAAACGTAAGTAACAAAGTCACAGACAGCGAAAGCTGTAAACAGATACAAACCCCTTCTGTAAGCTGCCGTTGCATAAATAGACTGCATGGAAAACTTCTGCAACTGCTAGCTGCTGTTAAGTTAAATCAACTCCTTCTGCAAGCTGCTGGCCCATTACCTACCAGTTTGGTAAAATAAAAGTAACATGATATCTGGTAAAATAAAGGTAACATAGTGAAGCAAAGTTTCTCTCACTTTTACCTGGTGAAGCTGAGCTGAGCTAGGGAAGGGAAGAAAGCTGTGCATCCGCAAGTAAATTAACGAATGGCAGGCTGTCTGTTTGCCTTGTGGAGCTGATGTCATCATGCATGCATTTCACATGATGAAGTCAGGACTAAAAATTAGAAAAAAAAAAAGAAAAGGAAAAAAAAAAGACTGGGAAATTCAGAAATTAAAGGGGCCACTGGAAAATTTGTGGTACCCCAATATTTTGCCCTCAAAATCATTATTAATTGAGGAATTCAGTACGGCTGAGAGGTATGCCGGCCAACCATTAGCTTACTGAGCCAGGGTTGCTGGGTTTTATGGCAGGCACATACTGGCTAATAGGGGTACATACACCAATCTCACCTTTACCATTAACATGGGCCTCTAGCATAGGTCAGAGTAGGCCAGTTCCTCAACTCACTTAGAGCGGCAAATACCCATGCTCATTTGGTGACATTAGTCAACATGACTGAATCGCCTAGAGCCATATTTTGCAACATCAAGTGGCTAACCTACCACAGTGCAAAGTCTGTGATCTGTGTTCTCTTATAATGAGGATAAAGTGGTCACTTTATACAACTCTCCCGTCTATAGGGCACCATATAAAGTCTGTACTGCTGCCCACAGCTCCATTATTTGGTGAGTTCGAGATGGTAACACTCAGCATGTTTTTGGAAGTGGGAGGAACCCCACATAGACAGTGAGAACATGCATACTTTAAACAGACATTGGTCATAGGTCAAAAATGTATTTTATACTTTGCACTTGAGAAGCAAATACTTTAACCATTTTGCCAACTGGTCTCTTCAGCTTAAACCAACATTTGTCTGAAGAAGGAAGAGCTCTACAAGAGGACAATAGCTGCTTTACTGGACTGGCATGGCTCTTACAATAATCAGGGGAGGTTAAATACCCTTTATAATGTTGTAGAAGATGACAAACCCAACCTTTTCTCCTTGCTCAGTCACAGGCACAAATTACTTCTATGCAAGTGCCATTTTATCTTATTCCCTTTGGATAGTCTTGTGCTTAATCTCCATGCCCTGGGCACTAATTACCTATATTACCTATATTACCTTCTTTACAATTAACACTATTGCATGTGCATTAGATAAGGCTCTAGTATAAAGGTCCTAACATACTGGTGCAATGTTCAATAACTGCATTTCATGTGATTTGACAACAGTGTGGTTGGGCATATCAGTCTTAAAGGTGCAGACTGACACTGCTGTTGAAGGTGTGACATGATGCATCCTACATTTTAAGTATAGGAAATCTGATGTTTAATTAATTTATTTTCTCAAACACTTTTTTAATGATATAACCATATTACTTTGACAGCAACAGCATGTTGAATGTGTACTAACATGTTATAAATTAGGACTTTGCAATGCATTCAGAATGGTAAAATTTAATGTAACATAGCATAAGTATGCTACTTAAGCAATAATACATACCTCTTTGTGGGTATATCAGGATTTATCCATGGTTGGTGCACTTTGATGTCGGTGTGAAGCCTGAGAGATTAAACAAAGGTAACAGTGGTGAAATCCTGAAATACTCACAAACAGTAGTGGATTGTTGCTATTAAAAACATTGCTTGCCTTTCATAAATAATGTCTTTATATAAGGGCACTTCAGTCTTCTTCCTTGTTGTCTGCGCTATACTGATGTACTGCTCATGTTTATGGGACTTACGTTCCCACTCCTACACAGTACACCAGTATAGAGCAGGGCAGGAGGAGCTACAGAGAATACAGATTATTCATTGTTGTTTGCATTTGTTTTTTTTACCTGTTACAAAAATAGAGATGCTTACGTGGAACAGAGCAAAAATATCAGGAACATCGGGTAGGTTGTCTCTGTTTCTTTTGCAGATGCCAAAAGAATGTGTGGTCACTCAATGGTACTTCAGCAGCTGGACTTTTTTCTATTGACATATGCTCAATTTACAATGGACATGCTGGTTGGGCTGTCAGTCAGTGCACCTGTTTTTGAATAATAATGAGCCTTTATTGTATAATACACGTTATCTTGCTTTCATCAATGTATCTTTGGCAAGCACTGTGTTGTGAAGGAAATGTGGATTTATCTTCTCTTTTTTTGGTTGCCATACATGAAAAAACATGTGAATGACAAATGCTTGTTGCTCATCTCTCCATATAGGTTCATAGGTGTGTACTAGGCTAATGACCACAAAGGCCTTTTTAAGCCTAGACATGCAACCCAAATTTCTGACAAGTTTTGGTATTCTTGATAAGTGTAAGCAGGGGCTTGGGAGGTGAAACATTTACAAGCAGGGGCTTGGGAGATGAATTATTTACAGGCTGCCTGTGCCCATTAGAGACATAGGTGCCACACCAGGAATGAATTTCCTGTTCCCATACAATTGTCCAAGTTACACTTAAATTTGATTAGGAAGGAACTCTACTTCCCATGGATGGGGAGCCAATTCCAGAGAAGGGGAAGTCTCTGAGATACATACCTATCAATCCAGCAGGTCCTATTTATATTACAGGCAAGGTTTAAGTCTTTAGAATGGGTAATTCTGGTACTGTTTGTTTTATGGATATGCAAGAGGTCCATCAGAGTGGGGTCTGACAAGGCCCTGTATGCCAGGCATAGATCTCCCCTCAAAAGCCTGTAGGAGACAGAATACAGGGATAGGACTTGATGCAGTCTGCATAGGACATATTACTTATGCCCTGTATTCTTTAAGTGAGGAACCTCTGTGGATGTTCCAGTTGTTGGATATGCCTGGTTAGGTACATACCAAAGGGGGCATTGTACTCAATGATAGGTCCGATGTATGCCAAATACAGTGGAACAATGACTTCCTTGGGCTTAGATGCCATACCTTTGTTTATAAGTTGTGCAACACAGAATGATTTCCTCACCACTGTAGACACGTGATGATCAAAGGCTAGATTACTATGTGTGTCCCGAAGTCCCTGACTACTGAGTCAACTCTAAGGGGTGTGTTGTTAATATGATAGTTACCAGGGATGGATGACTTCCCAAAGGATACTGTCATGCATTTCTTGGCATTTAGTTTTAGTCCATGACTCTGACACCAGTTGTTTGTCTTTGTCAGCCCCTCCTGGAGGACATTTGTGTCAGTGTGGGACTCAATAACAGCTCCTAATTTGCAATCATCTAAAAATGTAGTCAGCCAGAGACCATTGACATTGGCCTTGACTTCTGAGAAGTAAATGCCAAAAAGGAGCAGTCCAAGGAGTGATCCCTGAGGGACTCCAAATGTGACTGGCCTCTTTGTAGAGGTGGAATCCCCAATTCTAACTTCCTGGGTCTTGTTTGTGAGCCAGTTGGCTATCCACTGGGTGACATACAAGTTTGTACCTAACGTCCTGTGTTTGTCAACAATGCCTAAGTGGAGTATTATGTCAAACGCCTTGGCCAGGTCAAGGTAGGCAGTGTGAACGATTTTGCCCTCATCCATTACTTTGGTGAACTTCTCAAAGAAGTCCACCAGGTTGAGTAGGCATGATCTGCCTTTTACAAAAAACAAACTGGGTTGGGTCCAATGTCTGGAGGTTTGCTATATCTCTATTGGTCATCTCCATGATAATTATTTCCATAGCTTTATATATAAGACTTGTGAGACTTATGGGTCTGTAGTTTCCAGGGACTGTAGATGGCCCACTTTTGTGCAGAGAGATGACTATTGCCTTTCTGCATTCATGAGACACAAAGCCTGTTTGGAGGCTACAGTTAAATAGTAATTTCAAATGTGCTGATAGGTCATGTTTCATGTTATTTAGAAGGCATTCTGGGATATTGTCTGGGCCCATTGATGCAGTGTTGTTGGTCTTAGAGAGAGCACTAATGATCTGTTCCCTAGTGATAGTAGGAGGAGTTATATTTGATGATTTTTCTTGAGGGAAGGTTGAGGGGGAGAGAGGAGTTAAGTTGGAGCTGAATTTATCAGCCAGGAGGTCTGCTATATTTTCTGGCTCAGTATAGGTGGCTCCATTTACAATGAGCTCTGCACATGATTTTGTATTGCCTTTGAGGTTGCAGACATAGCTAAAGAATGCTTTATGCTTGTCCTTGGCCTGGGATGCCAAAATTATCTCAAATATGGCTTTGGTAGACGTTATTTGTCCTTTGAGTTGCTTGTTTAGTTTAATGAGAGTGCTTTTATCCTGCTGGGTGCTGCATCTCCTAATTTTTTGCCATGATTTTCTTCCTCCTGTTATACATCTGATTGATTTTGTGATTCCACCAGAGTGGTTTGTTTTTTGAGTTAGTTCTGTACTTCTTCCTGGTGGGTACAGCTGCCTCTATAGAGCTATTAACATGCTTGTACAGTATTTCTGTGAACAGTTCTGCATAGGCAGAAGTGTTCTCAGTGTTTATCGGGGCTTGAAATGTTGCCAGGTTATCACATAATAGCAGGAGGTTAGCCTTAGAATAGTTCCTGAATATTCCTGGTTGACCTAGGGGTCCAGGTTTTATTTTTACTTAAAAGGAGACCATTTTGTGGCTTGACCTTACCAGGGATGGCATTGCAGTAGGGGATGTGCAGCACTCTCCCATATTAGTGAGAGCCAGCTCCAGTAAGGTTCCACCCCTGGTTCGTATATTGACTAACTGGTCCAGGGAGTTTGTCTTTACAAAATCCAGGAATCTCTGTGCATGTGCATTTGATGTATAGGATTTCCAGTGTGGTAATTAAAGTCACCCATGAATATGGAACTGGGTTGGATGGTTAGTATTTCTAATAAGTTTAAATACATGGTATGGGTTTCCTGGGTCATAGAAGGGGACCTATAGCTTGCAAGAAAGGGGTATTGGATTTTACCTATAGTGATTTGAACATGGAGTAGCTCATGTACATTGTCCTGTTTGATCAGCATTGAAGCATATTTATTTTTGATGTAAATAGAGACACCTCCACCTTTACAGCCTGTCTGTGAAGTAACTGGTCTAAACGTGTGGAAGGCATTACAACCCTGCACTGTTGGTGTGCTGACCGTGGCTTTAAACCACATCTCTGAGACTGCACAGACATCAGCATTCTCTAAGGTAAAGAGAGCTTCCAGGGAGTGGAGTTTCTTGTTTAGGCTCCTGCATTGAGCAGTAATACCTTTAGATTTTCTTGGTTTTGATTTGCTATGTGTGAAGTAATTTCAGTTTGCCATTGTCTAAAAAAGGCACTATGGGAGAAGACAATGGGCCGGATTCACGAAGGCTTGCACGGAGTCTAAGAGTAGACTAAGTCTCCATGCAGCCAACATTTCCGCTGAGCGATCCAGGAAGAGCCGGTAGGGGCGTGTAACAGAGGTCCTTAAACTAGTCCTACACGGACAGGGCTTGGATATGCAAATTACCTCAATTGCAGGCGAAAGCTATGCAAATGAGGTAAATATGTGATCCAGGAAAACCGAACCTGTCCTAGTAGGAGTAGTGCTATTTGCAGAAATGTACTCAGTTGATAACTGAGTACGGTTCTGCAAATAGCAAAACGGAGTCGTGACAGCTGCAAAAAAAGCATACATTTACAGGAGGAAGCATGTCAATGGCCAAAAATACGGCCATTGGCAATGGGAAGTGATTCAAAATAGAAATAAAATAATTTTTTTTTCATCCCGATCTCCAGGGTTTAACCGTAGCGCAGCGCCATGCAAACGCGCTGCGCCATAAAAAACAGAAAATTAATAATTAAGATCCACAAATGTGGAATTTATACCTAAAATGAATTTACAATGCAAGTGAATGGCAGGCTGAAGACAACATGGCCACCGAGTAGAGGTTGCTAAGGGGGGAAGCTCAATCTAAGAGATGTAACCAAGCATTAGTAGGCAATCCTATGCAAATGAGAGTTAGGATATTGAATCGCAAGTTTACATAGGAAATGAGCACAGTCAATGGAGTGTAGGAGTAAGATAAGGGGAGTAACAGAGTAGAAGATAGGTGACATCACGAGGGGGTATGTATGAAAGGAGTGAAGCTCATTGGAGCAAAGTGTCATGTGTCAGCTGACAATTGCATATTATTGAAAGAGGTGTGTCAACAGGTAGGCCAGGTAAAGTCAAGAAATGGAAGGTGTATGCCGTGGATAACACCAAAGTTTCTTGCTGAGCGTGCATGCGCGTGTGTGCTCGCCAGTAAACCTGAGTAAGACAGTGCACGCGCGTGTAAGCGGGTGTGTGCATGTGTAAGCTTGAGTAAGCATATGTAAGGCTGTGTAAACAGTTGTAAGCATGTTTGCGCAGGTGTGCGGGCATTTTAACAAGAATAAGCAGGTTGTAGTCCGTGTAAGCATGTGTGCACGTGTGTTAGCTGCTGTGCGCGTGTTTGCGCTTGTGCGCGCGGCGCTCCCCCTCAGGAAACAGAAAGGAAAAAGGAAGCACACCAAATAGTAGGGAAGTTACCAGGGAGTACTAGCAGAGCTAGCAGGTGAAAACAATCAGAATCAGGCAATTACCCAGGCAGAACACTAGCCCAGCCCAGCACTTAAAACACTGCAAACAACAATTCATTATGTTTCGACCAAGAGACACTGCAACACTGCAGTAAGCTAATAGCAGTGAAAACTGAAAAAGCTGTACTGAGGCAAAAAATGTTAGGGGCTGCCATTGCTGTTATAAGGCAACATATGCAACATGCTGAGGGTGGTGATGATGCAAATTCTGCTGGACAACCCACAGTGAGGAGACGGAGAAGAGTGTACCGGCCCAGGGTAACCTACCAAGGGCTACATGAGCTGAAGATAGTGGAGCACTATAGCGTGGACAGAGACCTCTTGCAGCAAATTGTTGAGCTGGGCAGGCCACGCCTCACACACAGAACCAACAGAGGGGAACCCATCCCAGTGGAAACTAAGGTATGTGTTGGCCTAAGAATATTAGCCACAGGTACCTTCCAGAGACCAACTGGTGATATGATGGGAATATCACAGGCATCAGCATCCAGGGTACTGCACCAGTTCCTGGATGCCATGTCAGCACATGTCGGTGATCATGTATACTTCCCCAATTCCCATGAGATATTGGCCAGCAATATGTGTCTCTTCCAGCAAATAACGGAATACCCTGAGGTAGTGAGTGCAATAGACTGCACGCACATACACATCAAAGCACCAGCCGGTGAGCGGGGTAGGGTCTACTTCAACTGCAAGGGCTTCCCCTCCATCAACTGCCAGGTCGTGTGTGATGCCCAGGGCATAATACTGAATGTGTGTGCTGGCTGCCCTGGAAGCTGCCATGATTTCCATATCTGGCATCTGATGCACCTGTACCAGACATTTGCCAATGGGGACATCCCACATGGACACCTAGTGGGGGATGCTGGCTATGCACTGGAGCCGTGGCTGATGACACCCATCAGAAACGCACACACACCTGAACAGGAACGCCATAATGAGGCACACGCACAAACACAAAATGTAATCGAGCGTGTGTTTGGGCTGCTCAAGTCACGGTTCCGGTGCCTGGACACATCTGGTGGAGCCTTGAGGTACTCACCAACTACATGTACCCAAATTGTCATGGTATGTGCTATGCTACATAATATGATCATGTGGAAACAGCTGCAGCAGGACCAGCAACCAGCATAGGCCTGGGCCAAACAGCCCCCCACCATTGCCAGGGCCATCACAGGCAGAGCGTGACTCGGAGGAGGAACAACCTGAGCCTGCCTCAGTAGGCAGAAGGAGGTGTGCCCAGTATGCTTTGGCCTTGGCAAAGAGGCAACGCATAGCACATACACTGGCTCAGTAGGAACTCTGGAAATGATACCTCTCTCTGACCCGCACATATAGTAAAAGGGATGCCTACGTTGACACTACCTGCAGTCAAACATGTATAGGGAGTGTAGTATGTGCATCTGACATAGGCAGCCCTGCATCAACACCTGAGGCATGATTGCCATGTGTTAAGCAATATAAAGCAGTGATAAACAGCATTTACCACTATATAGTATATTTAAACCAAATCGCACACACCAACTAGTACAAGTGTGGTCAATGTTGAGTAATGTTGAGTAATATTGGCCAACGTCCAGCAATGATGGTTAATATTGAACAATGTTGGACAAGCTGGGCCTAAGTAGGGCATAGCTGAACAAAAGCCAACATGCTCCTAGTTGCTCTACTGGCCCTTAAGCAGTCCAGTCTGCTCAGTATGAAAATATAAGTGGTGATGGGCCTAGAACCCAGGATACTGTGCTCTATAGTCATAGTACTGAACCACTAAACCATGACAGTATTGCAGTGGTCAGCCTGTATGAAGAAATGTTGATAAGTCTATGCAAAGTATCTCATGGAAACCCTGCAGGCAGAGCATAATCCCTGTCGAGTTATGACACAAAGGTGAGTCCTGCAGTAAGAATAGAACCTGACTTGCAACACAGACAGTACATATGTTAATATTGGACATGTACACATACATCAACAAATGTAGTGGACCTCAGACAGCAACATACAGAAAGGTCACACTGGGCATGCTCACACACTTGACTACATGAGACAAATGTCAGGCAACAGTACACTGACAGTCTGAACTGGGCATGCTCACACACTTAGGTCATGTTGGAGTAGAGCAGTGGGCCACACATATCAGGCAGTTGCATGTGTTAACCCAGGAACCTCTCACTATCCAGCAATTTGCCCTGTGCACACACTTATATGACAACAGACATGTATATAATATAGTGGAACCCTGTCATAATCAAATATGTTCCACAGATACCTAAGCGGTTCATAGAAAGTGGGAAAGCAAAGATGATAAAAACCTGCAAACAGTATCAGCAATAAACATTGTGCATCATGAACATTGTCATAGGTTCAGAGGTTGATACGAGGCTATCTGCCCTAGGGCATGTTCAAGCATAGCCAGAGTGTGTTTGGCTGCTGCAACCCAGTCAAATCAGAACACTGTGCCTGTGAATAGTAGGTCACACAAGATAGCCTATTTACATTTAGTATATTGTGCCTCTGTCTAACAGGGGACCCAGAAGATATCCCATGGGTACACATACGATCACCCATCCACTTGTCAAGATGTCACCTGTAGGTGGTCACTGGGTGGCTCTGCTTATGCAAAACTGGGACTACACTCTGCAGTGAGTGTCCCCCCAGCATGTCCTATCAATATCTGTGCTGAGGTATATGTCCCTGGAGTGTGTAGCTCCAAGGGGGTTGGATATCCTGAGGTGGAGCATGTCCATTAATTCTGGGTCAGATATTGCCTTAAACCACAGGCGCACAACACATCCGTGTAGGTGGTAAGTGACTGAGTAGAGCTGGAGTTACTGTATCTGAACTGTGCAGGGCATACATGTGAGTCCCTACATCTGCTTGATGACTAACATTTGTGGGCATTACAGTTGCTGCAGGTGTCGGGCAAAGTCCAACCCAAATGTGGCATAGTAACCAAGCATGGTTGTGATGAGTATAGGGGCACAATGACCACACGTGATCAACATGTGAAACCATGTGGGATATGGTGGGCTATGTAGAAGTACTGTCTAACCACTTTGGCAAGGTGATTGTCAAAGGCGAGAGTACGAACAGGTCGTGTCCCCAAACCCGTAACAACTACTACCATATGTAATGGATTACTACCTATGTGGTAATGTGTGGGCATGTTGTCATTTTCAAAGCGGATGACTATGCAACTAATGGCATGTAGCCATAGGCCATGGCTCAGGCACCAGTCATCCTATCTCTGTGAGACCCTGTATGAGTATGCACTTGCCAGCTGGAGAGTTGATTATGGCACCCAGTTTGCAGTCATCTGCGAACATGGGCAGCCATATCCCTCCTGTGATAACCTGTACATCACACAAATATATACTGAACAAGAGAGGTCCCAGGACTGAACCTTGTGGGATGTCATGTGTAACAGGTGTATAGTCAGACATGGCACCTGCAACACTGAGCATGTGGGTGCTATCCCTGATCCAGGTAGCAATCCATTGTGTGAGATGTGTGTCGATATTGATGCCAGTGAGCCTATGCATAATGGCCGTGTGGGGTATTGTGTTGAAGGGTTGTGCAAGGTCCAGGCAGGCTGTGTGGACAACCAGCCCAACACTGATGGACCTGGTAACTGTTTAAAGAATACAAACAGGTCCAACAGGCAAGATCTGCCCACAACAATGCTGTAATGTGTAGGACCCATTGTCTGTAGGTTTCCCATGTCTATAAGCATGAGTCCCATTACAATACCCTCCATAGCTTTGCAGAACAGGCTAGTTAGCTCTATAGGCCGATATTGTCTGTGGTCTGTTATGGCAGTATTCAGTGGAGTAGGACCACTATCGCTGTACGCCATTCCGTGGGTACGAATCTTGCAGTAATCCTGATATTGAACAGTGACGTAATGTGAGGGTTACGTCTGTCATGAAGGCCATGTACAACACAGGCCGGGACACTGTCTGGTCCCATTGGTGCTGTGGTGTCCGCTGTGGGGAGGGCAGCACTCACCTGTGTATTCGTGATGTCAGGGAGGTTACACTCTATTGGGATGGACAGTACCTCCTTTGGGGGGATGGGGGGGGGCATCTGCATTGAACCTGTTTGCCAGGATGTTGGGAATGTCTGTGGGTTCAGGGTATGTTCAGTCGGTATTCAGTAACACACAGCATATCAGTGAGTGCCCAGCCAGGTACCTGAATTAACTGAAGAAGGCCTTGTGAGTGTCAAATGTGTCTAGTGCAATTGTCTGTTAGAAGCGGCCCTGACATAAATACTCGAGTGATTGTAGCTGTCTGCTAGTACAGATCACAGATGCCTTCCCTGTCTGGGATTGTGCTCTATCATGTAGTAGCTTCCTCCTTTTGTTGTATAGCACATTAATGGCCAGGGTCCACCAGACAGGTCCCCTGCCATTGGAGTAGTGAGTCCAGGTGTTATTTTGGATAGCATGATCCATGCGGTCCACTAGGTGTCCATAGACTGTGTATGTAAAGGATTCAGCAGTCTGAGCTATACTTATCACTGACCCATGGTCTCTGAAGGATACCATCGTGGTATGGAGAAGTGTGACGTTTGCCTTTGGGAAGTTCACCAAGATTACTTAGGATGGGTATGTTCTGTCCTTACCAATGAGGGGTATATCGCAGGTGTGGAACATAGAGTCCCCTTGTTGGTGATGATCATGTCCAATATGTTGTCCCATCTTGTGGGTGTGGTGACCGGTTGTGCCATAGCATATGAGTCTACAAATTGTAGCAACTGTTGGGCGAGGGTGTTGGGGCCTGAGTACTATCCCCAGTCAATGTGTTTGTATATGACATCACCCAATATAATGGTGTTTGGGGAGATTGTCATATTGTCCAGTGTTCCCCAGAAAGACGAGTGTGGTTGCTGAGTTTGTGAGTGTGGTCTGTAGCAGGCAACAAACCAAAAGGCAGATTTGCACAATGTTAGGTGCATATGTATGGTCTGTGATGCTTTGTGCAGTGCTACCAACCCGGAGGTATGTGTATCTGTGATGTATATGGATACTCCCCCTATTTGTGTTGGCCATTCCGAGTTATGTGGTCAGAAAGCATGGTACGAAATATAACCTGGTACTGCTGGTGTACATGTAGGACATGTAGGAGCATGTGTCTGTTAGTGCACAGATATTGCTATTCTCCATACTGAGGAGATTCCTGAGTGTGGTCAATGTGAGGGTAATACATCTGGTGTTGAGCAGCATTACTCTCAGTGTCATGTACTCTGTAGTGTCTATGGAGGTGGGTCTGTCTGTTGAGCCCCACTTAAATAAGGCAGTATGGTGGCAGCAATTGCCTTAGCCAGTATTCAAATGTCCAAGGGTGGCAGGTGCAACCTGTCCATAGGGAAGCTACGTGGCATGTCGAGCATGTCACCGCAGGCTGACAGACACTGTATCCCCTTTGAATAACACCAATATGTTAGCCAACTGTTAAACGTGATCAGTTTGTTGGTATACTGAGACATCATACTTGGTGAGTGTAAGAGGCTAGACAAGGTCAGGGTCATACCGGCCTGGGCTACACGATCAGAGAGTTCCTCTATGTATCATGTCATGTGGTCCAGGGAGGAATATCTGAGGTTGCACGCACCAGCATGGACAATGATTGAGCCAGTCCTGGACTTGCTTTGGAGTGACTTGAGTGCATGTGTTATGTGGCGGATCCTGGCACCTGAGAGACAGCTCTAAGTGACTATCCCCTTGTCTGGCCTGGTGAGTGGGACGTCAGTGTGTCTGACATTAAGTGTCACCCATTACATGTGTATCAGGTGTGTTGTTTAGCCCGAAGGGCAGTGACTGTGTGGCACACTGACATTGTGAACTATGTGATATGTGGGTATTCTAGTGGGGTAGCAGTTGTTTGTGTGTCTGCTTTGGAGGTCTCTGCTGCTTAGGCAGAGTGTATGTGGAGCCTCCAAGTATGTGTATGTGTGATAATATGGTTTCGGTGCATGTGAGACTGATATGTGGTGTGTGTGGTCACCTCCACCACCTGATAGACCATGCCAGTCATGGGTCGAGAGAGCTGAGCCTCCTGTATGTCAGTATTGTTGCATCTCTCACATATATCTGAGTGTGTTGGAAGGAGGAGAGGGTTGTCTGTGTACATGAGGCAGATGTGACGTTGTGTCATAACCACAATATTCACTAGCTGGACTGGAGAGTACACACCAAACCGACCCCTGGACATGCCAGTATGTTATGGTGACATACTCTGTAGCCTGATCACAAAGGATCAGTAGGGTGTTAAGTGTGTAAATGAGTATTATCGGGAGTAGTGCTCAGGTTTGTTGGTGTTTTGTAAAGAGTGGCTGAGAAGGAGTCCAGACTGAGAATCATGACATGTCCTTCAGCTATGTCAGAAATAGTACTGTTCACTCATATATGTCCTGAGTCAGGGCCAACTGTACCTTACTGACAATGCCGACATCCTGTCAGACAGGCCCATATGTACTTAACCACCTCCCACTGACGATAGTCCCTGACATCATACCAGGAAATATCACGTGTAGAATGTCTGACCAGCTCCCCCCAAAGCCAAAGTCATGGCAGCAATTGGATTACAATGTTTCCCAATATGTGCATTGCATGCACTACAGAACAAACAGACCCTGCACCTGAACAGTCTGTTGAGCCTCACCCACTCCACAGGGTCTGGAACTGTCGAATGTGTTACAGCAACATATGGCACTCCCCACAAGTGTGGGTGCACAACACACCATGGGGAATATAGTCCAGTAAGCCTATAAAGTCTGATCTGCAAGGCCATGGAGTGCATCATGGCTGAAGTCATAAACAGGGCTATTGGAAGTTGACAAACACACAACCCTACCAACTGTGGTATGTTCATGTGCAGATCATGCTTCCCAAACATGCTACACCATTTGCAAGGCAGCCACCCAGGACATACATTACTGAACAGAGCTACACATGTCCCACAAAGACTTTGCATAGCTCTTCATCAACATCACAGACACATGTCGTATCCACAAAACCAACAATCTGTGCATAGATATGTGCTGACATATGAAGGGATGTCAATGTGTCCACAGATAGATCACACAAGGTGCAACTCAAGGGGTCCTGTTCAAGCTGTTGATACCTGCCGACCCACATGGATCATTCCTGGGATTGCATAAAAGAAAGTGCACACACATTCCCATGTCCAGTCTGATGATGTCAGCATCCTACAAATATATCAGGAGAACAGAAATCACCCAGCAAAGCATATAGTGTGCTTCCTTAATGCATATCTCTCTAGTATCATAACATAGTAAAGTAGAGGTTTGAATCCTGCAAGCGCTGACAGTGTGTGTGGGGGTGTGTATGTGTGTAAATTCTTTTGAGAGGAGTAGCCTTTTTGGAGACTGGGAAAACACATTAAAAGAGGCACATCCCTCTTGGGAATGTCTGATGATGTCAGCATCCTACAAATATATCATGTGAACAGAAACGACCCAGTAATGCATATAGTGCGCCGTGTTAATGCGTATCTCTCTAGTATCATAACATAGTTAGGTAGGGATTTGAATCCGGCAAGCGCTGACAGTATGTGTGTGTGGGGGGGATGTGTGTGAATTCCTTTGATAGGAGTATCCTTTTTGGAGACTGGGAAAACACATTAAAAGAGGCACATCCCTTTTTGGAATGTCTGATGATGTCAGCATCCTACAAATATATCAGGTGAACAGAAACCACCCAGTAAAGCATATAGTGGGCTGTGTTAATGTGTATCGCCCTAGTATCATGACATAATTAGGTAGGGGTTTGAATCCTACAAGCGCTGACAGTGTGTGTTCGTGTGTGTGTGGGGGTGTGTGTGTGTGTGTATGTGTGTGAGTTCCTTTGAGAAGAGTATGCATTTTGGAGACTGGGAAAACACAATAAAAGAGGTACATCCCTCTTTGGAATGTCTGCTGATGTCAGCATCCTACAAATATTCAAGGAGAACAGAAACCACCCAGTAAAGCATGTAGCGGGCCGTGTTAATGTGTATCTCTATAGTATCATAACATAGTTAGGTAGGGGTTTGAATCCTGCAAACGCTGTGTGTGTGTGTGTGTGTGTGTGTGTGTGTGTGCGCCACCGGTGGTCAATGCAGTGTGGGTTTTGCTTTTACTACGTTATGGCATATGATTAAAACAGTATGTAAATTGCACACATCGGGTATCTGCATGGCAAATGAATATGTGTACATGTGACCTCAATCAGTACATAGGTGTGAAGCCTGCATGCTACATGAATACATTTGTTTCCTTCGACAGATTGTGCCGCTGCTTCTCAGATCGTAGGTCACATATGTATATATGCAACAAGCCCGGCCATTGTAGTGATCCGTGGCCAAAGTCATCTGTGCCACACACACCCATGACACGTACTATAGAGTACTATGAGTGAGGGTAATTGCCTGGGGTATGTGTTACACATGTTCATACACAGCAATGACTGGCAGTAATGGACAGTCATTATAGGTGTACAACAGCCCTGTGGATATGCATGCAGGCCCCTAATGTGTTATGTGAAACACCGATGGACCCCACAATACCTATGGATATGTGGATACCAAGGGACAGATGACATAACACGTGTCTGTCTGTACACATTGGTGCCCAACATACATGTTGAGGGCTACCACCTATGTGGTACTGTCAGGATAGTATGTCTAGTAAATGTGGGGGACTATGCCATAGTCGGCTTATGACTATACAGCATGTATTGGACAACAGGTATCTGTCTGTATGATACCCTTGTGTAGGATATGCGTCCCATGCAGGGAATGCAGTGTAGGCCAATGCATGCATTTCCAGATGTGAATTGACATATCCATAGTGTGTTTGCATGTACTTAAGAGGGCTATATGCCACACAGGTGTGGTCCCAGGAATGTGTGGCGGTCAATACCACTGGTTACTGTTATAGTATAGTACCGGAAGGATCCAACTCTTACTGATTTCCCTACAACTGTGTGTCATTTGTCAGGACATCATCTAATGATTGGTTATAGTCATGCTGTTCAGGTGGTGTATACTACCAGACTGCAGATCATTGACAGATATCAACAGTATCACCCACAGCATAGTGTCAACCCATGTCATACACACATGTATACCCATGTTAGTACATATCTGTAGTAGAATGCATACAGGCCATCGAAAGATACCATGGGATGTTAACAATGTGTACAACAGGGTGTGTCACACATCCCACGTGTCCACTATGCATGTACATGCAGACAGTGCGCACACACCATGTTCACAGATGTACACATGCTAATTTGTAATGCACACATCACACACATACTGTGCACTCACTAACACATGCTGGCAACACTGTACACTTCAGCCAAGTGGCACATGGGTGGACAATACATACTCAGACCTAACACTGGTGTAAACAATGCTACAATGACTATCAGAGCTGTGATGCATAATGCCTGCTCAGATATATCTACAAGGATATCAGTGCACTTTCCTGTTGGCAAAGTGCTACTATTGCTACACTGCTATAATGTCACCCTGTGCATCAGAACCATGTTAGCCTATTCCTGCATCAATGTGACAGATGACAGGAGGTGGCACAGGTGTCATCATATGCACAGGGTGTGTTGTTGGTTTACCAGAGCCCGACACTGACCCATCCAATCAACATGTCTGTGTGTGTGTGTGTGTGTGTGTGTGTGTGTGTGTGTGTGTGTGTGTGAGGGACAACAGTACAGCATGGGCCAATGTTGATGTAATGTGTGTGTGTATGTGTGAGCCCTAGTTGTTTGGTTAATGTGTGTGTGTCTGCATGCACACAACTCCACCACGTGGCTGCCATATACGGGCGGTTGTGGGACAGCCACAGACTGTACCTGCTAGGCCATACAGATCACTGTCTCTGGCCATGGACACGGTACCTGTGCCTGGCAGGGGTGCTACGGGTAGTATCGGGTACCAACCCTGACTGGGTGCTATCATCAGAGACAGAGGTATGATGACTGGACCCATGTCCCTGCTGGGACTGGCCAGTGCCACGTGCACGTGGTCTAGTAGGACAGTCAATGGACAGGCTATGATCCGTGGTCCATCCGCGATGACTGCCAGCTGATGCTGTTGCTGGCATGCATCCGCGTCGGCTTCCCATCCATCCCGCATGGTCCTGGCTCATGGCTAACACATTGTGGAGGACATCTAATGTCTCCCTCCAATGGCTATCAATGACCTCGGTGTAATTCCGGATGGCACCTGCAAGTTCACGGATGCTGCCATTGATAGCAGTGTAATGGGCCCTCTGTGTCCTTAGTCCCAGTCGGATCTCTGCTTAACATACAAGGCGATCTCTGCTTAACATACAAGGCCATGTCAAACCCAGAGCTGTTGGACATGCTACACTTAAAGAAATCCCAATCCCTCAGAGCTACACGCTCCAGGGATCTAAACCTTGTCATCACAATAAACAAAACATGCTGGAGGGATAGGTTCCTGACCCAGAGACTCCCCAGACTCTGGAATAGATTGCCCATACATGTCAAGCAGAGTGCCTCTTTGGACCTCTTCAAGAGGAACCTTGACGATTGGATGGGAGAAAGGAAATTCACCCCAGGGATCACGTCAGTCGCCCTGCTAGACAGGGGTCCAGGAAAGTAAATAATGTGGGAAGAAATAGCCAGGGAATTGTTATGGCTAGGCTTGTATAGGCCCTAGGGCTGATAGCCTAGTACCAACCTATAAACCTATGAACCTATGTACCGTTCCATATGTGCCTGTGCCTGCATTACAGCCCAAAACATATTGGAGGTTGTAATACCTCTGGGGGCACATCTGCCAGGGGCAATATGTCCAGTGGTGCTCCCCCGAGAACCCCTGGACATCCACCTATGTGGTACCATTCCAGTAATCTGGCTATGGCTGCTGTGAGGGGATGCACGTGCCATGGGTACCACATTCTCCTGGTCGATGCCGATTGCATGCTGTCCCTCAGCTAAGGCCATTGGTGATGAGGGCTGTATTGGCAGTATGAGTGTGTGCATAGATGGAGTTGAACGCTGTGTACTGTCGATTGCTGGAACAACGACAGACCCTGACAGACCTTCCTGTACCACAATACATGTCTCATCATCTCCTTTATTAGTGGCAGTGACATCAGGTTCCCTGCTGCATTCAGACACCCCTAACTCAGCACCTATGGAAGGAAGAGAGGAAACACACTTCACAATCTGTACATGATGTTAGCACACATGCACACATGCGCACATGCACACATGCACACATGAGCACATGCACACGAGCACATGCACACATGCACACATGAGCACATGCACACATGCACACATGAGCACATGCACACATGCACACATGAGCACATGCACACATGCACACATGCACACATGAGCACATGCACACATGAGCACATGCACACATGAGCACATGTACACATGCATGCATGCTCACATGCACACATGAACAAAAATACACTGCTCACCACAGCACATACACACACAGACACACACACCAGCAATCCACCACATACACAATATTGGGTGAAGGTGGGTGACAGTATCACAGGACAAACAGTCACCTCACACGTGTCAGCATGCAGAATATGTGTTGCTCAAGACCATGCAGTGCAAGTGTTGACGGCCCTATTTAATGACATTATACATGGCTGTGATGCATGTGTGTAGTTGTTCAGTGATTGTCTACACCCTGAAACACAATGTGTACATGGACACAACATTGCTGTGCAAGTATTATCTGCTTTGCAATGTCCTGTGCACCATCACTCAATGGTATACATACCATCGCTGCATGTGTTATCTGTGTGACACATAGATTGCCATGTCTGCTTACAGTGTCTGTGTCCATAGTGAATAATACCAGGCACAGGTGTAGCAAATGCATGCAATGTACAGACATGGGATGAGTGGTGCATGTAGACGTGACGTAATCCCAATGCTCGACATGTCCATTGTACAATGGTTATGGTGAGTGTGGGACATATTGCAGATATGTCCGTGCCAGCCATGACATGGCATGCTACATGACTGCAACATTAAACACCACACATATCCAGTGTGTGTCATGTGACCTATACACCCAATAGCATTCCAGAACATATATGTGACTCTTTGTACAGATGGTGACAGCTGTGCATATTGTGTATACTGGCATATGTAAGCGCACACACAACATGCTATACATATTGTGTATAGGTGCATATGTTTGCACACACAAAACATTGAGGTGCAAAGCAAAGACCGCGGTGTGTAGTACTGTGGTCACTGTAACTGGATGGGGTGTACTACCATGTGCCTTCATCATCATCATCATCATGCAACTTGTGGTCACTCATGGCTACTACTGTGTGACAGACCACTGCCTAGCATGCTGTACCTGAACTGCAGTACCGTGGCTACGTTCACTATTACACAGCCACTTTGTACATGGGTGTATGAGGTGCCCAATAGGGAGCATTGCCTAACATGACTGTGTTATGTGTTGAAGAGTGTTGCACAGCCCCATTATAGGCCTCTACCACTGAGGTACATGATGTGTGTGTGGATGACATGTGGGATACTGAGGTGTGACCTTACAGCAGGTGTGTGGTTACGCCATATGTAGCATGTCTTTGCATACTGCATATGATAAACGTGTTATGTTGTGTACAGGTGTTGCAACTATGCCTATCCAATGTGCAGTACGGGGTTGCCACAACTGTGTCTTATGCTCTGTGTATTGCATGTCAGTTAGGCAGCTACTGACATTACTGAGCTGTGCAACATCTTACAGCAAACACGCACGGCATGCATTATGCGTAGGTGTGTTACGTGTACATGGCCTACACCTCACCTATGACATGCATATTTCATTACCAACATTGCAGGTATAACACACTCACCAGCATGGATCGGCTGCCCTGCTGTCACACCAGATTGACCTATGAGAATATGAGAGGGTTAGTTATTGGCCACAACTGTGGCATTGCTACAGTGGGTATGCTAAACTGCAGTATAACAACAGTCAACAGTCACAGGTGTAGAGATATTATTCAAAATATCAGTATTGCACAACACTAGGCAGCAGAACTGCTAAACATACAGTACACATCTCACACAGACATAATCTAACAGTACAGTTAACTGTCGTCTACAGATAGGGCATGTTACCTGCTAGCTCCGGGTGGACGTGCTGGGTGGCTCCGGCCTCCATGACAACACATGTCAGAGGTTGCTGTTGCTGTTGTCCAGGAGCCTCCACGCTTAGGAGCATCTCCTCCACTCTGGTGAGGGGGGGATGAATGGCCACCCCACCACCTGTGGCATGCTGTTGTCTTTGGATATCAGAAGCACACCGCCGGACATGTCTTATTAAATCACTGCAGTGATGGTGTACCTGCTCATATGCCTGGTTATGCATGCCTATGTCATTTACCTGACGAACAAGTTCCTGCCACAGTGCAGTGTGCTCCTGCAGGTGCTGGCTGCTTCTGGAGAACAGCATCGTGTACTGCTGCACTAGGCTTTGTGGTATCACCTCTTCCTCATCCGCTGTGTATGATGGATTGTGTTGGTGGGCCATCTGACAGAAAAAGATATGAACAATATGTGTGAGCGAGTCCTGTGGCACACTTTACACCTTTAACCACAGATATCACTTTACTGACATATATACCATCCTATTGTCTGTCAGAGGTTACACACGTTGAATACCACTTAGTGGTTCTCAGGCCACAACTAACTAATAGTGCCTGGCACACTCTATATATCACACCACTATACAACAGTACCCGACACACTGTTTGTGACACATTGCACAACCTCAAGACAGGGGTGTATATCACACCAATGCACAAACAGAGATGTCATCCATTGCAATGGATGTAAAGTACAGGTACAGTAGTACCAGTCAACCACCCTAGTCATTGATGCCATAGCCCTGCCTAACAGATGTGCACAGTTGTTACTATAGGTGGCATACTGCTGTAACAGAGTATACATGTTTCTGGTTACACATGTATACCCTGTAACACACATATGATTGCAGCCATTTTACAGGCATGATTACACACACATCAGACAAACATACAACACACCACTATATGCCAACCAGATGAGCATTACCTGTGTACCTTACAATACTGTGTGCCACTACTTACACACCCTTATGCCTGAGTTTTGTCCTCTGTACAGACTACAGGAAACACAGATGACAGTGTTTCCAAGCAATGTGAACACACACCATACTGTGCTGTTTAGGTCTACAGCTTCTGGTAGTACTACAGTTCATATGGGAGTTGGATTCACCAGCAGTACCACTCACTAAGCATACATGTATTGCTTTAGCCTCCATGAGACACCACATTTGTCAACAAGGAACTACATCACATCATATGACGTACTACTATGTCTGCCTAACAGTAAATTACACATCATTTGCTGTCCTCACAGCTAGGATAGACACTACCATGTCAGATACAACTTCACACTAAGCTATCACACCTTTACAGACCTTGCACACATTCAGCATTATACTTATTCAACCTCACATAGCAGATATTGCATTGGGTACATGTGTGAGTGCATAGTGTCATAGGTAGGTAATATGCTGTTGGCCCTAGGGCCTACGGCAGCCTAGCCATATGCTACCCTGGCCTTTGACACACATGTACTTTGATTTCACTTGCCCCTGCCAACCAGAACCACAGAGGTGTTTCCTGGGGTGTATTACCAATCTCCCACACAATCATCAGGAGTATTTATGACAACTGCTAAGGAGGAGCCTTGTTTGCTATTGCTAGGTGGTCTATTCCGGTGTATGGCATATCTCTGAGATGGGAACCTATCCCTCCAGCATGTGCTGTTTAGTGAGCTGACAAGGTTTAGGGCCCTAGACCGTGTATCCTGGAGGGATTGTGATATGTTGCCATGGTGGCTGTCACCCAGCTATGGGTGTGACATACCTCTGTATGTCCGGCAGAGGTCACCTCTGTGTGGCCAGTATGCAATACAGTGTAGATGTGGTTTTGTGAGTCAGTCTGCATAGGGCATCTGTTTGCAGCCAGTATTACCCTTTGGGAGGTATGTCTGTGGCCTTTTCACCTGGTGTAGTTGTCATGTGAGGTACATACCACACAGGGCATTGTGCTGGCTAGAGGGGAACACTGCCCTATATATCTATAGATGACACAACTGTTGTCATGACACATAACACACTGACTGATTACAGGTGCAGTGTGGCACTGTCTTCATCAAAGCGGAGGCTACTCTCCACCTGTGTCCCATGTTCCCTTATCACAGCTTCACTGTTAGGTAGATCTCTACCTATGTGGTAGTTAATGGGTACAATATTTTGGAAAGGAGGAATGGCACTGCAGTATCAACACTTGTCTACAGTCCATGCCTTGGTCACCACACACCTGTTGCAGTACATATGACCACGTGCCACTCTGTCTCTCCCTCTCTCTCTCTCTATATGGCTATATACACATATATATATATATATATATATATATATATATATATATATATATATATATATATATACATATCTATGCACATACATGTACACATCCATTTATGTACACATGGATGCACATATAGGCACATGTACAGTCCACCTTTCGTGGTGGGGATATCATTTATGCGACAGTTGAGGGATGTACAGTTATGTGATTATATTGCACAGTGTTGTGCAGAATGCATGTGGGTGTCCTCAGCCCATGTAGCATTAGCAGGCCTCACTGGCTGTAACACAGCAGATCTGACAAATCAGTCCCACAGCATTTAACCACCACATGACATATAGCAGCACTGCATGCTGTTTTCTTGGCCACACACTATGACCTACATAGATATATGCACATATCAACCTTCAATGACATATATCTGTCCACTCTTCACTAACAGTTGCAGTATGTCCCTTGCCCTATGCACATGTGCGGATACAGATAGATACGTACTGCTGCCACACATGGATGATTTGCAGTGTGTCGAGTACTCTTCAGGAACATCTACTACATGCCAACACATACATCTGATTTACATACTTTACCTTTGTATTTCCCTGCTCCGTGTGTTACGGTTTTGTAGGTTTTTTTTTTTTTTTGGTTGTTTGTTTTGGGTTTTGCCCCCTCTATTTCAGTTTATGTCTCAGTTTCTCTCTTCTCTGTTGTGTCTCTGGTCTGTGTCTGTGTCCATCTCTCTCTCTCTCTCTCTCTCTCTCTCCCAGCACCTGCAATGATAGAATTGCATGTGTGGACTGCAGGTACAGCCTGCTTTTCTAGGTATCTGCACTTGTGCATGTGACAGCCTCTGCACCAGTTGCTGCCCACCATTCAGTAATTGCATGCAGCCTGCAGTGTGGTGATTGCATTATTCACTGTGATTGCAGCCCACTGCTATAAAATGCTAGGTTAGGTAGGCATAGCCCTTTCAGCTGTCCAAGGTGGAGCCCATGATTGTTTGCTCTGGACAACGTTGTGTCAGTCAGAAGGTTGGTATATGTCTCTTATCTGAAGCTATGGTTGTAGGCAGTTATATGCATGTTGTACTCAAACCTGAATGTTGCTGGTTCCAGTACACACTTCTCAGTGTAGACATGTACTCACCCCTCCAAATGCTAACACAGGATACATGGCAGTATGTACTTTATTTCCGACTTACACAATTAACTGCCATACAAATGTGGTTATTGCACTGTATTCCTGTGGCCAGTATTTATACTGGTCTGATACTGTGTGGTGTTTGTAAGGTGCTACTGTAACATTATTCCCTGCTAGGATGTCTGGTTCTCCTTTCACAGTCATGTCATGCAATTCCACAACAACTGCTGGTAAAGACCCACAGAACAGGATTTGTGTTATACCATTCCTGATTTCCATTTACATTCCCTCATTGTAATGCATGATATATTTATTTCAGAACCCCGTTATTTGTATATCTGCTGTGGCTTAGTGGTAATTCATGCAGTCTATTGTGTCAATTTTTTGGGGTTCGAGACTGGCAGTGGTTTTTTCTTTTGCTGCTGAGCAGAACAAGGGCCCTGCCATAGAGTGACTAAGGCACTTTTAAGCAGTTGTAAGTGGGTTTGCGTGAGTTTGTGCAACGCTTAGCTAAGTGCACACATGCGCACACTCCCTTAAACCCACTTACTATTGCTTACAAGTGCTTACTCCCGCTAACCCCCGCGCTAATTGTTTTTAAAGAAAAGAAAATGGGGAGATAGGAAAGTGGTGAAAAAGGGGGCACAAAGAGGGACATACAGTAGGTAAACAAGCTCAGGATGTGCATCTGCAATAAATTTGGACTGATATTTGAAACCTTCCACCCCTGGGAGAGGGGTGATGACAACAAAGTATGTTGTACTGCCAATTATAATTATCAATTTACATGTCCAATGGACATCTGTGCGAAATGGGCAGCTATGTATGGGGCGTAATTTTTTTGTGGGTACAGATTGCCCTTTTTTTTTTTTTTTTTTTTTTTTCAGGTGAGAGTGGGACGTGAGGTAAAGGAAGTAGGTATGTCCAGGGAGGTAGGTTGAGGAGGTAAACAGACAAGACAGACAAGATGCATACAGGGGCGGTGTATGACACATGGGGTGGGTGAACACAATTGACGGGGTCAGATGTTTGGAAATCGCAAGCCCATGAGCCCACAGATGGTAACAGTGGAACTGAGATCCCCACCCACAGGCAGTCAACACTGCACCTTCACAGCCCCGAGGGTGGCTGTGCTGGGGGCTGCTTAGGACGGGCAGGCTCACCTGTGAGATGCGCCACTCTCACCTCGAGCTGGCATAGGGGATCAGTGACTGAACACTGGATCTCCCTATGCACCACAACCCGAACACTTCAAAGGGTGACAGGTGGCCCTTCTCCGCCCACGCTTGCACAGGGGGGATGATCCCCATCCCCTGCAGTGCTTCCACCCGAAGGTGGCATAGGATCAATGGAGGAGGGGAGCCCGGGCTGGGCACCGGACCTGCTGGTGCCAGGTGCACTCGCCAGCTGAGGAGGGACAGGTGGGTCCGCTGAGACCGGCCTTACCATACATTCTGTGATTAGGTGTGTTTAATTACAACATAAACAACAGCATTCCAGATTAGTTGTAACAGCATGCAGTAATATTCCCATTAACCCAACACACCAAGGTTTCAACAGTTAAACAGCAAGCATAACACATGCATATATTGAACCACAGTGGATATTCCAACAGTATGCAGGGATGTTTGGTAGCAACAGGCCACCATGATTGTGGTGTTTAAACAGGGCACATGCATCAATGTGAATGCAAATATTTATTGAACAATAGGACATATGTCCCAGCAAATATTTAAGATTACACATATCCATTGTGGTTTGGAATTTCATGGTTTATGCACATGCAGTAGGGTGTAGAGAAAAACCTTGGTTAACATCTTATAATTAACTTTTAGTCTACACTACATTCCTAGTGACTGCAGGTGTATATCCCCTACACGTATTATTACACTTGCAACCATACATTAGGTTGTGTAATGGGTTGGCTAGTTCAATATATGCCTGACCTATATCTGACATACTAACTGTCCAGGATGCAGATGTTACTGCTGCATATTTCTTGATTGCATTTCTATTTCTTTATCTACATATCTGGGATGTTTTCACATGACATTTTCACTTCAATTTGTACAGAACCCTGCATTTCTTGACACACACTCACATTTCTGGGGAAGAAAATAACATGCTACACGTGTGCCAGATTTACTTATGCATGCCAGCCAGTAACTGACTGTTGTGGACTGTATATATGCTTCACAGCTACTAGCACTTCCATCACCCACTTTATATGGGACTGCACAACTCTGGGTTGGCAGCACTTTTTCAAACAGTACTATTTGTACAATGCAAGGGTACAACAATATTTCAAACTCTGTGACACAGACACACTCTGGGTTTTAGACCTTTATTAATGGCAGTACACACTTTTCCACAAGCTCACTCCTTTATTTGTTTTAACAGTTCATATGGCAGACATGCTCAAGACATATTATACCTTTATTAATAGGTTAGAACACTCTTATTTCAGACTCACTCACTTATTTTATATGACAGTGCCTGCAGAGATATTATTCCAGACATATGTTACCTTTGTTAATGGGTTACTACACTCTTATTCTGCCTCTCTGACGTTTTTATCTGACAGTACATGCAGAGGACTTATTCTGGCAATTTTATGGCTGTATTATTGGACTACAATACTTTCTTTCATGCTCTCTCCCATATTTTATATAACAATACATGAGAATAATCATTAACCTGCCTGTTGGCACAGCTTTAGCAGCCTTGCAGCACTGTCACCTGCAGCTGTAAAGTAAATGAAGGGATATTGAGACATACCTATCCATTATACATACTCAATTATCAATCCTTACATACTGCATTCCATGGCTACATACTCAGTTGTGGGGCATTCTGCATCCCACGGGCCTCCTGTATCCAATGGTTCAGGTGGTCCTGCTTCCATCTCTTCAGGTCTGCATGGTGGTGACGGACCTGCTCACCAGTCCGAGGAATGCCTTTGGCACTGGTGAGGTCATGAGCTAACTGGTTCCAAGGCTCTGCCTTGTACTCCGTCCCTTAGAACTGGCCCTGCAGGAGTCTTGACTCATGACGGTGGAAAAGGAGCCAAACCATGTATTTCGACTCCTCGATGCCCCATTGTTGCACTCGGAAGCGTGTTCCCTCTCCGACACCAGCCATTCTAACTGCATATGTGAGCTACAATCAGTTATGGAGTGTATTCCCGCCTATGGGGCTTAAATATGCCACATTTCCCTCACTTTTTTGTGATTGGCCGTTTTTTTTAATTCTCGGCTGACTGGAGACCTGCTTAGTAATGGTTAAACTACCATTAGTAAGTATATGTCTGTTAACAGTGGCTTTTGTCCCCTAAGTTTTCATGGCTTAGTGCTTCTGTACTTTGGTTGTGATGCACAGAGTCCTGGGTTCGAACCTTGTCATTCATTTTATTTTCATACTGTCCAGACAGGCTAGGGGATGTGGCTGCATTTAAGCAACTTTGCTCTACGTTGCTCCTCGGTGCCCTATGGTGCCCTGGTTGGCGCGGCACGCACGTCCGCGCAAACACATTGCACTAATTAAAGTGCTATTTCACTATGGGCACCTCTATTGCTCTGGGTTAACCGTAATTTAATTATGGGCAACTCTATTGCGCTGGGTGAAGTGCTGTTTAGCTGCAGGCAATTATTATATATCAGGATCATTTAAAATATTTATTTTGTTCACTGTTACATTGGCCATTTCACTGCGTTTTACTACTATTTACACATATTTTTGTCTGGTATTATTTCATATACTGATTTAAAATTAAATACGAAGGGGAGTGGTGGGATTCGAACCGTGAACGCCTCTTCTTTGTGCGAACACCCTACTATTACGCTATTGCTATTTGGTGTGATTCGCCTACACATTCTTTCTTATTCTCTTCCATGTCAGAATTGCTAACTCTAGCTAAGCAATGGGTACACCCGCACACACACGCCCAAATACGGGCAGCTATTTCGGGTATTTAAAAAAATACAATTAACTTTTTACTTTTTATAACTGTGATGGGGGTTTACAATATCAGGAAGTGTGGTGTTGGGTGCAAGGACATTTGAGCGGACTTGCTCTTGTGTATTTGCTTTTACTTTTCAATCACTTGCAGGGGCGTGGACATTTAGACTGCTCAGCAGTCGGACACGCCCCCTGCTTTCTTACATGGTCCATGTAAGACTTGCGGTTGAGTCAGTGTGCCCTCATGCATATTCATGGCACACTGATGTCATACCATTCAACTGCAGCCTCCGAGTAAAACTTATTAAGTCTTACACGGAGGATTCATGAATCCGGGGGAATGTTTTAGCTAATATTTGAAAGCCTAGATGGGAGACGTGTAGAACATTCCTGGCAAAGCAGCGTGGTTTGTTGACCATCTCCTTCCATACTGACAAATATTGCACCCCCCTTAGAATGACACCAGAAACTAAGCCAATTAT
>NC_056732.1:864360275-864365275 GCF_019279795.1 Protopterus annectens | reverse complement strand
TCATATTCTCATTTTACTATAGTCATTGGGCCAGATTCACGAAGGCTTGCACGGAGTCTTAGAGTAGAGTAAGACTCCATGCAGCCATCATGTCCGATGAGCGATCCAGGAACAGCCTGCAGGGGCGTGCAAGACAGCTCCTAAAATGGCTCTTACATGGACAGGGCTGGGATATGCAAATTACCTCAATTGCAGGCGAAAGGCATGCAAATGAGGTAGATTTGCGATTCAGGAAACCCAAACCTGTCCGAGTAAGAGCAGTGTTATTTGCAGAAATGTACTCAGTTGACAACTGAGTACCGTTCTGCAAATAGCAAAATGGAGCCGTGACAGCTCCAAATAAAGGTTGCATCCAGTGCAGGAAGCATGCCAATGGCCAAATATACGGCCATTGGAAATGTTTCCTGATGCAATATGAAAATAAAATTATTGTTTTTTTTTTCTCTGATATCTGATGTTTAAGTGTAGTGCAGCGCCGCGCAAATGGGCTGCACTCTAAAACCTGGAAAACTAAAAATTAAAACCCACAAATGTGGATCTTATTTAAATTGTTAATGTACAATGCAAGGGAATGGCAGGCTCAAGACAACATGGCCACCGAGTAGAGGTTGCTAAGGGGGGAAGCTCAGTATAAGAGATGTAACCAAGCATTAGTAGGCAATCCTATGTAAATGAGGGTTAGGATAGTGAATCACAAGTTTACATAGCAAATGAGCACAGTCAGTGGAGTGTAGGAGTAGGATAAGGGGAGTAACAGAGTAGAAGATAGATGACATCACGAGGGGGGTATGTATGAAAGAAGTGAAGCTCATTGGAGCAGAGTGGCATGTGTCTGCTGACATTTACACATCATGGAAAGAGGCGTGTCAAAAGGTAGGCTAGGGAAAGGCAAGAAATGGAAGGTGTATGCCATGGATAACACCAAAATTTCTTGCTGAGCATGCATGCGCGCGTGTCTGCGCCTGTAAACCTGAGTAAGACAGAGTGCGCGTGTGTAAGTGTGAGTGCGCGCGTTTAAGCCAGAGTAAGCATGTATAAGGCTGTGTAAAGAGTTGTAAGTGCGTTTGCGCTGGTGTGAGTGCATTTTAACCCGAATAAGCAAGTTTAGTCTGTGTAAGCATGTGTGCACGCAAATTAGCTGCTGTGCGCGTGTTTGTGCTTGTGTGCGCGGCGCTCCCCCCCCCCCCGAGGAAACAGAAAGGAAAAAGGAAGCACAACAAATAGTAGGAAGCTACCAGGGAGTACTAGCAGAGCTAGCAGGTGAAAACAATCAGAATCAGGCAATTACACAGGCAGTACACTTGCCCAGCCCAGTCTAGCACTTAAAACTCTGCAAACAACAGTCCATTATGTTTCTCACAACAGACACTGCAGTAAGCTAATAGAAGTGAAAACTGAAAAAGCTTTACTGAGACAAAGAAATGTTAGGGGCTGCCATTGCTGTTATAAGGTGACATATGCAACATGCTGAGGGTGGTGACAATGGAAATGCTGCTGGACAACCCACAGTGAGGAGACGGAGAAGAGTGTACAGGCCCAGGGTAACCTAACAGGGCCTGCATGAGCTGGGGATAGTGGAGCGCTATAGAGTGGACAGAGACCTCCTGCAGAAAATTGTTGAGCTGTGCAGGCCACGCCTCACACACAGAACCAACAGAGGGGAACCCATCCCAGTGGAAACCAAGGTATGTGTTGGCCTAAGAATATTAGCAACAGGTACCTTCCAGAGACCAACTGGTGATATGATGGGGATATCACAGGCATCAGCATCCAGGGTACTGCACCAGTTCCTGGATGCCATGTCAGCACATGTCGGTGATCATGTATATTTCCCCAATTCCCATGAGGAATTGGCCAGCAATATGCGTCTCTTCCAGCAAATAGCGGAATACCCTAAGGTAGTGGGTGCAATAGACTGCATGCACATATGCATCAAAGCACCAGCCGGTGAGCAGGGTAGGGTCTACTTCAACCGCAAGGGCTTCCCCTCCATCAACTGACAGGTCACGTGTGATGCCCAGGGCATAATACTGAATGTGTGTGCAGGCTGCCCTGGAAGCTATCATGATTCCCATATCTGGCATCTGACGCAGCTGTACCAGACATTTGCCAATGGGGACATCCCACATGGTCACCTAGTGGGGGATGCTGGCTATGCACTGAATCCGTGGCTGATGACACCCATCAGAAATGTACAAACACCTGAACAGGAACGCCATAGTGAGGCACACGCACAAACACGTAATGTAATAGAGCATGTCTTTGGGCTGCTCAAGTCATGGTTCCGGTGTCCAGACACATCTGGTGGAGCCTTGCAGTACTTAGCAACTACATGTACCCAAATTGTCATGGTATGTGCTATGCTACATAATATGATCCTGTGAAAACAGCTGCAACAGGACCAGCATAGGCCTGGGCCAAACAGCCCCCCACCATTGCCAAGGCCATCTCAGGCAGAGCGTGACTCGGAGGAGGAACAACCTGAGCCTGCCCCAGTAGGCAGAAGGAGGCATGCCCAGTATGCTTTGGCCTTGGCAAAGAGGCAAAGCATAGCACATACACTGGCTCAGTAGGAACTCTGGAAATGATACCTCTCTCTGACTCGCACATATAGTAAAAGGGATGCCTAAGTTGACACTACCTGCTTTCAAACATGTACAGGGAGTGTAGTATGTGCATCCGACATAGGCAGCCCTGCAGCACCACCTAAGGCATGATTGCCATGTGTTAAGCAATTTAAAGCAGTGCTAAACAGCATTTACCACCATGTAGTATATGCAAACAAAATCGCACACACCAACTAGCACAACTGTGGTCAATGTTGAGTAATATTGGGCAACGTCCAGCAATGTTGGTGAATATTGAGCAATGTTGGACAAGCCTGGTCTAAGGAAACTGTGCACTATAGTCAAAGTACTGAACCACTAAACTATGACAGTATTGCAGTGGTCAGCCTGTATGAAGGAATGTTGACAACTCTATGCAAAGTATCTCATGGAAACCCTGCAGGCACAGCATAATCCCTGTCGAGTTATGACACAAAGGTGAGTCCTGCAGTAAGAACAGAACCTGACTTCCAACACACACAGTATAAATGTTAATATTGGTCATGTTCACACACATCAACAAATGTAGTGGACCTCAGATAGCAACATACTGAAAGGTCACACTGGGCATGCTCACACACTTGAATAAATGAGACAAATGTCAGGCGACAAAACACGGAAAGCCTGAACTGGGAATGCTCTCAAACTTAGGCCATGGCTGAGTACAGCAGTGGGCCACGCATATCTGGCAGTTGCATGTGTTAACCCAGGAACCTGATATTATCCAGCAATCCACCCTGTGCACACAGTTATATGACAACAGACACATCTATAATATAGTGGAACCCTGTCATAATCAAATATGTTCTGTAGATACCGAAGTTGCTCATAGAAACTGGTAAAGCAAAGATGATAAAGACCTGCAAACAGTATCAGCAATAAACATTGTGCATCCTGAACATTAGCATAGGTTCAGAGGTCGATACTAGGCTATCAGCCCTAGGGCATGTACAAGCCTAGCCAGAGTGTGTTTGGCATTTGCAACCCTGTCAGATTACTACACTGTGTGTGTGAATAGTAGGTCACACAAGATAGCCCATGTACGTTTAGGCTAGTGTGCCTCTGTCTATCAGGGACACAGAAGATATCCCAGGGGTTAACATACAATCACCCATACAAGATGTCTCCTGTAGGTGGTCAGTGGGTGGCTCTGCCTATGTGAACCTGGGATTACAATCTGGAGTGAGTGGAGGGTCTGGGATAAGAATCTGTCCCTCCAGCATGTCCTATTAACATCTGTGCTGAGGTATATGTCCCTGGAGTGTGTAGCTCCAAGGGAGTCGGATATCCTGAGGTGGAGCATGTCCAGTAAATCTGGGTTGGGTATATCTGTAAACAACAGGCACACATCATATCCGAGTAGGTGGTAAGCGACTGAGTAGAGCTGGAGTTACTGCATCTGAACTGTGCAGGGCATCTGTGTGAGTCCCTAGATCTGCTTGGTGAGGAACTTCTGTGGCCAGTTCAGTTGCTGCAGGTGTTGGGTAAGGTACACCCCAAATGTGGCATTGTAACCAAGCATGGTTGTGATGCATATAGGGGCACAATGACCTCACTTGATCTAGATGTGAAACCTTATGGGATAAGGTGGCCCGCATAGAATGTGTGTCCAACCACTTTGGCAATGTGAATGTCAAAGGCAACAGTACGAACAAGTCATGTCCCCAAACCCCTAACAACTCCTACTGTATGTAATGGAGTACTACCTATGTGGTAATGTGTGGGCATGTTGTTATTCCCAAAGGGGATGACTATGCAACTAATGGCATTTAGCTGTAGGGCATGGCTCAGGCACCAGTCATCCATCTCTGTGAGACCCTGTTTGAGTATGCATGTGGCAGCTGGAGAGTTGATCATGGCACCCAGTTTGCAGTCAAGTGCAAACATGTTCAGCCATATTCCCCCTGTGGTAGCCTGCACGTCAGACAAATATATACTGAACAAGAGAGGTCCCAGGATCGAGCCATGTGGGATGCCACGTGTAACTGGTGTATAGTCAGACATGGCACCTGCAATTCTGACCATGTGGGTGCTATCCCTGATCCAGGTAGCAATCCATCGTGTGAGATATGTGTCCATATTGACACTGGTGAGCCTATGCATAATGGCTATGTGGGTTATTGCGTTGAAGGGTTTTGCAAGGTTCAGGTAGGCTGTGTGGACAACCGTCCCTATTTCGATGGACCTGTTAACTGTTTAAAGAATACAAACAGGTTCAAAAGGCAAAATCTGCCCACAACAATGCTGAAATGTGTAGGACACAGTGTATCTAGGTTCCCGATGTCTATGTGTATGAGTCCCATGACAATATGCTCCATAGCGTTGCAGAACAGGCTAGTTATGCTTATAGGGCAATATTGTCTGTGGTCTGTTGTGGCACCAACTCTGTGGCGT
>NC_056732.1:864285275-864355275 GCF_019279795.1 Protopterus annectens | reverse complement strand
AGCTCTTCTTGGAGTTCATGTAGGACGCAGCCCGGGACACCATCTGGTCCCATTGATGCTGTGTTTTTTGCTTTGGAGAGGGCAGCTCTTACCTGAGCATCTGAGATGTCAGGGGGGCAGCACTCTGCTGGGATAGATATTTGCCCTTTCGGTGGGGAAGGGGGGAGAAGTTTGCGCTGAACCTGTCAGATAGGATGTTGGCAATGTCTCTGGGTTTGGTGTATTTTTTGTCATTTTGGACTAATTCTGAGCATATCTGGGAATTCCCACCCAGGTTCCTAACATAACTAAAGAAAGCCTTGTGATAATCCTTAGTGTCCTGTGCAATTTTTCTCTCGAAGCTGGCCTTAGACGATTTTATGAGTGCCCATAGTTTTTTGCTAATACTGATCAGAGATGCCTTCCCTTTTTGGGATTTTGCTCTATCATGTAGTAGCTTCCTCCTTCTGTTGTATAGTTTGTTTATGGCTGGGGTCCACCAGACAGGATGTCTGCCTTTGGAGGATTGGTTCTTTGTTTTATTTGGGATTGTATGATCCATGCATTCCTGAAGGTGTTCATAGAATGTGTTTATAAAGGATTCTGCAGTCTGGGCCATATTTTCCACAGGCCTGGGGGCTTTGAAGGATTCCACCTTGGTTTTGAGGAGTGCGAAATTTGCTTGAGAGAAGTTTTTCACTGTGGTTTTCAGGGCAGGGGGTGGAGTCGGGATGTGAATATCCAGTGAGATTAGTTTATGGTCTGATCTTACCAGTGAGGGATACACTTCTGGTCTGGAGCATAGAGTCCCCATGTTGGTGATAATCAGGTCCAGTATATTTTCCCCTCTTGTGGGAGTGGTAACAAGTTGTTCCACAGCATTTGAGTTTATAAATTCTAGGAACCTTTGGGCTAGGGTTTTGGAGCTAGAGTAATGCTTCCGGTCTATGTTTGGGTTGTTGAAGTCGCCCAATATAATGGTGTTTGGAGAGACCTTCATATTTTCCAGTGTTCTCAGGAAGGCCGAGTGGGGTTCCTGGGTTTGGGAGGGTGGTCTATAGCAGGCTATAAACTGGAAGGCAGTTTTACCCACTGTTAGTTGCACATGGATAGTCTCTGATGCTCCGTGCTGTGCCACCAACCTGGAGGTGTGGGTATCTTTGACGAATATTGATACTCCCCCTCCTTTTGTGGTTCGGTCCAAGTTTTGGGGCCGAAAAGCATGGTATGAGGTATAACCTGGTAGTGCTGGGGTGCTCTTGGGAGCCTTGAACCAGGTTTCTGTTACTGCACAGATATCGATGTTCTCCATGCTAAGGAGAGTTTCGAGTGTGTGCATCTTGAGGTTTAGACTTCTGGCTTTGAGTAGCATTACTCTTAGTTTCTTATCCCTTGTGATACCTATGGAGGTGGGTTTGTCTTTTGAGCCTTGCCTAAAAAAAGCACTATGGGGGTAGCAAGAGCCTTTGCCAATATCCGAAAGTCCAGAAATATCTATACACACACACACACATATATATATATATATATATATATATATATATATATACACACACATGTATATATACACATACATCTAAGCATCCATTGCTGTACATATAGCTGCATATATAGGCACATATACTACCCACCTTTCATGGTGGGGATGTCAATTATGCAACAGTTGTGAGACATATGGTTATGTAATACTATTGCACAATGTTGTACAGAATGCATTCTGCTGTCCTCAGGCCATATAGCTGTAGCAGGCCTCACTGCCTGTAGCTCAGTCCCACAGCGTTTAATCACCACATGACATATACCGGCACTGCTTGCTGTCTGCAATGCCACACACTACAACCTACATACATATGTGCACATAGCAGCCTTCAACGACATACATATGTCCAGCCTTCACTAACAGTTGCAGTATGTCCCTTGCCCTATGCAAATGTGCATGTACATATAGATACAGACTGCTGTCACATATGGATGATTCACTGTATGTAGGGTACCCTTCAGACACATCTTTCGGATGTCAGCAAATACATATCTGTTACATACCTTACCTTTGTATTCCTCACCTCCGTCTGTTGTAGGTGTTGTATTTTCTTTTTTTTTTTTTTTTTTTTTTTTGGTTTTGGTTTCCTCTGTGTGTTGCTGTTTGTTTTCAGTGTTTGTCTCCTACTGCCTGTTTGCATCCGTCTGTCTGTCTGTCTGTCTCTGTCTGTCTCTCTCACTCGCACTCTCTCTCTCTCTCTCTCTCTCTCTCCTAGTTGGTGCAATGATATTATTGCATGTGTGGACAGCAGGTACAGGCTGCTTTTCTAGGTATCTGCACATGTGCATGTGATGGCCTCTGCACCAATTGGTGCCCACCATTTAGTAATTGCATGCAGTCTGCTGTGTGGTAATTGCAGTTCTCATTGTGATTTCAGGACACTGCTATAAAATGATAGGTTAGGTAGGCGTAGCCCTTTCAGTTTTGCAAGGTGGGGACCATGCTTGTTTGCTGTGGACACTGTTGTCTCAGTCTGAAGGTTGGTATATCTCTCATATCTGGATTCTGAGCATATGTATTACTACACCTTTTCTGACGTGCAAGCAGTGTCTACTCTCACTTATTGACATTTATCATTAAGTGGGATTCCCCACCTTTCTGCCTACTGCTACTAAATTTCACAGGGAGTCTGAGGGGCGCAGCAAATATTTGTTGGCAAATCAGGGATATCTCTGCAAACCAGTCACAGTTGGGAGGTCTGGCCTCTGACCTATTCAAATATGCCAGTGTTTATCCTGCTCTGATACTGTGTGGGGTTTGTAAAGTGCTACTGTAACATTATTCCCTATTAGCATGGCAGGTTCTCTTTTCACAGTCATGTCATGCAATTCCACAAAACTTGCTGGTTAAGGGCCACAGAACATGATTTGTGTTATGCCATTCCTATTCTCCCTTTACATTCACTCATTGTAATGCATGATATATTTATTTCAGCACAAAGTTATTGAATATCTGCTGTGGTGTAGTGGTACTTCATGCAGACCAGTGAGCCCAAGGTCTGGGGTTTGAGACTGACAGGTGTATTTTATTTTGCCACTGAGCAATAAAAGGGTCCTGTCATAGAGAGTGACTAAGGCACTTTTAAGCAGTTGTAAGTGGGTTTGTGCGATGCTTAGCGATGCTTAGCTTAGCACACACAAGCTCACACTCTCGCACCCCTGCTAACTACTGCTTAAAAGTGCTTACTCCCACTAATCCCCATGCTAATTTCTTTGAAAGAAAAGAAAATGGGGAGATAGGAAAGTGGTGAAAAAGGGGGCACAAAGAGGGGAAAGACAGTAGGCCAACCAGCTGGGATGTGCAGGAAGGGTGTAGGGAAGGCCCATAGCTGCCCATTTCTGTACCAACAACAGCTGTGCATTTGTTCGTAATTTGGTGTGAAATTTGCAACCTTCCACCCCTGAGAGAGGGGTGAGGACAACAGAGTATGTTGTAGTGCCAATTATAATTATCAGTTTATATGTCCGGCGGACATGTGTGCAAAATGGGCAGCTATGTATGGGGCGTAATTTTTATGTGGGAACAGATTGCCCTTTTTTTATTTCTTTTTCAGGTGAAAGTGCAATGTGAGGTAGGGGATGTAGGTATATTTGGGGAGGTAGGTTGAGGAGGTAAATAGACAAGACAAACAAGATGCATACAGGGGTGGAATTTGACACATGGGTTGGGTGAACACAATTGACGGGGAAGGTTGTTTTGGAAATCGCAAGCCCATGAGCCCACAGATGGTAACAGTGGAACTAAGATCCCCACCCATGGGCAGTCACCACTGTACCTTCACAGCCCCGAGGCTGGCTGTGCTGGGGGCTGTGTAGGATGGGCAGGCTCACCCGTGAGATGCGCCTCTCCCGCCTCAAGCTGGCGTAGGGGATCAGTGACCACAACCCGGACCCTTCGAAGGGTGACAGGTGGCCCTTCTTCACCCACGCTTGCACAGGGGGGATGAGCCCCATCCCCTGCAGTGCTTCCACCTGAAGGTGGCACAGGACCAATGGAGGAGGGGAGCCTGGGCTGGGCACCAGACCTGCTGGTGCCAGGTGCACTCGCTGGCTGAGGAGGGACAGGTGGGGTCGCTGGGACTGGCCTTCCCATACTTTCTGTGATTAGGTGTGCTTAATTACAACATAAGCAAAACAGCATTCCAGATTAGTTGTAACAGCATGCAATAATATTCCCATTAACCCAACACACCAAGGGTACAACAGTTGAACAGCAAGCATAACACATGCATATATTGAACCACAGTGGTTAATCCAACAGCATGCAGGGATGTTTGGTAGCAACAGGCCACCATGATTTTGGTGTTCAAACAGGGCACATGCATCAACGTGAATGCAAATTTTTATAGAACAATAGGACATATGTCCCAAAAAATATTTAAGATTACACATACCCATTGAGGTGTGGAATTGCATGGTTTATGCACATACAGTAGGGTGTAGAAAATACCTCGGTTAACATCTTTTAATGACCTTTTCGTCTACACTACATTCCTAGTGACTGCAAGTGTATATCCCCAACATGTATTATTATACTTGCCACCATACATTAAGTTGTCTAATGGGTTTGGCTAGTTCAATATATTGCCTGACCTATATCTAACAAACTAACTGTCCAGGATGCAGATGTTACTGCTACATATTTCTTGATTGCATTTATATTTCTTTATCTACATATCTGGGATGTTTTCACATGACATTTTCACTTCAGTTTATACAGAACTCTGCATTTCTTGACACACACTTACATTTTTGGGGAAAATATAACATGCTACACATGTGCCAGTTTTACTTATTCATGCCAGCCAGTAACTGACTGTTGTGGACTGTATATATGTTTCACAGCTACTAGCACTTCCATTGCCCACTTTATATGGGACTGCACAACTCTGGGTTGCCAGTACCTTTTCAAACAGTACTGTTTGTATAATGCAAGGGTACAACAACATTTCAGACTCTGTGACACAGACACATTCTGGGTTTTAGACCTTTATTAATGACATTACACAATTTTCCACAGGCTCACTCCTTTATTTGTTTTAACGGTGTATATGGCAGACATGTTCAAGACATATTATACCTTTATTAATAGGTTAGCACACGCTTTTTTCTGGTTCACTCGCTTATTTTATATGACAGTGCCTGCAGAGATATTATTCCAGACATATGTTACCTTTCTTAATGGGTTTTTACACTCTTTTTCTGCCTCTCTGACATTTTTATCTGACAGTTCATGCAGAGGACTTATACAGGCAATTTTATGGCTGTATTATTGGACTACAACACTTTCTTTCATGCTCTCTCCCATATTTTATATAACAATACATGCAGAATAATCACTAACCTGCCTGGTGGCACAGCCTTATCAGCCTATCAGCATAGGCTTGCTGATTCATAGCACGGTCACCTGCAGCTGTAAAGTAAATGAGGGGATATTGAGACATACATATCCGTTATACATACTCCATTATCAGTTCTTACATACTGCATTCCATGGCTACATACTCAGTTGTGGGGCATCCCGCATCCCATGGGCCTCCTGTATCCACTGGTTCAGGCGGTCCTGCTTTCGTCTCTTCAGGTCTGCATGGCAGTGACGGCCCTGCTCACCAGTCCGAGGAACGCCTGTGGCACTGGTGAGGTCACGAGCTAACTGGTTCCAAGCCTCTGCCTTGTACTCCATCCCTTGGAACTGGCCCTGCAGAAGTCTTGACTCGTGATGGTGGACAAGGAGCCAAACCATGTATTTGGACTCCTCGATGCCCCAACGTTGCACTCGGAAGCATGTTCCCTCTCTGACACCAGACATTCTAACTGCAGATGTGAGCTACGATCAGTTATGGAGTGTATTCCAGCCTGTGGGGATTAAATATGCCGCATTTCCCGCACTTTTTTGTGATTGGCCATTTTATAAAATTCTCGGCTGACTGCAGACCTGCTTAGTAATGGTTAAACTATCATTCGTAAGTATATGAATGTTAACAGTGGATGTTTCCCCTATGTTGTCATGGCTTAGTGGTTCTGTACTTTGCTTCTGATGCATAGAGTCCTGGGTTCAACCCTTGTCATTCATTTTATTTTCATACTGTCCAGACAGGCTAGGGGGTGTGGCTGCATTTAAACAACTTTGCTCTACGTTGCTCCTCGGTGCCCTACGGTGCCCTGGTTGGTGCAGTGCGCATGTCCACGCAAACACATTGCGCTAGGTAAAGCACTTTCAAACTTTGGGCAACTCTATTGCGCTGGGTAAAGCGCTATTAAACTATGGGAAACTCTGTTTAGTTGGGTAAAGTGATATTAAACTATGGGCACCTCTGCTTAGCTGGGTAAAGTGCTATTAAACTATGGGCACCTCTGTTAAGCTGGGTAAAGCGCTGCTTAACGGCAGGCTATTATATATCTGGATCCTTTAAAAATATATATTTTGTTCACTGATACATTGGCCATTTCACTGCTTTTAATAATATTTTAATCGTATATGTCTGGTATTATTTCAAATAATGATTTAAAACATAAATAAGAAGGGAGTGGTGGGACTCGAACCGTGAATGCCTCCTCTTT
This sequence comes from Protopterus annectens, assembly GCF_019279795.1. Taxonomy (NCBI): domain Eukaryota; kingdom Metazoa; phylum Chordata; order Ceratodontiformes; family Protopteridae; genus Protopterus; species Protopterus annectens. Next base: position 864,348,696 of record NC_056732.1, on the reverse strand, counting down.
GTGCATATGCTCTACCATTACGCTATTGCAATTTGGTGTGATTTGCATAAACATTCTTTCTTATGGTCTTCCATGTTAGAATTGCTAACTATAGCTAAGCAATGGGCACACCCGCGCACACATGCGCAAATATGGGCAGCTATATCGTGGATTTAAAAAATATATATATATTTTACTTTTTATAACTGTGATGGGGGTTTACAGTGTCAGGGTGTGTGGTGTTGGGTGCAAGTACATTTGAGCGAACTCGCTCTTGTGTGTTGACATTTTGCTTTTACTACACTTGCAGGGGCATGGACATTTAGACTGCTCGGCAGTCGGACACGCCCCCTGCTTTCATACTCGGTCCGTGTAGGAGTTACGGTTGAGTCAGCGTGCCCTCATGAATATTCATGGCACGCTGACATCATACCGTTCAACTGCAGCCTCCGAGTAAGACTTATTAAGTCTTACACGGAGGATTCGTGAATCCGGGGGATTATCTTTCAATGCATGTCATTATTTTCTGAATTTGTGTGTTAAAAATATAATAACATGATAAATGAAGATTTCAATGACAATGATGGATTTTTTAATATTAATATTGCTAAAAAAATCCCTTCTTAAACTATCAAGAATATAAGTATGTTTTAACATGACTATGTTCATAGGTTCATAAGTAAATATTATTCAATCAGTCTACATACTTTTATAGTCCTACCAAAAAATTCCTAAACAGCCTAAAAAGGGTGAGTCAAGGTAGACCTATGGGGGGGGGGGGGGGGTTGAATCTCTCCATCCAATCACCTAATGCCACAGAACATCTTTTTCTCTGCACAGTACATTATTCTGTATTGGATATTGGGTAGGATAATAATCTACTGATTACTATGCTCCAGCAGTCTGGCCACAGAACATATTTTCCTCTGCACATTGCAGTAATCTGTATTGGATATTGGGTAGGATAATAACCTATTGATTACTTTGCTTCAGTACTCTGTGTAAGTAAGATCACTGTTATATGGTATAAGTGCAATAGGTGATGGCACATAGAATAGTTGAACAATGTGCTTTTCCTGTAGATATGTATAAGGATAATGTGCAGGCCATGGCTTGCCAGCTTTCTTCTTTGAAGTTGTGAAGCATCTTAAATGTTTCTTCTGTCCATTTGTGGGGCTCAGCTTCCACCACACCTAACACATGGGGACGATTGCCAAAAGACTTGCAATCAGAGTATATCACTTACTCTGAGACTTGCTCTCACAGTAAGTTACTTACTCTGAGAGCAAGTCTTTTGCAATCTAGTCAGTAATGTAAGCCTGTTTATAGATGAGCTTTACACTGAAGTAAGTCACTCACACTGAAAACAAGTCTTTTCAGAATCAGGACAGACTTACATTGGTGCAAATCACTTACACTGAGAGCAAGTCTTTTGGAATAAGGTTCATGTAGTAATAACATGAGTTCTCATATTCATCCATATTAAATTATAACAGAAACTGCTGTATATTGCTACATGGTAGACACTCTTAGTTGTTTATGTAATTGTCTCTAGTGTTATGTATAATGCAATTATGTATCAGTGCCTGCATATATTTTTAATCTGATAAAAATAATTATTGAAGTCAATATTTCTGAACACTATTTTTGCAAATACAATGAAATATTTAAGACAGTATTATAAAGCATTCATCTAAATGTCTGTGTTTTTCATTTGGTTAGACACAACTGTTATAGGGACTTAGGAACATAGAAATTATACTAGGCAAGACTTCAGAGACACCATAAGATTTCTTGACATATACAGCTTTAAGTCGATATGTTTAAAAGTTCTTACCACCCTTGTCAAGCACCTAATACTTAATGTGGCATAGCAATATTAAGTACGTAATACCATGTTGGCATAAAACATTTCTAAGGTTCGTACCAGGCTAACTGCCCTTGCAAGCCTAGCCAATTATCCCTTGTGAGTCTCAAACTCTGCGCCTTGTGTTTGTAAGAAAAACACCTTAACCATTAGGCCACCCTCCCAACCGAATGTCCATTGAAATTATCAAGTACACATAGCTATATATAGAACAGGAGTTTTGTAAGAATGCGCTTTTGTATTTTTTAATTTCATTGTAGCATATTATATGATATTATATTATATTATATTATATTATATTATATTATATTATATTATATTATATTATATGTTGTATAGCTTGTTATGATTTTGTATCTGTATCTGCATCAGACTACTAGCGGTTTGCTATCTTGCAAGTAATTGTTTGAAGTACAGCATTTTTCCGTATACAGGTACAAGGAAACTTCCATCATGTGCATTATATTTATTGTGATATGAAACTGTATGACAGTACCGCAAGTCTTTACTATTTTACATTCAAAAGTTTGAACATAGAAAATGTATTCCTAAAATGTACTGTCATTTAATATGCAAAAGGGATCCCTAGATATACTGTGTGTGTCCTACTATTACACAGCATCTATTTTAATGGACAGAAGCACAGACATTAAATATCTGCAGTATGCCATTTGATTGAATTGACTCATGTACAGAGCTTTTCTGAGGAAAAATCTCTTCCACAAAAATGTATTCAGTATGAACTCTGATATCATTGTGGACCTGTGTGTATATCTATCTATCTATACATCTATATCTATCTATCTATATATATAAATATATATATATATATATATATATATATATATATATATATATATATATATATATATATTCACTTTAGAAGACTGAAAGTCAAGAACATTGAAATTCAAAACATTGAGACCAAAATGTTGAAAATTCAAAACACTGAAAATTTAAAACATTGAATCCCACAACATTGAAAAGCCATAGGAAAGCAACATGTACTATATTCCAGCAGAACTACATACAGAAACAAATAAAAAACAAACCGTATTACACTTTTCCAAATATAAGAAGGGGGGGGCAAGCTTCCCTGCCCCCCCACCCCCTGCTACTTAAATATGCACTACACAGAACAAAACAACAGAATTGTATTTTTGCTGTTTTGTCTGTGTAGTGCAATCTCAGAGTTGATATATTTAAGTAGCAGGGGTGTGGGGGGTGCAGGCAGGCTTGCCCTCCTGCTTATATTTGGAGAAGTGTAATACAGTTTGTTTTTTATTTGTTTCTGTATGTAGTTGTGCTGGCATACATTAAATGTTGGTTTCCTATGGTTTTTCAATGTTATGGGATTCAATGTTTTGAATTTTCAGTGTTTTGAATTTTCAAGATTTTGGACTCAGTGTTTTGAATTTCAATGTTATGAGCTTTCAGTCTTCTAAAGTGAATATACACTGCTATCTATGTAATTACCATTGCTGAAGTCAGGTTTTCAGCAACCTACCTTGGCATACTTTTCTTACATTTCCTATTTATGTAATTTTCCCATGCATCCCATATATTGCTTTATGATGCATGACTAAAACCAGCTACCGCAATCAGTACTGATGCCATGCTTTGTGTAGGTTATGTTAAAGAATGTGGTTATTTGGGTACAATTAATACTGGCTTGACCAACAAATCCAAAGGGGCAGCATAACATTTGTATGAGAGCAGATGCATCCAAGATCAACTAGAATAGGAACTTCACAAGGGACATGCCAGGTATGCTGCAGACAAATGTGGCAGTAAGACTGCAACAAAATAGAGTAATAGGAAGCCTTTTAAGTTTTGGCAAAAGCACACCTCATATGTATATACATTGTAACATAACCACTTGTTTATATGAGTAATTTAATCATATGATGAACAATATTTTATTGAGGGATTTAGATACTACCTGACAATTTGTAAATGGTTCTACTTCCAATAATATTTGTATTTCACACATCTTGCCATTAAATATAGTCATATCAAGACAAAGGCAAGGCAAACCATGGACTTCATGCAAAGATAAAGAATAAACTCCAAAAATCATGAAGACTTGCAACCCAAACAACAGAAATAATGAAACAAAACAATACAAAAAAATGCATGTAGATGCTGCCACACACTAAGGCAATCTGAAATATCCACATTGCACTCCCATAATAGGGGGGTTCAACTTCCTGTACAGCTAGTAGTTTAATATGCTAACTCTGTGGTTATATAGTTGTGGGTTATTTACAGACAACCTGCCATTCATGTTGGTGGCTGAAACAATACATTTGATGTTACAGGTAGTAACATTATATCATCACAGCTTTATGTCATTGTCTTCACTGATGAAGACTATGACTCTTTTGTTTTGGGACTTCAGATTGAAACGTTTTCATCAATCCATGTTTATTCACAATATCATAATGCTGCCATAGTCTCTTCTGTATAGACAATTAAACAATGTTGTGGTGTTTCTGGTTTGAAGGGCAGCTTCTATTTGTCCTATGGAATTTCACAGATGCCTTTACCCTTTTGTACATCACTGTGGATGTGCTGTATTTCTGGAGGTAATGGCTACTGTATGTCAATTAAGAAATCATTTGTTTTATAGCTTTAAAAAAGAGCTCTTTTTTAAAAAAGTAGAACTAAAGAATCCAGATATTATATTATGAATATTGCAAGTATATATAGCTGAGCATTGAATTCAGTGTTTCCCTGTTCTCTATGTTTCTAGCTATCTATCTGGCTATTTTGTGGCTTTCTGGGTTTATCCTCGTTGCTGACAAACTACACATACTTCTGTACTTCACAAACTATACATGTCTGATTTCTTGTTATACAGTTGCAGGTTAAGAATGTTGTATTACATATCAAGCACCACATTACAAGTCTTCTAATCCAAGTAACAATTTCATTATGGCAATGTCTCCACAAAACTTCTATGATTTACACTACAGATAGTAGAAAATAAAGGTGGTGTGCTAGGATATTCAACATTCTACAGATCTTGGTGTAGTGATTAGCTTTCACTGTTAAAATATGGCTTCAATATGTACAAATCTAGTACTGTAATTTATTTCAAGGGAGTAGTGCCCAAAAGTTAAAAGAGTAAGGGATGCTTTAGATTGTCTGATGCTTAAGATATTTCTTTCTGTTTTGTATTTTCCTTGCATTTTCACATGATGTATGTTTAAGGGAGTGCAAAAATGTTTATTATTTTCTGTCTAAGCAGTGTCTGTGTGCATGTCTATCTATACATAAATGCATATATTTGTTTATTTATTTATGTATTTTTTTTCATTTCTTAACCAGGTACATATGCTGGTTCAGGGACTTTTACCAGCTAGCTATAACTCAAACTCAAGGCAGAAATTACAGATCATAAAAGATCATCATCAGTACAGTCTTGTTGAAGTTTAACAATAGAATGGAGCATCACATATACAGAAGATGACATACAGAGTCACAATGAAAAGAAAACACATATACAGAGGAATTTTCAGATATGCAACTGTAATAAATGGAAAATATATATGTGATCTTATTGTATGGATTAGAACAGCATATCATGTGAAAGTGATGTATGTAAGTCATTATAATAACGTAGATTAGGTATGCAATTTGTTGTAGAATGTAAACAACTTTTGACAGTTAAGAACTTCAGTGATTAGGATTTCTTTGGCAAGTCTTATGATGTCATTATATAAATTTTCAAACACTATGAAAATGTGTGAGTTGAGTAGTGTTAAGATTAAGAGTAACAATCCCAAGAATTAGAAAAGATTTATAGAGAGAACATTTTAAATATTTACATTTGTGTTTCCCATTGTCATTACAATAATTGAATACATGGCTGTATTTCAGGTAAAGAACAAATTATTGGTATATTGTTTGATTATGAATCCCAGTGGAGGAGATGATTTCAGTTACAAATGCTTTTTTCCATATATATCTAAACAGAACTGCAGTCAGTGGAGTATGAGCTCTCAGAGTGTGGAAGCATCTCTAAGGTGGTGATGGCACACTTAGCAGTATAAGCACGAGACAGTGGTTGTGCAACAATTTGAAGGTCAGAATGGATAGAAGCAAGGCATGGACTAGAACAGGTGGTTGGTTAACTGTACAGACGATTGTACAGTATATTGAAACTTTTGTTAGAGAGTGATAAAACAGCACATTATATTTATTTTTTGTTACAGTTAAGCATTCTGACTCATCTTTAATGAAATAATGGGAACACCCTACTCTTGTATGGAAAATAGGACTTTCATAACTAGGATTGCTCTAGGTTGGAACTGTACTAAGATACACAACTTATGGTGTTCCTTGAGAGTAAGATTAGAGAAAATGGGGTATGAAAAATCAACCCTTACTTGGGAGACAGCTATATTGTACATTAATATCAATCAACTCCCAAAAATATTAAAACATGTCTTTATTACGATGTGTGCCCTTATTAAATTCTTTATTACAAAGAATTGGAATGTCATGTCACCAATTACATGGGAAAATTTTAGCAATCTTGCTATCAAATATATCTCATCTCACAAATTAATTTATTCAAAAACAAAAAACAAATGCTATTACCAAAAATATTGGGGTTACTTGCTAGATATAATTCTTGACAAATAAAATTTGCCTACAAATTGTCATGAAAAGCTAACCTTTAAATAAGAAATGAATGTAGTATAACCAGTCTTTCTTGCATCTTCTCCCTTTTCTTAGTATATGTGTAACTAGATATTTTCCCTAAACATGCAAATAAATGGTTAAATTTCGATTTTTACTTTATATATAGACTATTCCCTTTCTAACTATCCCTTATGAGACCAAATGAACATAAGAGTTCTCATACTTTACTTGACGATGTAGTGACTTCTTGTGCACATATTGTATATATATATATATATATATATATATATATATATATATATATATATATATATATATATATATATATATATATATATATATATATATATATATAATTTTCTCGGAATGAGATTGTTGTCTGTTTTCTTTAGAAAGGTATTTGTATTGTTTATTTGTGTTTTTGAGTTACCGTATTGTTGTTATTATTTGAAAAAAGAAAATTGAAATAAAGAGATTTTGGAAAAAAAGGATTGCTCTAGGTTGTGTAAATCTTAAAGAAAAATTGAAGAATATGTCTTAACATTAGTTGTTATTTATTCAAGTCCTGTTTGTTGATTACATGACAAGCAAGAGTCCATGAGTAGATTGAACATATTTGTACCTCTTTACTTGCTCCATTTTATCATCCTCATCTGTGATGCTGAGTGATTTTAGTACAATTTTGATTAATCCTAAATAGCATAGTAGCTGTTTTTAAGATACAGAGTTTAAGCTCAGTGGTTGAGATGTAATAGTATATTATGCTGAAACTTTTATGGAGATGTTTTACAATATTGATAGTTATACCTCTTGAAGTGGACACGCCAGTGTATAATGCTGTTGTGCAACAAGGAATATATACGATAATGTCATTGATATAATCTAAGTATAGTTTTAAATGAAGCATTGATTTATGTAGTACTCCTGCTATAAATGTTTCTAGCTCAGGTAAGTGGTTTAAAGTAAAAATCTCAGTTTTAGTTTAGATTATTAATTATCGGATAAAATGGATATTTATGCTTATGACCCAACAGTATGAAAGCTTAAAAGTATTGTATGCTATGTCATGGTTCCTATCTTTTTCTCCTAGATCCTTTTTGACTCCTCACTCATCAAACATTAAGCCACTCACAGTGTGTTATGATCCCATCCATTATACTGTACTTCATCCCATAAGCACAGGTGCAAGACACAGCCAGATGGGCCATAATCTAATCAGCTATGAGAGTGTTTTTGGCTGTAGCCAGCACTGTATAGTTAAAATGTTTCTGTTAGGGCTTAATCCTAACATTTGATGGCTGACATGACCTCCACAATTCCTACAGGGCATCCTACTCTCTCTATGCTGTTTTCATGGGTCTATTTCAGAATATCGAAGTTTTAAAACTTTGAATGTTCTAATATTGACCCATTTTAATTGAAAGCTAAAAATAGCAAAGCTGCAGAACACTGAATTTTTTCCTAGGGAAAGAATTAGGTTGGTCGGTTCTGTGGCTTCGCTATTTTCAGCACTGTGGTGGAGATTTATGGGTCGGATTCAGGTAAGTGTGCGATTGTGTGGTTGTTAGGATTAGGGTGTGGGTTAGGTGAGTTAGGGTTAGGGCGTGGGTTAGGTGAATTAGGTTTAGGGGCGGGTTAAGTGAGTTAGGGTTAGGGTGCAGGTTAGGTGAGTGTGTGATAGTGACACACCTTCGGGTTAGGGTTTGGGTGAAGGTAAGTGGATAGATAGTAGTGTATGTATAGTTTAGTGTAGGGGTAGTTATAGGATTATAAGTGTATGTGTGTGTATTGATGTTTTTTAGGTGTGTTTGTGTTGTGTGTATGTGTTTCGGAATAGCATTTTTTTTCCCAAGGAAAGAATTTGCTGTTCTGTATGTTCGATATGTGGTTTAGATATTTTAGGTTCGATGAAATAGCGTTTGCTATTTTCATCTTTCGATAATGAGATATAATTGCGTTTTTACTGACATGGGCTCTCCATGACCAAATCCTTAGTCTTAGCCATTAGAGTGCTATGGAAGTTTTAGGTTTCTACATCAGCTAGATTTAAGTCCATTCAGATTTATAGATCTTTAGGCTTTTGTTCCATTTAAAATGTATTGAACGGAATGTGAAATCTAGTCTGATAAAAATTTGAAATGAAAACCTCTATGGAAAAATCCAATAATATATAAAATATCATTGTGGGTGTATAGCACAGATATATCTTTAATATCCCAGCTTAAAATGCATTTTCTAATGGGACTTGAAAAGTTCTGTATATCTTCTTTGCTATGGGAGTTTTAAGAATTATAGCAAATAAAGATGGATTGGTATTTTGGAAAATCATATATTATATACCTTGATGTATTTGTTTCAGATCCAAGCTAGCAACATAAAGGTCAGATATACTTTTTCAAAAAAATGTGATGTTCAAGAGTTAATTTTTTCCTTGGATATTATAGGATATACCCCCTTCTTCAAGACCAGCAATATATTTTACTTTAAAAGAAAGCTAGATGTGAATCTATGTTCATTGGTTTCAGATCCTATAAAAACTTGTAAACATTTATCAATTATGCATCAGTGATTTTACATATATCATTTTTCAAATCCATGTTCAGCATCTTTAGTTGTACTAAACATTGCTTTTATCATGTTATTCTAGTTCACATAATAATGTTCAAATAGAAATAATTTGGTCATCAAGTAAATAAATATTTCTGAAAGTGAAATTTGTGTAAATATATTTGTTTTTGTAATTGTATGTTCATTATACTGTTTTTTAGGATATTTACAATTAAATGTATACATTTAACAACTTATAGAACTGCTATAAATGCACTATTGTTATATGCTGATTTTTGTGTATCCCTCATACAAATTCATTACATGTTCGCATTAATTATGTAATTAATGCTGTTTAGAAATTTCTACTCTACATTTCAAATTAATTTCCCTGCTGCAAATTATTGAGGAGTGAATGTAAAATATTTTATGAAACTGTAATGTATTTGCTACCTGAAATTAGAAACAATTGCTGAAGTTGTTTATTAAGAGAGTATCTTCACATACTTCAAAATTAGCCAGATGCAAGTACTACCTGGAAATGTACCAGAGGATTTTACAGTTACTTTTTTGAAAGCAAACAGTCTGTGCTTGGAATAATGATCTACTGCAAAATCTTTACTGCAATACAAATACATTTTCAAGTTTCGATTAAAAAAGTGAAGTTACAAATTCCTTTGGTCTTAGGAAAATTCTGGTGCCACCTGTGAAGTTTGAAAATATTTTCTTAACAATGGAAGGAGTTTACTTCATTTTATGGTCACGTCTGAAAACTGACTAGAAGTACAGCCTAGAGAAAAGAGGAATACAAGCTGTGAATCTATTTGTTATATGTGTGGATTTGTTTACCCTCAGCCTTCCTTATAGGCCTTGGGACTTGGAGCAGTTTGATTTAGTTCATCAAGGTTCTTAGGTCACCAAAGATGAAAAACATAGTCATGACTAGTAGGCTTCTTTTGTTGTAACTGAATAAATAATGTAATGGCAAAGTATAGGTCTAAACTGTTAATTCTTTTGACAGGATAATCTGCCCAAAACAGTGGTGAATAAAATGAGTAGATAATTTCAGCACATTTTTCATCTAAGGTCATATTTGTAGGATGTTCATATCTGAGCAGGAAGTAGAACCTCCTGATGAAAGTAAACACACAGAAAAGAATAAGAGAATACAGAACATGTACAAAGAAGCACAGCTATGCTACACAGTAGCAAAATCAAGTCTACATTACCACATCAGGGTAATATTAAATATATGTGAAAGAGAGTAATTGGCTGCGGTCTGATTTGAGATGTATTACTGAATGGAGAGAGGATAAACAAGAAAAAGCAAGAGTAATTAAAAAGCTACAGATATTGGAACTCACCAGTAAGTGATATAATAATGGGAAGAGATCGGTTTATGGAAAGTAAAAACTATATTACAATAAGGGAAAAATCAGTTAAGGTCTTTTCCATATCTCTTTGGAAATATATCTTACATACAGACATTCTCTTTGGAAATCAGTCTTACTCACAGATGTACAAATACCTACCCGTATGCATGTAGACCACACAGACAGACATATCCACCCACATGCTTGCATACCACACAGACACATACGCAGTTCAGAATGTAGATGTTCAGAAGGGTACTATCAGATTGCAGACAGGTCAGAATGTAAACAGGATCAAATGTAGATTGTTCTGAATACAGACAGAGGTAAATGGGTTGGTATGAGGACTGTGAATGTGTTTGTGCGAGTGTTATTGGGTAAGGGTTGCAGTAAAGGTTAGGCGAGTGAATAGCTTTACTGCTATGCATGTGATGGTCCATGTGTCTATGAGTTTTTCTTGTGTAGTGGTTGTGTTATGGTTCAGGATTTTCAAAGGAAGGATTAGGGTTAGGGGTAGCATACATTACTAATGTTGTGCAGATGGGCAAAGCGAGCACGTGAAAATCTTTGCGGTAAGCATCTTTAAGATCAAGAGTTAAAATATTTAGAAAGGCAAAAGGTTGATATTGAGTACATTTCTAATAATTGCATTTGTATATAATTGATGTAAATGACAACTGTATACAGTTCTGTTATATGGATGAGTCCTGTTCTGAGATGCTTTATGTAGCAGGGGTCGCAATCAGCAATAATGTGCTCTGCATTACATTTTACAGTAATGAAGAAGTAGCATGCAGTACTTAAAAGTAATTCTGGAAAGCAGTATTTGACACTGTAGTATTTTTCTCACTTGATCTGACACATTCTATCTTTCATCTTGTCAGACAGCATACCAACAAAAAGGTATTATGCAGTAATAAATGCTATTAAGAAATGTAGCTGTACTTCCCACTGGAAGTGTGACATTAGAGTACTAGAGTGGGCTTCCTGGTAGTTCTGATATGTATTGCATTTCATTCTTCAGCAAGGAAGTAATAGCATGCACATTAAAAAAAACATCAGATGCATGCATTATTAACTATTTTGCACTAACAGAGTAGAGTGGAGTTGTGACAAAGCAAAATATTTCCTCTAGGTCCAAATAACTTCTAACACATCTACATTCTTCACTGATTAGGCTCATTATAGAATACAATGCCCCTTTTGGGATCTATCTTACTTAACATATTAAGCAGTTACAGAGCCTGCAACTGTTCATATCCGAAAAGATCAAGGCACTAGATGTATTCAGGCCATTAGTGATCCAGTGTCCAAGACATCTTATTCCTCCACAAAACAAACAAACCTGTGATAACTAGAACCAGAGATGTGAATCTGTTTTGGGAAATAATTGAATCACAGTGAGGGAAAAATTTGTCAAACAGTGACTTCCCTATTCTTGGAATACACTTCTTCTATATATCAAGCAATGTGACATACTGCCTTTTAACTGGACAATTGAAAGGGTACTTCTAGATTCAGCTTAGGTAAAGAAGGTAAGGTCTAAGGGTGGGACCATATGGCCACATGACCCAATTACCATGCACATTCTATTATACTATAATGATTTTATGGGACACAAGATTTAAAAATGTGTGTAAGTCAACATTTCTCATTATATTGTTGAATTGAGGTAAAACTAAGCAGTGCATTGCTACTGTGCTCTGACAAGCCCTATTCTGAGATGTGTGATGTTAATGTGGAGCTCTCAAATGCAGTTTTAATGTTCTGCTTTGCAAGTTTATAGTAATGGATTAGTGACATACAATATTTTCCCCTGCACATGCTGAATTGTTACTTTGTGCTACTACTATTTAATTAACTGAGATACGTCATCACATTGTGAAACAGTTGTCAACGAATGCCTAAGTAGTGAGCAATGTTTGAATAAAATTTAAATTTAATAGATTGTAAACCCTGGATTGTGTAAATTCATCATCCTAAGAACATATTAGTGTCACAAGCATTTATATAGCTGCAAGGAATTAACAATACCCGGCAGGACAAAATCCTCCTCATCAAGGAAGAGTAAACCTGTCTGGTGGACATCTACAATAAATAAACTCTATAATAAAAGGAAAAAATGAATGTCCAGGACCAAGAAGGAGCAGGTGCTTAATTGTAACCAATCTCTCCTTAGCCTGAACAAGCAAATAAGAGCACTAGTGAAATCCTCTAAAGCCAACTTTGAGTTCAAACTAGCCACATCTGCTAAAGACAATCATAAGGCCTTCTTCACAAATGTCTGCAGTCTCAAAGGAAGCACCTAGATCTGCTCAGCAGTGGAGGTTAAGGACACCACAAAGACAAATGTAGTAGATATAGCTAACTTGCTAGCTGACAGATTCAGTGAAAACTACACCCTACTGCCCCGCCTTCAGTAAATCAGGACATCCCCAGTACCTGCCCCCTGCCCTTATCTCTAGGCAACAGGTCATCACTGCCCTATCAAAGGCACAAAATACAGTCTACATGGGACCCAATAACATCCCAGGCTACATCCTACATGAACTCAGGCCAGAACTTGTACCACTTTTAGAAGACCTATTCAAGCAAAGTCTGAGTACTGGCTTCATGCCAGCTGAGTGGAGAACAGCCACTGTCATCCCTTTGAACAAAGGTGTAGCATTCACCGATTCATGAATTTATAGACCCATTAGCCTAACTAACCTGATCTGCAAGGCTATGGAATGGATTATCATGAACCTCATTAATGAGGACATTGACAACCTCCAAACACTCGATCACACACAGTTTGGCTTCATCAAGGGGAGGTCATGTCTGTTAAATTTAGTCTAATTCTTTGAGATAGTCAGCAAAACCATGGACGAGGGGAAAATTTCCCCCTCAGGTATAATAGATAAACTCACTCAACTAGACATCAATCCATATGTTACCAGATAAGTGGCAAACTGGCTCACTAACAGAACCCACCTAGTCAACATAGGAGAAGCCACCTCAAGTGGTAGACCTATAACGAGTGGCGTCCCCCATGGATTGGTCTTGGAGCCTCTGTTATTTGGGATATACTTTTCTGAGGAGCATGCCAAAACCAATGGGCTATGGCTGACCAAGTTTGCAGATGATTGCAAGCTGGGTGCTATAATCAATTCTCCTAGTGATGTGGATATCCTCCAAGAAGGTCTCACCCAAACTAGGGACTGGTGCCAGGAACATGGCCTCAAGCTGAATACCAAAAAAAAATGCATCATCATCCCCTTTGGGGAGAATGACGCCTCCAGAAATGATCACATTAATAACAACATCCTAAGCATGGAATCAGTCATGAGGTATTTGGGCATCCAGGTTGATAGCAACCTGACTTTTAACCACCATGTTGCTTCCATTGTACAGAAAGATTTCTACATGGCCCACCTTACAAGTAAGGGTATCTTATCCAGGATGTCATAATATCACTGTATTCTTCTCTTATAATACCAATTACTTAGTACAACACCCCTTTCGGCATGTACCTCACAAAACACTTGCAGCAGCTGGAGAGACCACAGAGGTTCCTTACCAGGAGAATCCAGGTCCTCAAAAATTTACCATACACAAATAGGCTAAAAGCCCCGTCTCTGTACTTAGTTTCATACAGACTCCTCAGAGATGACCTTTGTCTGCCATACAAAGCAATCTCAGACCCCACCTTGATGGGACTGCCGCATACCCACAAGTCAAGCTCCACTCGAGTAACCCACATGTGCAACCTCAACCTGGTCTGTGGCATCAATAGGACTTATTAACAGGACAGATTTGTGTCCCAGAGACTCCCCCATCTGTGAAATAGACTCCCTCTCCATGTCAAGCAGAGTACCTCACTATCTTTTTATAAGTGAACCTGGATATTTGGATGGAAAACAGAAAATACACCCCTGGGATTCCACCTCTGTCCCTGGTGGACAGGGGCATCGGGTGCTGATGTGTCTAAACACGGGCTAAACTCTTGGCTAGGTGTATAAGAGCCTCAGGGCCAATAGCCTAGTAACTTCCTATGATCCTATGATCATGTGATCCTTAGAGCAGTGTACAGGAAGTAGTTTGCTCATCTCTGATCCCCACATGCTGATTAAGATTTTCATGTTAGATCATTGTCCTTGTTTTTTTTTTTTCTTTTTCCTACATATCCTACTGTTTTTCCTTTTTCCTTTTCATTTCTCATGACCATAATGGTGACTGTGACTGAGTATAATGAATAACACTATGGTCAGCTGGTCAAATGATCAGGTGTGAATAAATAAGAACATGAAGTTTTACATCTTCCAGAGGGAAGAAGGGGAGCAGTAGTGAAGGCTAATTCACCTATATGGATATGAGATGCCCACTTGCTGTATAGAGTAAGCACTAATAAATTAGGAATTTTGCCATGGTGTCTAACCATCTGACCTCCATCATAGCATGCAATATTCTGAAAAGCTGAACAAGCACACTCAGTGAAGAGTATGGGAAGAGGAACACCACTGGCAATTTCATTCAAACATTTTCCGATTTGATTTATGAACGAATGCAGACAATTATGGATTTTAATGAAAATAATAATATGCCACTGTCTTTAAAATTTGTGCTACCCTGCATTTTAGTGTTAAATTTATGAGGATGCATTCTTGATTTCATAAATGCAATATATTTTGCAAGACATTCCATTACAGATCAATGTCTCAGCTGTAGTGGACTCCTCCCTGACACGTAAACATTTCTCTTAGGCTTTTTGGTTGCTCTTGATGTTCCATTTTTAAATAGATTTGACTGTCTGTGTAACTGGAAGGTACATTTAGGAGAGTCACAAAAACCTATGATGTGTTATTTGCAAGGGTTGCACTCCTGGCCTACCTAGCAGCTTACATTAATAACAAATGTAAAGAATGCCTTCTAACAGGTGAAGCATACTGCATCCAAGTTTTATGGTTCTATCCCTGTGACCCAATCTGATAGAATACAAAGTGAAAGATCAGGGTACCATTCAGAAAAGTTTTCTACAATGCCAAGGGTTGCTTTTTTGAGTTATTTAAAATCATTTTCTCCCTCTGTTGATATAATGTGCAACATAAAAAATGCCCCCCCCCCTCTAGTAACTCCCATATCATGGCTTCTGTCAGAAAGGTACTATATAGGAAATATCTAAACATTTAGGATTGTAACAAATCTGTTTCCATTTACTAGAAGGCTGCTGTCTGTCTTAGATGTGACATGCAGGTATATAAATGACATAAGTTTAGTAAAATAATATTTCTGAAACTTAGGAAATACTGTCAAAGGGAGATAAATAAGTGTACTGTGAGTTGTGAAGACATGTCATCATTTCTTCCCACTTTCCCCTTAAAATTATTTCCCTACAATTTTGGTCAGATACATATGACAGAACTGCAGCCAGAGTTGCAAACATGTTTAGATCTTCTGAGGATAGATGAAGGGACCGAGTTTCTTATTGTGGCATTTAGATGTCATTTTTAGTGAGTTATAAAAATTTGAGTCAAGCAAAAGTGATCATTCCATGCTTCTCCCCAACATGAAGAATAAGAAATAAAGAACAGCCTTGGAGGTATTGAGTAACTTTCCAAGTTACAACTACTCACTGCCTATTGTTCTTCAGTTTCATTACAAGGCTTGTACTGTGTTAAAAATATCAACACTGAAATTAGTTTGCAGCAGGATCAGTTTGGACAGGATGTTAATTAGCTTGGGTATGACCATCCAAGTCCTTCTAACAGAAGTTATGCATCAGACCATAGCTAGTGACATTGCAAGAGCACAGAACAGAATGTGATAATGTTATTGCAGCAAGTATCTCCAGCATCAGTAGCATCCAATGTACATCTAATATTGTCTCAGCTTCATATTTTTAGGTTACATGCCTTTGAAGAGCACTAGATTTCATGTAAGCCATTATTACTCTGTTGCACTCTTCTAGTATCTTTGTTTATTGCTACAGAATTGTTCATGTAACCAATTATTACTCTGCTGTACTCCTCTAGTATCATTCTTTATTGTTACAGAATTGTTCATGTAACCCATTATTACTCAGCTGTACTTCTCTAGTATCATTCTTTATTGTTACAGAATTGTTCATGTATCCCATTATTACTTTGTTGTACTCCTCTAGTATCATTCTTTATTGTTACAGAATTGTTCATGTATCCCATTATTACTTTGTTGTACTCCTCTAGTATCATTCTTTATTGTTACAGAATTGTTCATGTATCCCATTATTACTCTGCTGTACTCCTCTAGTATCATTCTTTATTGCTACAGAATTGTTCATGTAACCCATTATTACTCAGCTGTACTCCTCTAGTATCATTCTTTATTGCTACAGAATTGTTCATGTAACCCATTATTACTTTGCTGTACTCCTCTAGTATAATTCTTTATTGTTACAGAATTGTTCATGTACCCCATTATTACTTTGTTGTACTCCTCTAGTGTCATTCTTTATTGTTACAGAATTGTTCATGTATCACATTATTACTTTGTTGTACTCCTCTAGTATCATTCTTTATTGTTACAGAATTGTTCATGTATCCCATTATTACTTTGTTGTACTCCTCTAGTATCATTCTTTATTGTTACATAATTATTCATGTATCCCATTATTACTTTGTTGTACTCCTCTAGTATCATTCTTTATTGTTACAAAATTGTTCATGTATCCCATTATTACTTTGTTGTACTCCTCTAGTATCATTCTTTATTGTTAAATAATTGTTCATGTATCCCATTATTACTCTGCTGTACTCCTCTAGTATCATTCTTTATTGTTACATAATTGTTCATGTATCCCATTATTACTCTGCTGTACTCCTCATTGTTTATTGTTATGGAATTGTTACATGTGGAGGGGCAGTGAATCCATACAGAATTCCTGAGCATATTCCCAGAGAGAAGAAACTTTTCAGGACAAAAAAGTAATACTGCCCCAGACACACTCCTTACCAGCTGTTGTAGCACCTTGGAAATGTACTCATGGTGTCCTTAGTACAGTTACCTCTGTACAATTTGAACATGCAGCTTATTACTGATATTATCAGCAATAATATCCAGATACATTTGCAGCTGAAGGTGGCATGTAGGTTTTAGCTTTAATCTGAGTCATAATTATTATTACTAATGACTTTTTTACTGGTGGCATAACTGACTTTGTGTTAAGCATTACACACATCTCTAGCTGTATATAGATTTTTCCACTGAAAGATGTTTAACTTTCTGGTCTATTTGTGAATGTTGAGTGCCATACTTCAGACATTATGTACTATTAACATCTACTGGGAAATTGATTTCCTGTTCTATTCCCCTTTCCTCTATTCATCTACTGGGAATTTATATTCCTGTTCTATTCCCCATTCCTGCCCCTTTCCTCTATTTTTCTTTCTATCTGTTTTCTAGAAAGTACTTTTTTGTTATTTATCTTTCAGTTTTGGGTGAATTTCCACTCATGCCTACTTATAAGTAGATTAACTCTATCAAACTTTAAGCAGGTATGAAGTACAAATTATTTTTTCTTCTTGTTTTTTCTAGTCACTGGAAGGAAGGGGTAAGTTCTCTTGCTTTATGATTGGGTATTTGCATCTATATCTTGAAGTACCTGTTAAGCTTACTGTTTTTGATTTTTGAAGCCTTATAATAATCTCACTCTGTATACAGCATTTCATCACATATTTACATGTGTGATGATTAGCAAATGCATTAATGTTTGGCTGTTCAGTGTTATTTACAAGGTCAGCATTGTTGCAGCACCATCTACTGCTCTGTTTTTCAACTGCTGAGTTTTTCACTTTGTTTTTCAAATGCACATCTGTGCTCCCCCATTTCTGCCATGTTCTGATCATGTTATCTATTGATTTGCATAAAGTACATGTAAAAATTTCTCTACAGATATCTGGTCTTTTATCTACTTAGGAGGAGAGGACCTGGCTGCTGCCACCACCTGGTATCATCTACTTTCTTACTTCATCTCTAGTTATTTCCTGGGAACATTGAAGTATATTATTTTTTCTCACAGGTCAGACTTCTAGTGCTCATGGGCACAGCATGTGTATTTATTGCATAACTGACTCACAGGGTCCTAAGCAGAGACATTGATTTATCTTTGTCAACAAAAATTAAACTTTATTTCCATTATATAAAATCTGGGGATAATACCTGTGTTTTTAGTGTACTTTTTGCTTATCATGAAAACTCTATTTCTAGTGCAGCTATATAGGTACAAAATAAAATCAGATTCTACATACAAAATAATTCTTAATAAAGTAAGATGAAATTATCATAGGTAGGAAATATGAGTAGAAATGCATGCTGTAGAGAATGAGTGATGTCAAATAAATTGTCAAATTCAATGAAAATTCAAAGTTTTTCAAATATTCAGTCCAAATTTGGGATTTCTAGCATTTTTCTTAAAAATAGAAAATCTGTGACCTGTTATTAGATATTTACTAGGCAATATGTCCAGTAGACAATTTTGAGTATTGCCACTGCATTCCCAGTACCTGCTTTTTCTATCCATATGATTCTCTGGATCCAGACCAAAAGTGAATTTATGGATGTCATCCATCCACTAATCCAGACTATTTATAAAGAGAGAGGGCTATTGTGTTTGATATGGATGGCAAGCTTATTCCAGAGTTAGGATTATTTTCAGGATTGATATATATCCTGCCAACTTGCCAGCATGCTCTGTTTATATTGTGTAGACTGATATCCCTAGAATGAGTATTTGTAGTGCTAAAATGATTTGCAAGCAAGTACGATGCTGAACAGAATCAGGGTGATTTATAGCCTTGTAGGCTGGACAGATGTTAGCATGTAAAAAAAATCTGTAGGAGACAACATGGAGTTCTAAGATTTATCCTGATACCTGCCAAGAGGGATATAATATTATATTGGGTATACATGAAAATTCAAAATATCCAAATGTTGACATGCTTAATGATGGCAGAATAATAGAAAATGGAAGACAGACATGACTTTGCCCATGCTTTGAGAAATACCCTTGGAACATGCAACTTTTGAACAGTGTTCTTTGTAAAGGAAGAAAGCCACCCTGCACCCCCCACATGCACACACATAACACCTGTTAATTAGATATTCTAATTCTGACATTATACAATCTCCAAAGAAAGGACATATTCCCCAGTATCTGGACTATGTGATCTCACACAAATGTTGACCATCTACATTGGTGATGAAAGTATGGTGACAAAACAAAGGTCAGCTTTAATTAATTTCAGCTACAATAATGGATACAATTGTATATTAGACCATATAAAGGAGAATAGTAGAATTTGTTCTTCAAAGACATGCATCTGGAGCATTTCTCCCCGGGCCTCCGCTGAAAACAGGCTCTGTGGAACCTAGTCGGACTTTCCCGGTCAACAAATGTAAAATAAAAATAAAAGAATAACAGAGAAACAATAACTTCCTTGGTCATACGGGTCATTGCTTTACTAATTAGGTAATCTAGGAAGTGAAATTTCCTAATTATAGTTGATAAGTGGTAGTTGGGACTGAGTTCACTGAGCAGTAATGTGCCTAGGTCTCTAATAACAGTATCTGTTTTGAAAAGGTACCATTTATATTGCAAATGCACGAGCGCTGCTATTTCCTGAAGAAAACTTGACACTGAGGATTAGTTCATGGTCCTGGCACCAGGAGCTTTTGTGGGTTAGGCACATTTCTGGGATAAACTCTGAAACTGCAGTCATCAGCAAACATTGTCCACTGGGAATCCTTGACATAAGCATGGATATTGAAGATGTATATGCCTGGCAATTTCTTGCAAAGGATTAAAATGATGAGATATTTTTCAGCTGTTTATAGCAATTTAGAGTTTGAGTCCATTTGCCTACTGCATGACCAAGTAACTTAACCAAACAATACTCTGAGGAAATTGGGCTATGCTGCTTAATGGTCTTTTGGATTGCATGCCTAATAACTATCTAAGTACTAATTCCCAGAGATGAGCCATGACAGAGCTGGATCCAGGTCAAATGGGGCCCTAGGCAGGGTAATGGACCAGAGGCCCCTCCATCCCCACTCCCCAAACTAAACAATGTATACAAATAGAAGGGATAATATTTATCTATATTCTTACTTATTGTACCATTTCTTGTACCAACTTTCTGCCTTTTGATAATCCTTCCATCACTCTCTGACTAATATCTTCTACTCTCCTAATTATCTCCATTTCTCCTGGAACTGTACTATTCACTTTCTGCTCACACTCTGTTTTTGATCTTTGCAGTTTGCTTGGGCCATCCACAAATCTTGGGATTGTGCCCCCCTCCCCCACCTTCGGTTCTAAAGCAAATTTTCAGAAAAAGCTCAAATCAGCCCTGGGAAATCTCAACTTGTAAACACAAGCCTTCCAGTAGAATTAATTATTAGGAGAATGTCATTGAATTGTTTTTAACAATTTTCTCTTACTTTGTGACCATCATTGTTAGGTGAGCACAGCTGGATTGAGCTCCTTTCAGCTTCCAATTTGGAGAGCTTTAATGAAGTTGGCCACTAGATAGGAACTTACTCTACTAATTGCACAAGTTCCTTATTCCATCTGTATACAAACAGGTGAGCTCCAGAGTCTAAGGTTAAAACTATCCAAAAACAAACCTTCAGTTCAGTCCCAATTCCCTTAGCTCTACTCATCCTTATAGAGCTTGCTAGCAACATTTGGTTTCTCTAAGCTGAAAAGCTCTAACATAGTGTATTGTCTTACTTAAATTTCCTGGCTCCTGATTGTTTTTTTTCTTTTCTATTTAACTAAAACAAAGAGTAAAAAGGTCACACAGATAACCAACTGGTTAAAAACACAAAAAGAAAAATCTAGCAAAGCTAGACTTCTAACTGTGTGATACCTTAAACCTCTTGTATCAGAAGCCTCATGGGATATATGCAAATCACCCCATAAGGATATCAAGTGTTTCAGCTAAATGGCAATTCTGACTGTCCTTGACTTTTTCTTTAACTTACATTTTTAAATCAATTTAAGGACAATTTCAAGACATTAAAGCCAAACCCCTCGAGCTGTGGACATACATGTTGCGACCTTCTTATAACATCATCAGCACAGCATAAGAAAAATGTTTGACCTTTGGAAACACAGGGTTGTCATACCCAGCTGATATCCATAAACATTAGGGTGTCTACAAAATATCCCAACTAATAAACTAAAACAAAGAGTAAAAAGGTCACACAGATAACCAACTGGTTAAAAAACACAAAAAGACAAATCTAGCAAAGCTAGACTTCTAACTGTGGGATACATTAAACCTCTTGCATCAGAGGCCTCATGGGATATATGCAAGCCACCCCTTAAGGATATCAGGTGTTTCAGCTAAGTGGCAATTCTGAATGTCCTTGACTTTTTCTTTTACTTACATTTTAAGTCTATTTATGGACAATTTTAGGCCATTAAAGACAAATCCCTCTAGCTGTGGACATGCATGTTTCTGCCTTCTTATGACATCAAATAAGGCAAAAAAAAAACAAATTAAACAGGATAAAATAAATTTCTACCATAACATTCAAAACACACATCAAAAAACCCTCAAAAAATTCTGGCCAGCTATAAATTCAATCCTTCACCCAGGAAAATCTACTACACCAATGCCAAACATCCACAAAAATTCTGATAGCATAGCTACCATTTTTAACAAACGTTTTACTAAATCTATAATTGCCCTTTTCAAACAGCAAACTCCTACTCCTAATACCAAACCAGCCAAGTCTACAACTAGCAATGCCTCATTCTCTTTCTCCCCAGTTCATACAGCCACTATAAAAAACTACTACAGAAACTAAAACCTATTACACTTGCCGTAGATAACTTACCCAGTGAAAACCTCAAAATTGCAGTGGAATCTATAGCCTTCTCAGTATCAATCCTTATAAACAGATCCATTCTTGAAAACAAGTCCCTCAACTGTGGAGAATTTCCCATGTAATCCCACTTCATAAAGGGGGACCTTCCACAGACCTGACAAACTATTGGCCAATTGCTATTCTTTCACCTCTTTCTAAGCTACTTGAAAGGTGTATTCATCTCCAGGCATGAAATTCTTACTAACAAATAACCTTCTCACAAACACACCCATCACATAGTACCACTACAGCTCTCTTATCCTTCACTAATACCATAAACCATCACAGGAATAACAACAACTTTGCATCTGCCATCTTTTTAGACTTATCAAAAGCTTTTGATATGGTGTCCCATTCCAAACTAATAGATGTACTAACTGAACTATCCTTCTCACCATCTGCCACAGTTTGGTTTAATAACTATTTGTCTGGCTGTCAACAATCTGTTCTATGGCAAGGTGACCTATCTCCACACCTTCCTTTATCCATTGGTGTCCCCCAAGGATCTATCTTGGGTCCTCTCTTTTTCTCCTTCTTTACTAATAATCTACACAGAGCTACTCCACATGGTTCTATAATACAGTACGCAGATGATTCAACACTTATCTGTGCTGCCACTTTTCTATCAAATCTTCATTCTCAAACACATGAATCTTTCACTTCTATTGAAACATGGTTAGCCAATACCCATCTAATCCTGAACCCAAACAAAGCTAAATTATTATTCTTCCAACCTTACAAGATATATGTCTCATTCCCAGCATTTAACACAATAGCCAAAGACAATACTGTAATCTTCCCAACAACTCATACAAATGTTCTTGGAGTGGAAATAGACAGTACCCTAAAATTTGACTTGCATGTCTCACTAACTGTAAAAAAGTCCATAAGAAAATTAGAAGTCTATATAGGCACAAAAGGTTCCTGACCAGAACGGACAAAATTGCATTGGCACAAACCCATCTGCTCTCCACTCTACTATATGCCTCTCCAATTGTAACTAATCTAAGGAAATCTGACTTATCTAAGCTAGAAGCATGTTATAATAAAATTGCTAAGTTTGCATCTGACTGCCCATATAGAACACATCATTGCACAGCTTTAAGGATACTAGACTGGCTTGAGTTTCCCAACATTATTCTTTACAACCAACTCTCTCTAACTTACAAAATTGTAACACAACTAACTAGAACCCCTGCACTACAAAATCTCATCCTTCCTTAAAGTTCCAGCAGACAACTTCGCTCTAACAAAAAAAAACTTACTCATCGTCTCCAAGGCCAACAACACTGCAGGAGAATCTTTATTTTCCAACTATGTATCTCACATATGAAACTCTGTTCCTAACTCCATTTTCTCAATCTCATCCACTAACCACTTTAAGCCATCACATAAAGCTTATCTAAAAAATAAGTGGCTATGTTCTTGTACTAACCCCTCATGAGTGCTCTGATACATCACAGTATAGCCAAAACATATCCAACTTCTCCTCCAGTGTTTAATCCTTGGTTCCTACAGACCTCTCTTAACCTTATATCTTGACATAAGTCATACCTACAAGTGGTACTAGCTATGTTCAAAGCCTAGGTTTTGTTGTCAAGATGTAACAAATTTGTATGTTCTTATGTATACTACATTTTGTTTATATACTTTTTGATTATTATAATGTGTGCATAAATATTTTCTGTTACTCATGGAACTTTTCTCCCCAAGCCTCTGCTGAAAAAGGACCTGTGTCTAGTTGGACTTTCCTGGTAAACAAATGTTAAATAAATACAATAAAATAAATAAATAATACTATGTACCAGCATGTCAGGAAACATTACAGAAAGGTGACACACAGTTGGAAGACTGACTACTTATCTTTACTGCTGTAGAAAAGGTAGATGTTCACATGGGTGCTGGCCCTGTTTAATCGTGCAAATCTGTTTTCATAATGATTTATGTGAAGAAACTTCTTGTCTATCTATTTATTTCTACCAGCCTTGTCAGTCTTTCTATGTATATATATATATATATATATATATATATATATATATATATATATATATATCTACCTATCTGTCTACCTGTTCACCAATTTATTCTTAAATCCTTTCACAAGAAAGACAAAATATAAGTAGTTGGTTTGCAGCACTTACATTTAATTAAGCACATGAACATACACTTGTGTATTTACTTATTCCATAGGGATTACTGTTTACTTCATGGCATGCTATTCTTTTGCAACTGCTTTGCCATACCATCTCCTTCACTTTTTTCTTTCTTTATTTTTTTTACTTTAGATCTCCTCTAGTTAAGAGCAATAAATAGTTAATAACAACAACAATAAATCACAGTGTATTAATGAACAGATGAATGCAATGTAGAGGCTTTGTGAAGCACACAGGTTTCTATATGTGGATCTGACATTTGACTACATCCTCTAATTTGCAAATTGCATCTAATTGAGAATGTAGGTGATTTTAAAGTCATGCTGATTGATGAAGCTGTAAACATTTGAATCATGGTATATTTTTAGTAATACTAAAGATTTTTCTTTAAATGCATCATGACAGCAGGAAGCATTTCTTTATAACTTTTGTTGTGAATCAATCAAAAATCTTCCATAGTGATTGCATCTAACCATTCTATTTAGCCACTCTGTCCAGTAATAGATGTTTAAGACACACCCATGTGAATCTGCACATACATACACACACGTCTCTATCTGCATCTTGTACATGCATACTCATATGTGTGTGTGCATGTATATGTATATATCTATATCTATATATCTATATATATAAGTATATTTATCTGAATAAAATATATGCTAACCATCTTACGTAAGGGAGAGGTAATGGTTTGACATTCTTAATCTTACTCTATGACCAATGTGATCTAATTTGATTTATTTTCCTGTCAGTTACCTGTAATGGTATATCTAACTGACATTACTACTTCCACTAGTTGAGAAGGCAAGTCCATGAGGTTGCAGCAATTTTTCACTGTCGGTGCTTTCAAATTATGTATTTATTTTATGATTTTTCCTTTTAGTTTCCTTGCATTTAATATGGCATTCCTGCATACATACTAAATAGCTCAGCAAGGCTGCTCACATATTACATCTTGTCTGTAGTGCTGTTTTGGCTCATGTTAGAATCAGTACTGTAGTAATTTCTTTGAGGGACACCATTAGATAGATAGATAGATACCACTTGATAATTTGGTAGGTAGACTTTTCCAGAAATCCTTTTCTATTGTAACCTGAGCTCAGAGGCAAGAAACAGTACAAGTAAACTTAAGCTATATACTTCAACTATGATATCTTGTTAGGTTTGCATCATTTCAAAACTGTAGAAAGTTACTTTACAGTTATCATACAATTTTTATGTAGCTGCTATCCAACTCTAGTAAAGTAGCCAGTTTACATTAGATAGATAAGTACCTAGATAGTTATATGCTTGGGATGTGTCATATCTGTTTTGGTGAATTGATAATATGTCACTGTAAGAGAAGACTTTACTAGTAGATTAGGGATATATTAATGTAGAATAAATCCCAGAAAGGTAGATTTTCTGTATTAACCAGCAGTAGGATTACTAATTTATTTATTTATTCAAATATTCAAACAGCTGCTTGTACAAGTCTATTTTTATATGGAATGTTAGCAGAGAAGCAACTCTGAAATGTGGATTATTTTGTCTGATTAGTATTTGCTAAGGCCAAGGTTCAAAATGTTACACTTCTAGATTTATTGGCTACAAATGAGCAACATTAAAGGCATTAATAAAATAGACAAAATAGCTGGGGTGTTAAAAAAGGATATACATTGTCTAAACCTGAATGCAGCCAACAAGTATGCTCAGTCAGGGCTGAGCCATATATGATAAAGTCCTTGCTACAGTCCAGGTGATCCTGGTTAAATTTCTGCTCAGGTATGTGGATCACTGAAAAGGGAGGCTGGGCATGACCCTACTGGTTGGAAAGAGGCAAGAAACACAAGCATGCTTTTTGTCTTATTGATGTGCAGGGGGGGGGGGTTCTGCTTTCATTGAAGCAGGGGACTGGCAAAATCACTGTGGAGATATGACAGTGCCAGTATGTCCATTACACATGTGTCCTAAGTCAGGATATGTGGGTGCTGGGCAGAGAACTTAAGGCATAACAAAAATGTCCTCCTTATCAACGATATGATGCTGCCACTAAGTAACTCATTGTCCTCAATAACCTAGAACTCAGGTTGGAGGAAAGTCCAGTGGGGGCTTTATTGGTTTGGTAAACCAAGTGAATGTGTGTGGAGAGGACAAAATATATATTTTATAAAAAAAAAGAGCATGATCCACTAAACAGAAAAAAATAAAAAAAAAATAATAATAATAATAAACCAAAAGCAGTGGTCCATAGAAAATTGTTTAGTATTGCCAATGAAACTGTACAAGTTTTCATGCTGAAAATTTGCACTTCTTCATTTTATTCAAGGTGAAACTTTAAAAAGATAAAGTGATACATCTGAAAAATGATTATTTTCAAATGAAATAGCTAATAAAATAAACAGTGCATGTGGCTACCTTTTAGCTGCACTTTTAAGGAACTTGGATATTTAATCTATCACTGTTTCATTGCAAAAATTTCAATCTGTTTCCAAGCTTAGCATTTCAAAAAAAAAAAAAATATTAATACATAAAAATAATAATAATAATAAAATGCCCTAGAGGGGGTGATATTTTTTCTCAAATCCTAGAATTTGAAGAAACTATTACATGGTGAAACTTGGTTAGATGGTGCATTGTTGTCATTTTTATTCTCAATGTCATACAATATGCAGCCTTTTTGGCTGATCTGTTTTATCAGCAAAATAAATATGATAGATGGAATGCATCCCCTGGATTCAGCAAGCTCTGTATGGAGTGCAGGAATAGTGCAAGAGCTTCTGCATGCAATATAGCCAATAAGTGACCCAGGAATGAGTTCCCGGGATGTGCACGAGGGCTCCTACACTATTCCTGCACGGTCACCACTGGTATATTTTAATTACCCAATTTGCTGTTGAGAACCTTGCAAATTAGGTGAATTAGTGATCCAGGAAGCAGGCAGGCATCTGTGAAGGAATAGTGTAACCTGCAGAAATGTATCCGGTTACTAACTGAATAAATTTCTGCAAATTACAAAACGGAGGAATGACAGCTCCAAAGAAAGCATGTATTCAATGTAGTAGGCATGCCAATGGCCAAATATATGGCCATTGGCATGAGAAATAGTTGCAAAATTATAAAAATAACTTTTATTTTTTGGGGGCTGATTTCAGTCTTGTAAGCATAGGGCAGCAGTGCACAAATGGGATCGGCCCGAAAATAAGAAAAAAGTTGGAAATAAGCTTTTAAATCCAAATCAGTATTTTCCCATGATAGTCAATGGCATGCATAAAACAACAATACCAAGGGATAGTGGTTGCTAAGGGAGAAGGCTCAGTGTGAGTGTGGTAACTATGAATTAGCATTCAATTTTACACAAATGAGGACACTGATACTGAATCACAGATTTCCTATCAGTGTTAGCTTGCACCCAACTGTGTAGGTGCAGCAACAGCATGGTATAAGTATATGAGGTAGATGACTCATAAGGGGGAGTGTCATGCATGCTATAAGCTTATTATAGCTCTGTGTCCCGTGTTTGCCCTTAGCTAAGCACAGCTAAGGAAGTGGGGGGGGGTGTCTGATGCTGCCTAACAGTGTTTACTTTGCGTAAACGTGTGTGAGTGCCGCACACCGGGTTTTAAACAAACAAAAAAAAACACAGGAAATAGCAGCTCTGTTCACATCTGAGCACTGGGTATATGTGGTGTGCCTCGAGGCATAAATGGGAAGGCAATGGGAAGGGAAAACAGCAATAGGAAGGCAATTAAGGAGAACTAGCATAGCTGGCAGATGAAATGTATCAGAATCAGCCAATTACACATGGAATAGCCTATCACACTACTATAAACTATGCAAACACCTTCCATTCTGTTTTTTTTCCCACAAACTCTACACCACCAGTGTACACAGATGGGGAAATTTTACCTGACAAAACTAACAAAATATTAGGGGCTGCTGTTGCTCTCATAAATCAATATGTGGAAGAGACTGAGGGTGATGATGATGTGAATGCTGATGACCAACCCACAGTGAGGAAAAGGAGAAGAGTGTACAGACCCAGGGTAACCTACCAGCGGCTACATGAGCTGGAGATAGTGGAGCACTATAGGGTGGACAGGGACATTCTACAACAAATTGTTGAGCTGTGCTGGCCATGCCTCACACACAGAACCAACAGAAGGGAACCCATCCCAGTGGATACCACGGTATGTGCAGGCTTAAGAATACCAGCCACAGGTACCTTCCAAAGAGCAACTGGGGATATCATGGGGATCTCACAGGCATCAGCATCCAGGGTACTCCAGCAGTTTCTGGATGCCATGTCAGCACATGCCAGTGAGCACATATATTTCCTCAACACCCGTGAGGCATTGACCAGCAATATGCATCTCTTCCACCAAATAGCAGAATACCCTATAGACTGCAAGCACATACACATCAAACCACCACCTGGTGAGCGGGGTAGGGTTGACATTAACCACAAGGGCTTCTTCTCCATCAACTGCCAGGTTGGATGCAATGCCTAAGGCATTATCTTGAATGTTTGTGCTGGCAGCCCTGGAAGCTATCATGACTCCCACATCTGACATATGACACAGATGTACCAGTCATTTGCCAGTGGGGACGTCCCATATGGCCACCTAGTGGGTGATGCTGGTTACGGACTGGAGCTGTGGCTGATGACACCCATCAGAAATGCACACATACCTGAATAAGAACTCCATAATGAGGCACACGCACAAACCAGAATCACAATAGATCTTGTGTTTGGGATGCTCAAGTCATGGTTCCACTGCCTGGACATATCTGGTGGAGCCTTGCAGTACTCTCCATCTGCATGTACACAAATGTTCATAGTATGTGCCATGCTACACAACATGATCCTGCGGAAACAGCTGCAGCAGGAACAGCACGGGTCAAGGCCACACAGCCCCCCACCATTGCCAAGGCCATCACAGGCACAGAGGGTCTTGGAGGTGGAACAACCTGACCTGCCCATGTAGGCAGAAGGGGTTGTGCCCAGTATGCCCAGGCTTTGGCAAAGAGGCAACGCATAGCACATACACTGACACAGTAGGGACCCAGGGAATGACACCTCTCTCTGACTCGCACATACAGTAAAAGGGATGCCAAACACGACACTACCTGTGCTTTACCATGTATAGGGAGTGTACTATGTGCATCTGACATAGTCAGCCCTTCAGCACCGTCCTCAATACTGGCACAGCCACAAGATAAGTCACTCTTCCTATCAATTGCTGAATGAAGTAGCATGTTCTGATAGTTGTATCTATGGTATGGACATGAGCATACAAGGGAATCGGGTGGCTGAATGGGATGGCAGCAGATAGTGGACACCTATATGGGTAGCATGAAATCAGTAACAAATACTGGTGTCAACATACTAGGCAGTACTAGACAATGTGACAAATCCCACTGCAGTACATGTGGTAATCCAAATGTGTCCATAGGACACACACATGCATTCCGGTGAGGCTCCCATACCCAATACCAGCCTCAGCCAGCAGGACAGGAGTAGATGACCATAAAGAAAGGCTGGGATAAGGCCTCAAATTGATGGCAATGGTGAACATCCCCCCTCCAGACCTACGCAGACAGACTACAAAAGGTCTGGCAACTGCATGTTAGTTCTGAAGGGTAAGAAGTCTGAAACTGACATGTAGGTCAATAAAACCTAAGATCTGTACTCTACTGATATGACTCCAATCTGAGTGATAGGTCAGAATATAAAATGAAATGGAAGCCAACAAGTACCTGAAATATCAGTACAGTCATAGCAAATGTTTAAAGTCATCAGGTGTGCACCCCCCCCACAATCCTATGTAAAAATGCGGTAATATGTAAGTGTGGGTTTAATAACAGTGGAGCACAGATTCCTTGAGCTCACCCAATTTACAGGATAGATTGTTGCATGTGTACAATATGCAGGGGTCCGTGTGTTAGGTTGTTGTGTGTTCAAGATTGTCTGGAAGTGGTCGGCATGTAGGCTTGGAGGTTTTGTCTCAGTGGTTTATGGCCAGTACTGTTGATGACAGAGCCATGTTCCAACTGCAGTGCCAACCACAATGCTTCTCAGCAATACCCATATCAGCAGTCATCCATACTCGCTGTCCAGATGTCAATATCTGTCACCATCTGAAAGATGGACATGCCGTGATTGTGGGCCCAGACATACACACAGTACACAGGTGGTAGTACCCAAGACAGAGTACATAAAATGTAACTGTCAACTGCACACACCTTTGGAATTGTACATACAGGTTAGCAGCACATTAGTTGTCTGTGAAGTATGGAATACTGATGTAGTCTGGCCAATCAGTAGCAGACCACAAAATGCACAGTTATGATGTAATGAGAGACTGCCTATGTCCCCCCACAAGGCAGCATAAGGGGAATGTCCCAGGTATATTTGTGAGTCAGCTGCAAGAAGCTTCCATATCACACATGCACTCAGCTCACCCCACCATCAGCCACAGGTTTATCACGGGTCATATCCTTGCTGTTGGGAATGAGTTCAGTATGAACCCACTTCTGTATGGGAATACACACAGAATGCAGCATGCTGAAGAGGTGTTCCATGCAGGTGTGTCCCTACCAACATCCAGACCAATGGATTAATATGGACAGGAACTATTTCCATTAACACCTTGCACACTTACCCTGTCACCCCAGGGGAATCCAGTGGCTCACAGCCTGGGAATGTAGGAGTGACATAATGCACTGGCCTGCTACAGATGGCCTGTATCACTACCAAATGGCCTACAGTCCTCTGTCAAATGCCTGTGCCTCAACCGTAGTGCCAATGTATGTTTTCTCATGGGGTCCCAACTAACAACATAACACAGTCAAAAGAACACAAATGCAAGGCCATGTTGACAAACCCCAGTAGCGTGACCACCATGTCCTACTGCATGAACTGTGGACCAACCGCTACATACCGCTGGGATGAAGGGACAACTATAGGGATATTTCTCAGATATCACTCGCATAATGTTAGGAAGAGGATAGAATTACAGAGTGGGTGGTGTAGAAGCATGAACGTCATGGAGTGTGTGAAGTCTGAAACTCTGATGTGTGCCCGTACTACCCCTGTCTGCAAACTCGCTAATGGATGGCTACAAACCTGCTCATAAACCACAATGTAAAGGGGAACTGACCAGCTATATGAGCCCTGCCTCCGGGTAATCTTGGTGAATCTTTACAGCTGAGAGGCATGGCCACAGCAGGATATGGCCATTCTGTTACATCAATATATGTACAAGAAGGGGATCCTCAACCACCACAGTACCAAGTTGCTGGAACATTTACACAGACCCATCAGCAAGTGTTTGCAGGTACCCCTCCAGAATGGCATGAGTGTGTAAGAATATGTAGGCTGCAAACCACAATACTGGACACAGCTGCATTCATCTTGCATTTCCTAGGAAATAACAGTGAGCAAATAAGTATATCTGTCAGTAGCTGATGACATAATACTTCACAATGTAAAACAGTACATATGTCTGAATATCTTTGTTAACACCAACCACGTAACGCAAGCAGCACAGACACAATAGTTACAGTATCCCACTATCTGTCTCCCATTGTGACTCCATATTGTTGACCTATCTACAGATATCCTGCAGAAACAGGTTGCTAGCTGTAGGTGTAGAACACCAAACCCTGGACTGGAGTACAACCTACCTGGAATGGATTCACACACTAAGTCCAGAAGGTTATACTGGGCATGCTCTTACACTTAGAGAAATGAAGCCCTTACACTTAGAGAAATGGAGCCCATGTCTGAGAACACAATGGACTATACATATCTGTCAGTCACAGATGTCTCTGCACACACACCATATTGTACACCATTCATGCTTTGCACACACATTGATAGGAATACTCACATATATCCCAGGCTGACACAATATAATATTTCAAACATACACACACAGAGATGTGGGGAAGAGAGAGACAGACAGCGGCAGAGAGATTACCATCATGAGGCCTGTCCCACCCACCACACATCCAATTGGCCGATATCACATGATGTGCTGATGTCAATCACTGTAGACATTGCTTTTGGTAGCCCTCAGCCCTATAGTGTCTGTGGTGCTTGTGATAACTGTGTAACACAATAGTACAAATCAGTATTCATCTAGCATTTGTATACCCAGTTCTGTCAAATGTGAAGTTGTGTGTGTGTGTGTGTGTGTGTGTGTGTGTGTGTGTGTGTGTATGTGTGTGTGTGTGTGTGTGTTTCCAGAGAAATGGTTTATGGCCCATTCGCACACACTGCACTTCCCATTGCCCATGTTAACACTCCTGCTGATGTCCATCACCTTGAAATAACCCTCTGGTGAAGCCTCACTTCTGTAAGCTGCGTGGCACTTGCGATACATGTGTAATACTGTAGTGTAAAAAACTAGTTAGGTAAGCATTCTAATCCCAAACATGGCAGCTGTGAAACTCTGTGCATGTGTGATTGTGGAGATGAATGATTTTGAGGCCATTCACAGCCGCTACATCTCCCATTGCCCTACTTTAGCATGCCTGCTGATGTCAGTCACCTTGAAATAACCCTTTGGACAAGTGTCAGCCCCATAAGCTCTGTGGCGCTTGTGATAACTGTGTAATGCTATAGTGTAGCATACTATTTAGGTAAGAGTTCTACTCCAATAAGTGTGTAAGGTAGGTAGGAGTTCTAATCCCAGACATGGCAACTGTGTGTGTTTGTGTGAGAGAGTGTGTTTGTCATTGATGATACCTGATTGTATAGACATTGACACTTACTACTCTCCCCTTGCCCCTCCTTTAGCACTGCTGATGTTAGTCACCTTCAAAAATACCTGTGGAGAGCTGTCCAATATATAAGCTCTGTGGCGCTTGTGATAACTGCGTAATACTATAGTGTAGCATACTAGTTAGAAAGGAGTTCCAATCTCTATCATGGCAACTGTCAAACTGTGTGTGAGAGAATATGTATGTCTTTGATGATACCTGATTTTATGGACATTGACACTTATTACTCTCCCCTTACCCCTCTTTTAGCACTGCTGCTGATATAAGGCATCTTCAAAGATACCTTGGCACAACTCTCCAACATGTAAGCTCCATGGTGCATGCCATACATGCAGAGCAATTTAGTAGCAGTAACTACATAGGTATAGGTTTCAATTTAATCTGTGGCAAGTACTTGTATGTATACATATGTATGTCTGTACCTCAAATATTTTGGACCCATTTCCACCCAGTACACATCTCAGAGACTGACTTTAGCAGTCCTGCAGATATCATCCACCTTAGAAGTACCTATTGCCAACCCTAAACCATGTAAGGCCAGTGGTGCATGTAGTAAATGCATAACCATAATGGTCAATAAGGACTGTTAGATAGAGATTTGAACCTCACCCCTAGCAAGTGTATATGGTAAAATTATTTTTGGGATCTCTCACCCAATACATCACCTAATGCCAGTATTTATAAGGGCTGGTGATGTTCCTCACCTTAGAAGTACCTTGGGACAACATCCATCCTATAAGCTTTGTGACACGTGTGATAAATTCACTTCATTATAGTAGCAATATATAGCTAGGTAGGGGTTTGAATCTCAATACTGGCAAGTGTGTGTGTGTCTGTCTGTCATCAGTATCCTGTGGGGAGGTCACTGTGATTGTGTAACAACAGGATCCATTGAGAGGTGGGGTTTTCTAACTTATTATGTTGAAGACCGTGTATATGTCACAATGTCCACTTTACAAGGACAACATATGTCAAATACCGGAGAGGTTAGTGAAGACAATCCATAGCCCTACATGTGATATTATGGATTGATGAACAATATAGACAACCCTTCTATTACTCAGAGAACACTCTCCACCCATGTCTCATACACAAACACACTTGTTTAGGCAACAGCCACTATATTGGTAGTGCCCTGCATATTGCCTCATAGATAGTAACTACGGTGTGATTGCAGTGGACTACATGTCTGTTGACCACAACAGTGCCACTGACATCAGAAAGTACTTTGATGTGTAACATTGGCTGACTGTGTGTGTGTTATCCATCAAGTAAAAGGACATGGCACCCTGTTCCATCCCCTCAGTAGGCAAATAAATGTGTACAGTGGGCCTTTTGCTATGTTGAAAAAAAGACAGGCCAGCAGAAAAAGCAGGAATGATGCAGAGTCAAAAATACAATATATAAAGGTTTATTTGTAAACCCAAATAACCACAGACCGGTTTCGGCAGAATATGCCTTCCTCAGTGTGTTACAGACGAATAAACAGAGGATGAAAAATACATATGCATATATATAGTATGAATTGACCAATGAGCATAAAAACTGCCCTGTCATTCATTAATATTCATGAATAAGAGTAGGGACACCAAAAACAGTGCAATTCAAAATGAATGATACTAGTAATGATAATTTCAAAAAATAAATGCAAAACAGTATACATATTTAGATAGACCAGTTATGCTAAAATATGTATGGAACATATTAATAACATGAGACTATATTATAACAGGACAATATATTATAAATATAGCAAATAATGGAATGAATTTGATAACCACCCTGATGTAGTCAAAGCAAAGTGCACAGAAATGTGCAGAGTGTAAAATACAGGGGAAATATTCAATATCCTGCTGTACTAGGTTAGCAAAAAATCTGATAAACATATATCATCATGATAAAAAACAACATTATAAAAATATATGTATTATGGAACCAATTGGTATATGAAGTAAGAAAAATACACTGAAGTGAATGAAGTAAGAATCATACACTGGCTGACAAGAAGTAAAGTGATACCTGAGTAACAATGTTCATAGGTATATATAGTCATGATAAGTCGGCATATGAATGTTGGTATGTTCACATGATAGGATATGTAGTGGACAACTGTGACATAAGAAAAGTTATGGAAATCAAGGTTAAAAATGATCATTGAGTCCTGGATTAAAAATAGCTCCCAAAGTAATGATCCAATATTTCTCCTTCTGATTCAGAATGCCATGCCAGCCCTGTTTATTGCTATGATCACCCACAATTCGATCAATAATCATAAACGTAAATAGTGCTTGTGGATGTTGGAGGAGGTGTTGGTACATAGCATTGGTGGTCCTTTTGTTTTTGATGTCACTGCGATGTTCATTAATCCTGCTTCTAAGTTGTCTGGAGGTTTGACCCACATAGAAGGCCCCACAGTGGCAGGTAGCTAAATATATAACCCAGTCACTACTGCAATTGTCAAATACCTTGCATTCAAAAACCTTGCCGGTGTTCCTGCTGGAGAACTGTTTGGATTTGGTAATCTGTTGACATGATCCACAATGACCACATGGGTGTGTGCCCAAGAGTTTGTGTCCCATGAGGGTTAACTGTTTGTGAATAGCCCCACCACTGCCTGTATGTTTGTAGTGAGAGAGGTGTGATCCTAACGTTTTACCCCTTTTGTATGAAAACTTGCATTCTTCACCTAGAAGGGATCTGAGCTGGTCATTGGCGAGCAGAGTATTCCAATGTCTTTTGATAGTATCACGGATGACATTATAATTCCTACCATAGGTAGTGATAAACCTAATGGTAGGTTGTGCAGTGTCAGTAGGTGGATTCTTGTAATCCAATAATTCCGTTCTCTCCGTGTTCTTGGCTCGATTTCTCGCCAGATTGATGTCAACATAACGGTATCCCCTGTTCATAAATCTGCGGCAGAGATCTGTACTGGCCATATGATGATCCTCCTGATTGGAGCAAAGACATTTCATATGCATAAACTGTGATACAGGGATGTTTCTGATGGTGTGGCGTGGGTGCATACTAGAAGCGTGTAAGATAGTGTTATATTGGGGATATTTACGAAAGACCTTTGTGGACACCGTATTGTCCAGGTTTCTGTAGACAGTCACATCCAGAAAGTTGATGGTTTGTTTGTCATAGGTAAGAGAAAATTCCAATCCCCAGATGTTACCATTAAGATATTCCACAAATTCATGTAGATATGCCACATCCGCACGTCACACCATCCAGCAATCATCCAAGTATCAACGCCAAATATCCATTTCCACCAGGTATAGATTGTGGGACATATCATAGATCATGCACTCTTCAAAATACGCCATGAATAAATCCGCATATATGAGAGCAAAAGATGCTCCCATGGCAGTACCCTGAAGCTGCCAGTAGCATTCCCCTTGGAAATAAAAGACGTTCTTGTTGAGTACATGTTCAGATAAGCAAATCAACAGTGTGTTGAATCCTGATGTATACAAGTTGGCTCTATCCAACCAGTATTGTAATGATTGTAATCCAGCCCAGTGTGGAATGCTGGTGTACAGTGCTTTGACATCTAGTGTGCACATGAGCCAGTCGGGTTCCAACTGTATGTTCTGAATGATCTTGAGAAACTGAGTGGTGTCTTATAATCTGGCCCTGACCAAACCCAAGAGTGGTTTAAGGTGTTGTGTTAGAAATGCTGAGAGGGGCTCAGTTAAAGATCCTCTCCCTGACACAATAGGTCTTCCTGGGGGCTTAGTTAATGATTTGTGAATCTTGGGTAATAAATAAAGAATTTGTTTGCGTGGTTCAACAACTTTAAGATGGGACACACACTTTTGACTAATGATTCCCTCCTCACATGCCAAATTCAAGAATAAATCAATTTGACATTTGAAATTGGGAGTGGGATCAAAAGACATTTTCATGTAGCATGTTTTATCAGACAATTGTCGGAGACCCTCCAGTATATAAGCATCCAGATCTTGAACAACTACTGCGCCTCCCTTGTCCGCTGGTAATACTGCAATTGTTTTGTTATTGCGGAATTGTTCCAGGGCCAGATTCTCGTTTTGATTGAGATTATTCGCCATCATGGTGTGTCCATAATTCTGAAAATGAAGATCCCTAAGGACAAATTGCATAAATATTGATACATGCTTGTTCATGGGAGGTTGGAATTCCGATTTACCAAATCTGAACTCATCAGATCTTTGAGAGCATGAATTCGCAAAGAATAATTTGAGGTTTAGATTCCGACAAAAGCCCAAAACATCATTCACAACATGATATTCATGGGAAAAGAAGCCAGGTATAAAGTTCAGGCCTTTATTAAGTAAAATTAATTGATCCCCAGTCAATGCAACCCGTGAAATATTGAGAACATTCTGATTAATAGTTATTGCTTCATTTAGGTCAAGAAATTCTTGATCAGACCCTCCAGGGAATTGTCTATTATGTTTGTTTTTGTGTTTTCTGCCCCCCCCCTGTGTTTGTGGCCATGTCTAAAGGGAACTGTTTATTGCTCTTTTTCCTATGTGGAGACCCCCTGTCTGTAGAGCTATCATAATCAGTAAGTGAGGAGTCTTCTCCAGAGGTACTATTGTAAGCTCCCTCCCTATTTTTAAGAATAGACCTGGGTCTCTTCCTGATGCAGTTGGGACCCGGACCCTGACCAGGATCTGCAAACTGAACAGACCGGTTTGTCTCAAAGGGACGACCCCTCTGGTAGTCGGAGAAATCCCTATGAAATTTCTTTATCTTGCATTTTTTAGTAATCTTTTCGTGATTACTTAGATCTTTGGATAGTTTTTTTAATATGTTCCTGGAATTTTGGTGTGGATTCGTGTTTCTTGCAATTAGAGCATAAAGTTTTCACTTCCTGGATATTAATATCCACTATTCTCTCATAATATTTCAGCAGAGCATTCACAAATAACATGGACCCAGCTTGAAGTGCTACCTTCCAATCTTCATTAAGTTTGTCATCAGGTCTACCAACCAAAGGTTGGAGCCGTATTCTCAACCCACGAGGGGCTATATTTTGATTGGCATATGCACGAAACAATTTCAAATGCCAAATGTTTGATCTCAAAAGCTTGAGCCCTTTAGTGAGTGAGTGAAAAAGCATATCACTATCTGCTGCAGTATGTTGTTCACTGTTGCCGGAACTATTGCCTGGTGAGGTACCAATACCAAATACTCCAATGTCCTCCCTATCGGTACAAAGTTCAGACAATATATTATCAAGGTCCATGCTGTGACAATCTGTGAGTCTAATACCAACAATTGCAGAAACACAGTAGGGTTGGGGATAAACCCACTACAAGAGTGAGTTCTATAATTCAAATTCAGGGTTGTCAGGAGCGAGGAGCCTACAAAAGTGGTCAACTAACAATACCCAAAGGATGGATTATATAATCCCAATGAATTAGGGGGTGTCCACAAAGGAACAGTATAAACTATGTGTGATAATTCCAATGTTAGTAAAGATGGACTAGTGCCAGCCCTGTTGTGTATTGAAATAACCTAAGCTGGAATGTGATATCCAATAATGTGTATAAAATAATGTATATAGATGTCCCAATATATCTTCTATGCTGAAAAATTCAAAATAGACATAAAT
Organism: Protopterus annectens; assembly: GCF_019279795.1. Classification (NCBI taxonomy): domain Eukaryota; kingdom Metazoa; phylum Chordata; order Ceratodontiformes; family Protopteridae; genus Protopterus; species Protopterus annectens. The sequence goes on along the minus strand of NC_056732.1, from coordinate 864,309,852 downwards.
CAGTAACAATGTGAGAATATGAACCCCATATATACAAAGTTACAGGGGATACTCTCCACCCATGTCTCATACACAAACACACTTGTTTAGGCAACAGCCACTATATTGGTAGTGCCCTGCATATTGCCTCATAGATAGTAACTACAGTGTGATTGCAGTGGACTACATGCCTGTTGACCACAACAGTGCCACTGACATCAGAAAGTACTTTGATGTGTAACATTGGCTGACTGTGTGTGAGTTATCCATCAAGTAAAAGGACATGGCACCCTGTTCCATCCCCTCAGTAGGCAAATAAATGTGTACAGTGGGTCTTTTGCTATGTTCCCTACTGGACACCTGCAACAACTGAAGAGTCTGCAAACATAACCCACAAAGAGTCTGCAAACATAACCCACAAAGGGAATACCATGCCTTATACACATGCTCTGTATGGACAGACACCACTAACTCCACTGAATACCCATATCATGCTGTCAATGTATGTGCAAACATAACCTCAGTTACATAGCCAGGTGTCACCAAATGAGGTCAGGAATGCTACATCAGAAGATAACAATCTGTCCACACAACATGCCCCAGAGACCTCAAGTACACTTCCACACATCAAAGAACATGCGTGTGGGACTTGTGCACAACCCAGACACTGTCCATGTTATGGAATATAGATTAGATACATGGGAAGCAGTGCACATCACTGGCCACCCACAATAGTAACACAGATGATTGGATGGTGAATAGAATACCCACTCCTGGGGACCACTTCAGAAACTACACCCATGAGCCACACTGGGGACTGTTGTCATGAAGGCATTCTCTTGGCCTAGCCTTGTACAGCCTTCAGGCCCAGTCACCTGCTACATGCCTGTGAAGCAATGAACCTATGGATCTCAGTACTGGCAAGTGTGTGTGTGTGTGTGTGTGTGTGTGTGTGTGTGTGTGTGTGTGTGTGTGTGAGAGAGTGTGTGTGTGGAGATAAATGATATTGAAGCCATTCATACTCACTAAACCTCCCATTGCCCTACTTTAGCATGCCTGCTGATGTCAGTCACCTTGAAATAACCCTTTGGTCATCTTTCACCCCTGTAAACTCTGTGGTGCTTGCAATAACTGCATAATACTGTAGCATAGCAAACTAGTTAGGTAGGAGTTCTAATCCTGATCCGGCCAAGTGTGATAATGTGTGTGTCTCTGTGAGAGAGTGTCTGTGTCTTTGTTGACACCTGCTTTTGTGGACATTCACATTTACTACACTTCCTTTACCCCTCCTTTAGCACTGCTGCTGATGTCACTCACCTTCAAAGTTACCTTTGGTTAGCTCTTAACACACAAGCTCTGTGGCACGTGCAATAACTGCGTAACACTATAATAGCTATACATAGTCAGGTAGGGGTTTGAAATGCATGGCAGGTAAGTTTGTGTGTCATCAGTACCCTGTTGGAGTGCTTATGTAATGACATGATCCAGTGCAGTGTGGGTTTTGCTACATCATTATATTGAGGACCTATATGTCCCATTGTCCACATTACAAGGCCAACAGTTTTCAAACACTGTAGAGGTTGTTGTAGACAATCCACAGCCATAAATGTGTACAGTCATGTGCAATTACTATGTGAGAGTATGGATCAGTAAACAATGTAGGCAGCCATTATAATACCCAGATGCGACTCTCCACCAATGGATCATACACAAACACACTTGGCTCTTACTCCCTTCCTTTCTTACTTTCTCTCTGTCTCTCTCTGTCTCTATCTCTCCCCCTCTTTGGTGGATGTGGAAAAGTACATCTGTTTTGCATAGGCAGCAGCTTGACTTTTGTAGGTAATGCTCATGATCAGCTGATGGCCTGTCCCCTACTTGGTAATTGCATGTGAAACAGCTGTGGTATCATTCCTATAGCCAATTGCATGGAAACACACCCCTATAACTACGCACTTCATGTGGGTGGTGGTCCCCTTCCTTCACTGTGAGCAGGTCTTCATGTGGGTGTCTGACAAACAGCATCACAGTGGGTAGCTGGAAATACCTCTTACAACATACACTGTGGAGACAGGCCAAGAAACAGAAAGGGGATGTTCCAGACATGGGGAAAGAATGTAAGTATTGCTGTTTTACATTTGAAGTAATGTTGGTTTAACAGGGTTTGTGTGGATATGGCTGTTCAACATGATTTAAAGTCTGGCATGACAGTGTTATGTGGTTGAGGAAACTCTCACTTGTAGGGCTATCTGCAGATTGACCAGTTTTGAGTCTTAGATGTGGTGTGTGACTCACACATTTCCTATCTTTAGAAATGCAGTAACATACTCTGATGATTGCAGTCAGTATATGGTGACATCCATGTGTGTTACTGACTTCATATCCATCAGAAGAGATATGTCACAGCAAACCCTGTTACACCAGGAATGTCCTCAGTTTGTCACAGCAAATATGACGATATTGGCCCAGTGTTCGTGCCTCTGTCCCCCAAATCTGTCACCCTTTGTCCATATGTCATGCAGTAAAAGGTGCATATATACAATATATCATTATTTACTGAGATCATTCCTGATAACAAGCCAGTGAAATATCAGACTGCTAGACATGTTATGTATAGTAGGCCTTATATTTGAGGACAAAACCTGGACATTCTGTTGTAGTCTGTACAGTACTGAGGTCTGTGTACTTATGGTGATTGTTGACAGAGGGTCAGTATTGTGCAGCAGTGTATTGTGAATATGTTACTTGGCCTGTGTGCAGACTGTGGTAGATGTCAGTGTTTTTGGTCCTGTTCTAGCTAACATTGCATGCTTCTCCAGTTTCTGGTACCCTATCAGACTGAGACATGTCAGATACCATAGTCAGGCATAAGACTACACTATGAATTGGGCCAGTATATGTAGGGTTAGTGTATGAGTGGAAATATGAGGATGGTTTTGTTCACACAGTCCATATACTGTGCTATTAATTAGACTTACCATAATGTGACTGTGACTGTGTTGAGATTGGTTGTCGGTATGCACTTTCACACTGGTGTTCATAGGTAGATATTAGGCTATTGGTTCTAGGACCTATATACACCAAGCCAAAAAGGTACCCTGGCTTTCGCCACCCAAGAAAATTATTTTCCTGTTCCCCTGTCGAGCAGAGCCACAGAAGTGATCCCCAGGGTGAATTTCCTATCTCCCATCCAATCATCAAGATTTTTCTTGAAGAGTGCTAATGAGAAGATTTGTTTTATATAGATAGTTAGTTTGTTCCAGAGTCTGGGAAGTATCTGGGACAGCAATCTATCCCTCCAGCATATTGTGTTTATTGTGGTGACAAGGTTTAGTCCTAGTCAGAGTGATTGGGATTTCTTTAAGTGGAGCATGTCCAGCAGCTCTGGGTTTGACATAGCTTTGTATGTTAGGCAGAGATTGCCTCTGAGTAGGCGATATGCGACGGAGTAAAGCTGGAGCTTTTTGAGATGGTCTGCATTAGGCATCTGTTTGAGGCCAGTAATCCTCTCTGTGAGGTATGTCTGCGGCATTTCCAGTTGTTGTAGATGCCTTGTGAGGTACATACAAAAAGGGGTGCTGTATTCTATAATGGGTCTAATGAGTGATGAGTAGAGGGGAACAATGACCTATTTTTTTCCTGAATGAGAAACCTTTTGTGATGAGGTGTGCCATGTAGAAGGATTTCCTGACTACTGTGGCAATGTGACTATCAAAGGAGAGACTACTGTCCAACTGTGTCCCAAGGTCTCTTATCACACTTTTGATGTTAAGTAGACTACCGCCTATGTGGTAGTTCATGGGTACAGAGTTTTTACCAAAAGGGATGACAATGCACTTTTTGGCATTGAGCTTGAGGCCATGGCTTTGACATCAGGCATCTGTCTCAGTGTGGCCCATTTGTAGGATGTCCACATCATTAGGAGTTGCGATTATGGTTCCTAGTTTGCAGTCATCTGTGAACTTCGTTAGCCAAAGACCTTCTGTGTTAGCCTGTACTTCAGAGAAGTAGATACAAAACAGGAGAGAACTCAGGACTGAATCTTATAGTACTCCACTTGTCACTGGTCTGAAATTGGATTTGGAGTCTGTTACTGTCACAGTGTGGGTTCTGTCAGTGAGCCAGTTGGCAACCCACCTTGTGACATAGGGATTTATACCTAGTTTAACAAGTTTATCTATAATTCCAGAGTGGGGGATGGTGTCAAAAGCTTTGGCGAGATCTAGATAGGCTGTGTGAACCACCTTACCCTCATCTACGGTTTTGGTGACTGCCTCAAGGAAGTCTAGCAGGTTTAAGAGACATGATCTGCCTTTTACAAACCCTATCTGGGTGGGTTCCAGAGTTTGAAGATTACCAATTTCATTGTTTATAAATTCCATGATGATACGTTCCATAGCCTTGCAGACCAGGCTTGCAAAGTTAATGGGGTGGTAGTTCCCAGGGTCCGTGGTGGCTTCCAATTTGTGGAGTGGGATAACTGTCACTGTGTGCCATTCGGTGAGCACAAAGCCTGAGGTGAGTCTATAATTGAACATGGTACTTGGGTGGGGTGCCAGTTCATTCTGTAGTTCATGTAGAACACAGCCTGGGATATTGTCAGGCCCCATGGATGCTGTGTTCTTGGCTTTGGAGAATGTGTTTTTTTACCTGTGCAGCCATGATTACAGGAACTTTGCATTTTTCCGGTATAGAGATGGGCCCTTTAGGGGGTGAGAGGGGGTAAGTTAGCACTGAACCTATCTGCCAGGATGTTGGCAATATCAGTTGGTTCTGTATATTTAGTGCCATTGTGCTGTAACATAGAGCAGATCTGAGTGTTGCCTGTGAGATTCTTGGCATAGCTATAGAATGCTTTGTGGTTGTCTTTAGAATCAGTGGAGATTTTGTTTTCGTAACTGTCATTACTCTGTTAATCTGTGCTGTTACATGCCTGTAGTGCCTGCTATATTTGCAAGTACACATGTATTCCCCTATAGGAAACTTGGGTCCGTGTTGTGGCAGTCTGCCTGTAGTTTACACAGTGCTTTGTGACATGCCTAGCAGCTCAGTGCATTTACCTAGTGTGATGTTATATCCAGATATTTGTCAGATGTACTGTTGCCTGGCCACCATATGTGTTGTGTATTTCTGAAAAAGCAGTGGGATACTGTGAAGATGTATGTTACTAATGAGTGGAAAGTATGTGGGCTTGGAACCTCTGCTCCTCCAGTTAATATGTGTTAAGAGAGACAGGAGGGTGTGAATGCATCAACTGTGTGAGCTTATCTATTCCAGTATTTGTGTGATATCCTCATTTTCATGGCTGTAAACATCCACTTTGTCAGGCTTGGTCCACACATCTTGCACTAAGGAGTTCTGTGTATACCTCTGGACTGACAAGATTGTTTTAGACTGTCCATGTTTATTGGTCATATTTCTGCTGTATTCCACAGGATCATTACTGTGATTTGTGTGGTACTTCACTATGATGATTTTATGATGTTTGTCAGTAACTGATGGCGTACATGCCAGTATCAGAAGAAGTGACTTCCTACACAATATGTCTGTTTATTTTATTTTTATTTATTTTACATTTGTTGACTGGGCTAGTCCAACTGGATACATGTCCATTTTCAGTGGAGGCCGGGGGAAAAAAGCTCCACATTCCAGAAAAAAGATCACGATAACATAAGTACATTACAAGATTTAACAAATTTAACTAGTAAATACATTTTAGCTAAGAGAATACTAGTAAATTCATTTTAGCTTAAGAGTAAGGAAAAAGTATTCTAAGCTAACAAATCATGTATGGATATACATACAACCAAAAACAGTAGGTGAGTAACACTGAGCACTATTTGAACTTTTAGTTGGTTTTACAGACAAAGATGTCAATAGAAAGGAATAGCTAGTTTTGTGTAAGTGAAAAGAATAGGGTCAAGAGACAGTGGAGGAAGTTAGTCTGGGTTTGCACAGGGGCATAGCCAGTGAGATTTAAGGTATGGCTTGAGATTGGATTTAAATAGGGTAGTAGAAGGTAGGGAGGTAAGATCAGTAGGGAGGGAGTTCCAGGTTTTACCCACCATGTTAGAGAATAAAGAAACTCCATCCAGGTTGTTGGTTTTACATATCTTTACCATTATTTTGTTTGAAGAGCGCAGGGTTTTCAGGTTATTGTATGGGGTGATTAGATTGGTTAGTATTGGAGTAGATGTAGGATGGAACAGTATCTTATAGGCAATAGTTAGCTGGTTTGATAGGATAAGATTTGACAATTCTAACCACCCTAGTTGATTAAGATTGTTACAATGACGGGTTCTATAGGTAGAACCAGTTGCAAATCTGGCAATATTATTGTAGGAGCTTGCCAGCTTGTTCAGATTGCTTTTGCATAGTTTGGTATAGATTGGGGAAGCATATAGCAGGGTTGAGATAAGGTGGGTCCGGGCAATAGCGGTCCTTGCTAGTGGGGTAAGAAAGGGTTTGATCCTATAAAGGGAACCTAGTTTTTTGTTTACTGTTCTTATAGTGTTGTTAATATGTGGCTCAAAGGTGAGGTGGTTGTCAATAAGTACTCCAAGTAGTTTTGTAGTAGAGTCTGGAGATATGATTGTACCATTGCTAGATGTGATTGTGAAATGTAGTGGGGAGCTCTGCTGGTGGGAGTAAGTAGTAGCATTTTTGTTTTTTTTTGGGTTCAGGATAAGACATCATTGAAGGAGCCATTTCTCTACTGTGTTAAATGTGTCTTGGGTTAGGGAATGCAGTTGTGAAAGTGAGGATGCTGAGCATATTAGTGTAGAGTCATCCGCATATTGGATACAGGTGACTTGAGGTAGAGCAGTGTGTACGTCATTAGTAAAAATAGAAAAGAGGAGAGGACCCAATATGGAGCTTTGAGGGACTCCAAGGGCAATTGGTAAGTGGGAAGACAAGTTATTTTCCCATAGTACAGTCGGTTGCCTATTATTTAGATATGATTGGAACCATTGAATAGCAAGTGGATCCAGTGAGAAGTTGCCACGTATGTTTATGAGTAGCTGGTGGTTGACCATGTCAAAGGCTTTTGACAGATCAATGAAGAGGGCTGAGGAAAGAGTGTTACTATTACGGTTTTTATTAATGACATCTGTGAAGGAAAGAAGAGCAGAAGAGGTGCTATGAAATGGTCTAAATCCATGTTGGCAGGTAGCTAACAGGTTGTTTGCTAGGAGGTGTTTTAATGGTTGCTTATGAATGCATTTCTCCATGATTTTAGGCAGAGGGGATAATATGGCTATAGGCCTATAGTTAGAAAAGTCTTTGGAATTACCACCTTTATACAGGGAGATAACATGTGAGATTTTCCAAATAGTTGTAATAGTTCCTTCAGAAATAGTTCTGTTAATCAGGATGGATATGGGGTAGGCTATAGTGTTGGCTGCTTTTTGCAGGTATTCTCCAGTTAATAGTTCAGCAGAGAGGGTGGTGGGTTTAAGTTTTTGATTAGGGTGCAGACAAAGGATGTAGGAACGGGTTGGAATTGAAATGTTGGGGGGCTATTAGGGATAATATTAGAAGGAGATGCAGTGTTAGTGGATAGCTGATTGGCCGATGATTGAATGGGTCTGTGAAGAAAGTGTTAAAAGAATTGGCAATTTGGTTGGGACTAAGGAGATTGGAGCCTGAGGGGGTGGGTATGATTGAGTGACCTGGGTGCAGGAGTTTGTTTATACCTGACCAGAAGTTTTGAGGTTTGTTTTGGTTGGTCTGCTGGAGTTGGCAGTAATAGTTTCTTTTATCTGACAATATGGCTTTTTTAGTTTCATTTCTTAGTTGTCTAAATATTAGTTGATCTGCCAGGTTTTTGGTTGTACGCCAGGTAGCCCATTGTTTGTTTCTATGGAGGATTTTTTGTTTGGTAATTCTGGTGAGCCAAGGGGCTGGTTTAGACCTAGTTCTTACTATTCGAGTTGGGGCATGGTAGTTTAGAATGGTTAAAAATTTAGAGTTAAAGTATTTAACAGCATTGTCTAATGGAAGGTGTTTCAGGGGTGACCAGTCACAAGCTACAAGTTCTTTTAGAAAGCTGTCAGTGTTAACATTTTTATTACAACTTATTTTCTTGTATATGGTTCGGTTTGGCATATCAGATGTATACCTGATTAAGAAGATGAGTGAGTGGTCACATATCTTCTGGAAGGGTCCCTACTTTATAAGATTGGTTTTGACTGTTTGTAAGAATCCAATCTAGGATGCTGTTGTTATTATTATGTTTATTGGTTCTAGTGGGGAGTGTAATGTTGACACAACTCCTGTTACTGAAGCAACATTCTACATTTATACCTGCCATAATCATATTACATTCCCTTGCACTAAGAGGTTGTGACTTATGGTGCTGAGGTATGACTCCACTGCATGTTATTGACATATGTTTTATATATATATATATATATATATATATATATATATATGTGTGTGTGTGTGTGTGTGTGTGTGTGTGTGTGTGTGTGTGCGTGTGTGTGTGTGTGTGTGTATGTACATGTATACATATGAGTGTTGTATATACCTTCCCAGATGTATCTCACCATATTTATCTGATGTGTATATTTATATATAAAAACATGACTGATTCAGCACTATTTTCACATACAAGTACTAAACAACTGTAGTAGTCAAAACAGTTGTTCACTACTATTCAGTATGTGTACTGAATGATACATTTGAAAAAACAATAGACATCTTCACAGCTCAGATGGCTTACTGATTTACTGCTGTGGCTATAGTGTACATGGTCCTGGGTTCAAGACTTATAAGGGCTGTTTATTTTGGTGCTAGGCAGAACAAGGACTGTTGGATACAGAGTGGTTAAGGCAGTTTTGAGCAGCTTTAAGTGGGTGTGTGTGGGTTTGCATGGCGGTAAGCGGTACTAACATGCAGTTAAATGAAAAGGGGCTTACACAGTGTTGGCTTCGCTTACCAGTGCGCAAATCTGCTTAGCATTTACATTTAAGCAATGCTTACACCTGCTAAGCATAGCTCAACCCTGGTAACCAGTGATCACATTCCAGTCATAAAATAGCAGGGTAATGACATCTTTAATAAGTGAATTTAATTCCATATACATAACATGCTTCTATGTGCTGTCATTATAGTAGCAGGGGAGGTGAGTATACTGTATGGGACACCTAAGTATACATGGCTAGTACAACAATCTTTTCTCTTTGTACGTGGTTCATACATGGGTAGTATTCCAGGTTATATGCAGTCACACTTGCATGTACTACTTTTAACAGTGCTTTTCCAAGTAAGAGTAGATTGCAGATTGTAGTACTGGAACCATACACTCCTGCATACAAACCTAGACTCTGAGTACTGACTATTGTGTCCTTGGTGTGTGAGCTGTATTTTATTAAGTATTTGCTATTGAATATTGATCTGATATGTGGATATTAACTGTAGATTATTATGTGTTTAGGACATGTCATTGAGGGCTACTGTCATGTAGTAATGGCGTACCTATCAGTGTCAGACATCTATATGTCAAAATATTCATCCTAATACATAATCTGTTGGCTAGCTAATTTCAGTCTGTCCTTTGTACAGATGTGCAGATGCCAGGTATCCATCTTGGCTGCTTACAGGCAATCTATGATTGACTGACACTGACATGTCTGCCCAGCTGTGTTTTGAATGCCAAAGCTAGGAAACCCCACCCTGTATGCACCACATGCCATGAATACCTCAACCACACTACCACAGTCAACAGAACATGCTTGGGTACAGGTCTCTAACCCAGACACTGGCCATGTTATGTAATATATGTTGCATACATGTTAATTGGAGCACCTCACTGGCCCTCTGCAAGAGAAAATCAGATGACTGGATGTTGAATTTTACTGTCACCCTGGGGGTCACTCAAGTGGCATCGGTTGATAGATGGCCTGCTGACAAATGTCAGATGGCATGATACCAGTGTACCCACATGCCCTACTCTTCTCATCTTTCCATGGACATTAGCCTGGTACACACCTAGGCGCACCTGCACCTATGAACCCCAGAACTGACAAATGTGTCAGTGTGCATTACTGAGAACAACAGTGTCTGTGTGTTTGTAAACTTGCAGATGACAATACTCTGAGGGCCTTCTCACCCACTACACCCCTCCACTGCCATACTTAGAAAAGGCTGCTTCTGTAATTGATATTAAATGTACCTTGTTACACTTTTCACCCTATGCGCTACCTGAGCTTGCAGCACCAGCATAACACTGTTCTACAAATGGATAGATAGGTGTGGGTTACCCTCTGAGTCCTGGCAAATGTGTGTATGTGTGTGAATGTGCATATTTGAAGGAGACATCATTCTGTGGCCACATGCTCCAAATACAATAAACCTTGCCATACATTATATTGCTAGATTTGTTACAGGTGTTACCTCTAGGACCCACCATTGTATCAACCTAACTCAACTAGGATGGCTGGAGTGGGCCAGTCTTCTCCAATACAACCAACTTATAATAACCCACAAAATACTATACCAACCCGAAAAAACACCAGCACTAAATAAGATCATCAAACCATAGAGCAACCTGAGGTCACTACGCTCTGCTGACAAACTGCTGGTGCAAACAACTAAGAGCATAAATCTGGCTGGGGAAGGTCTACTCGCCAACTCAGTAGGCAAAACTTGGAGTATGCTACCTGCTGAACTTACTCACCAATCCTCCTTAACCCAGTTCAAAAAATCCACAAACTACACTTCCAACAGCATTGGCAGTGTCCCTGTTTAAACCATAACTAATCACCACCTGCTCTCCATAAGCATTTTAATCATATATGCTAATAAGTGTATGCATTCTTGACATGACTTAGCCCATAACTGTGTGTATTATTGTCTGAAATTGAAGCAGCATGTTTATGATGTTGTCTACTATGTTTTATCTATGTTTGTAACCCTACTGAAAACTGCATATTATACTTATCTCTAAATGTTTCTATTGTCCCTAATGTATTTGTCCTCTGCTTTCTGGAGATATTCTCCCTGGGCCTCCACTGAAAATGGACATATATCCAGTCGGACTTTCCCGGTAAACAAATGTAAAATAAATAAAAATAAATTAAAGGATAGTGATGTTGCTGACATTAGGAGAGTCATGACAAACCCTCACTCTACTATCCCTGTGGCATGTGCAATAAATGCATATCCCTGTAGTAGCACTGATTAGATAGACAAGGGGTTGTATTGCAGTCCTAGTCAATGTGTGATTGTGGGTATGTCAGAGCATTATCATGGGTTTTAGTGAGTACAGTATCCAATGTGGGATGTGGGTGCTGGGTATACCTGTCTTTACAGCATGGTACCCCCAGTACATGTTCCAAGGTCCACTGTATGAGGACCGCTTTCACCATCAACCATACAGGTAACTCATTACACTATCCAGCCCAATGATGCATGTGCTGTGTGCAGAATGGACTCACTGACAAGGTAGTTAGCACTGCTAAACCCAGGTCTGTCAAATGTGTCTATGACTCTATGTGTTTATCAATGTGCATATGACAGTATGTCATACTATGTATTGTTCATTAACACCCAGTACATCCTCTATTACCATACTGTACATGGCCTGGTGATGTTCTTCACTTAACAGGAAACTCGGGACACACCCACCCTAAAAACTCTGTGGTGTGTGCAATTAAAGCCAAACACATTAGTAGCAATACGTACCTAGGTAGGGGTTCTACTCTCAGTGTTGCCAGGTAAGTGTATGTATATGTGAAGGGATATACTTTAGTTTTCAGAAAATATATGTCCCAGGAGATCATTTGTTGGAGAACTAACTGGCTAAAGGTAACATTTCAAAGCAATCATCTTATGGAAATACATTCAAGCAAAACTAGTAGTGGATGTGTAAATGCCCTCTTCCCCACTCTACAGCTGTACAGTGATACAGGAGTTGGTATATATATATATACATGAGTGTGGTTGTTGTGGCCACAGCCATTCACATTTGGGGTTATTGTTGTGGGTACCCCCCCCCCCACTTAGTGTGCTGTTATACTGTACAGTTTATGTTAACAGGTTAAGTATTTGTTAATCACACTATGTGTGGTTCTATGCCAAAGTGGGGGGCTGTGCCACCCACACCAGCACACCTATGTTTACCAACACCAAGTCTGCACTACATTGAGGAAGAGGACATATACCCTGCCAGTACCATCATCAATGACATTAAACTGGTGAACGTATTTCCTGATGTGATGTTTTGGCAATTTGGTATGGGTGGAATTACATAAGCCAAAATGAGTTCACTGCAAAATGAAGTACATCCATGTGAACAGTATTCTTTATGTATTACATCTACACCAAATACTGTGTGTGTGTGTATATGTGTGTGTGTGTGTGTGTGTGTGTGTGTGTGTGTGTGTGTGTGTGTGTGTGTGTATGTGTGTGTGTGTGTGTGTGTGTGTGTGTGTGTGTGTGTGTGTGTGTGTGTGTGTGTGTGTGTGTGTGTGTTATTCACAGACATTTGGTGTGTGCCACCCAGTACACTTACAATTGTCCACTGTAGAAGAGGAGCTGACATCAGCCACCATGCACTCACCTGTATACACCCCTCAGACCTATCAGCCATGTGGCACATGCAATGACTGCTATACAGACCTGTTACCTGTGTTCAGCTATACCCAGGATATGACACAGTCAATGAGTCACCACAGTGCTACACCCCTTGTAGGACAGGACAGCAGACCAACATCCTGCTGACACAGACACCTAGAACACAAATAGAATACATTATGGAGACCACAATCAGTCAGTGTTAATAACAGCTATAATTAATTATGGCTGGACAGCTACACACCATGACGTGCAAGCATTAATCATTCCAGCTGAAAACACGTTAAGCAGCATTACATTGCTAAACTTTAGGACATTCACCCTGTGCATCAGAACCATATCAACATGTCCCTGCATCGATGGTATGGATGACAGGAATGCAGCACAGGTATCATCATTTGCACAGGGTGTGTTGCAGGTTTGCCAGAGGCCTAGGCTGAGCTGTTTGGTTGGCATCATGTGTGTGGGTTAGGGGGTTCTTTTTTAAATGGGTTGTGCAGATGTTGTGTGTGTAGGTATGGAGGTGCCATAGCTGTGTTGGTGAAGTGTGTATGTATGCACATACATCTGCCATGTGGCTGCCCTATGCAGGGGTTTGTTGGACAGCTGCAGACCGTACATGGCAGGGTGTACAGTTCACTATCTCTGGCCATGGGAACTGTGATTGCCAGGGGTTTCACGGGCACAACCAGGCAGAAGCACAGATATGTTACTCTCCCCTGATGATGACAATTGTCCACTGGATTCGCGTTCCTTTTGGGACTGGCCTGGACCATGTGCACGTGAACTGCTGTATTGTGGTGGCATGCCCCCTGCAGTGCTGGTGCTGGTACTATCATTAAAGGAGCGGCCGTAAGTTGTTGCACATACATGTAGACTTTCACCTGTTAGGGTTGCTGACCTACGCCCACATGGCCACTGCCCTACTCCTACCACATGCACTACCACAGACACCACATGGTTGAGGATTCCCACCATCTCACCCAACCGTCAATTCAGGACCTCTGCAAAATAACGGTGGGCACCTGCAAGATCATGGATGTTGTCAAGTACAGCAGAATGAGTAGCCTTCTTGAGCCACAGACTCTGTCTTGTGTAACATTTCATATGTGCCTCTGCCTCCATGACAGCCTAAACATGTATCTGTTGACACCTGCTGTGGCCAGCAGCCCTCCTATGAGCACCCCTGTACATCTGCCTGTGTGGTACCTCACCGGTCATCCAGCTATGGCTGCTGTGTGCAGACACACTTGCCATAGTCCCCACACTATCCTGTCCCATGCCACCCTCCCAACAACTGTCCCTCATCTATGGTCACTGGTGATGAGGTATGTATGGGCACTGAGACTGTGTGCGGGAATGGGGTATATTAAAGTTGGATGTCAACTGATGGCACAGCTTCAGCCCCTGACAACCCTGCCTGTGCCTCACCATGCCTATCATCATTGTCAGAGTCTGTATAGACACTAACATCAGTTTGCCTGCAGGCGGGACCCTGACCCAACTCACCACCTGTGGGGGGCAAACAAAAAATGTCATTTAAGACCTGTACATTATGGTTTACCTCTACACACACACACACACACACACACACACACACACACACACACACACACACACACACACACACACACACACACACACACATTTACAGGTGATCTGGCACAAAGACATTATGCAGACCTCTCATTATCCAACAGTCAACATGCATGACATATGGCACTCAACAGCATGGACTGCAGCCATACTCAATCCTTGTTACCAATATTATACTTCTCTGTGATGCATGAATTGTGTTAGTAGGTGATGCCCCTTTCCCTGGAACACACTGCATCCATGTACACAGTATTGCTGTGCACCTGTACAGCACACTGGCATGTACTGTGCACAATACCTCACGAGTGTACACACTATTGCTGAACATGTATATGTGTGGCAGTTATATTTGCTTTGTTGCTCACAGCCCCTATGATATGAGGACTGATGCCAATAGTTAATGCCTGACCTATGATTTGCAGATCTCATCATCAGCAGTGCATGTATGAGCAATAAAATCTGAACACACTGACAACCTTCATAGCTTAATGTGGATATGAGGAGTGTCACACCCTTGTTGACATGTCAGCCTCTTTCATGATATGCAATGGGGCCACAATAATGCATATGTTAACATTACACAGCTGATATGTGACATATGACCTGTGAAATTCAATGCAGTATCAAACAAATGTGTTAGTCATGCAGATGCTGAATGAAATGCATAGAATATGTGGGTTGCATAAGTGTGCACAACCTTAACACAATGGTTTGTTACAGCACCTGTTAAGTGAACTACAGCAGTCACTATTTCTGGAAGGGGTATACTAGCATGACCAATCTTCACTTGCCATTATTTGGTCACTCTGCCCTACAAATGTCCCCCAACTCTGCCAGATTGCAAGGTCAGCTCATGTACACAGCCCTTGGAGTTCACACAGTACCTTCACTATTGTTGTGGAGTCAGGGTCATGTCTGGCACAATTCATGACCTTGACTGTGTTCAGATACAGCCATTCTTAATGAGCTTTGGATGTATGCTTCAGTTCACTGTTGTGTTCCAGGATGACACCCCTCCCCATCCTCAGCCTTACTGCAGATGCTTGACAACTATGGCCCACACATGAGTGTAATTATGCAGTGTTCCAAAGTCTGAATGCCATGTCTACTGGCCTAGTTCCTGCTAATAAACAGCAAACCTAAAGATGTTAAAGATGTGCACTGGCACCAGGAAGGTAAAAACGGGGATGGTGGCCCTGAGGTGGAGTGAAGTGTTACTTGTGCACCACATGTATCTTTATGAATACTGTCAGTAGGTTTCAACCTTGGTTTCATGACACCATTACACATTGCAATACATGTCTTTGGGAGTCCTGATGTTATGCATATGCTACCTTTATTGAGCCTTGGATGATGTTTCCTGTGGAACAACTCTTCTGTCTGATTACCCTAACCCATAGACCACACTTATGCAGATTCAAGGCAATTGTTGGCACAGGTACTGCACAGGCAGTACTTGAAAGACATTCTTGCAAGTCCCTCAGTGTTGCTGCATGTTTCTGGGCAGCCTCCATGACCAGTTTGTAACATGTGTTATCATCTGTTTTGGATGGGCATCTGTTTATTTTCTACATTAACGTTGTCCCATACTTCATACACACACATACATGACTGTCTGCACTGTTTGCCATGGTATATGCAATGGTGAGGTAAGGCTACTTTTCCCATCCCTGAGTGCGAACTTTCAGATATGGGATCCATTTCATGGTTTGTAAGATGTGTGCAAGCCACAGCCACCTATGTTGCAGGTGAGTGGGCAAATGTCATGGACATATTTCTAGGACAGCAGACCATTACTTGGTGTGACATTGAGGCCCTATACTTGATGGAAGGTGTGTACTCAAGAAGTGTGAATGCTGTCAGTACCTCACAAGCTGCTTCCACAATATGTTATTTGGAGTGTGTGCACACATATGCTTCCAGTGTTTGTTAAGGTATGTATTCCCCATATTTGTTGTCCTAACATAGGATTCCATATTACGCATTCATTGTTCATGTTAGGATCACATTACAGGTTGTAAAATGTGTGGAATGTGGTATTGTGATTTGCTGTTGTTTATATCAGAAAGAATTGCCATTGTAATAGTGGTGTATACACTGCTGTAGCCACTGTATAAGGGTAATGTTTCAGACATGTCCCTACTGTAGGCCATTTGCCCCACCATTATGTTCATCTCTGTCCACATATCTTGCACTGCAGGTTGTTAGGTATACTCCAGGACTCTTACATACCCTTCAGATATGTCATAATGGTTGACCACTGTGATGCAGTGCAGTTAACAGCAAAAATAAGTGAACATGTACAGCATGCATTATGGGTAGGTGTGTTAAATGTGTGCATGGTAAATAGCATGGCCATAACATGGCCAGTGTGTTGGAAAACCTGAACAAAACAACTCCATTCTCACCAGCTACAGGCTGTAGCCCCAGTTGTATATCAGAGGGACCTAAATAGTTGTGTGAGAGATGCAATGTCAGTAGCCACACCTGTGGCATTGGTACAGGATAGGATCAGCATTTCAGCACATCAACAGTGCACACTTACAATACTAGAGATTATGCACATCTGGTCATTACTACACTGCAGCAACAGACTGTCATATCTGACATATGCATGTAGATACTTTACAGATGAAAATGGATAAGCAACAGTGGTCTACTAATGTGCCCTAGAGCCTTACCTGCACGCTCCTCATCCATTGTGTGGGTGGCACCCACCTCCACAATGCTGTCTTCAGTTTGCTGGCTTGACTGGTAGGTGGGTGTTCCAAGGCTGGCGAGGAGCTCCTCAGCATGTATCAGTGGGGGATGGATGGTATGAAACCCACCTGTGGCTAGCTGCTCCCTCCTAACTGCAGCGGCATGCTAATGGGCATGGTGGATCAGATCAGTGCAGTGATGCTGCACCTGCTCATAATTGCGGTTGTGCAGGCCGACATCATTTACCCTGTGGACGGGCTTGTTCTTCAGGGTGGTCCTCTCCTGCAGATCCTGGGCCTTGCGCCCAAAGAGAATGGCACGATGGACTATGAGGAACTGGATTATAGCATCATTTTCCAGGAGTGTCAGAGGGCCTCAAACAGTTGTCCACGTGTACATCAACAGTGGGCATTGCTTGCAAATAATCCTGACTATACCATAACACTGTAAGCTATCATGGGTTGTACATCTTGCATTACACTCCTGGCCCTGACCTGTCCAATTCTCCCAATGTTGGACATTTAATGGCATACTCCACTACACATCATTAATTTCTGTGTAGAGGGATGATAGTGGCCATCTTCCATGAGGATGGTGTCATGAGTGTGTTTGACTGTAGTGTGTGAAGAGACTGTGGGCACATGCCTGTGTTCATGTAGGAGGCAAACTGTGATGTTCTCATGCCCCATGGAGACTGGCTGTTGTTGCTATCAGTTGGCATTATGTCCATGCTCACCACTGATGTGAGCAGGAGTGTGGGTGATGTCCATATCCCCCTCTACTACTGTTGTGGACAGGGTGTCGCTGTTCCTGCCTATCCTGTCTGATGCAGGTTGCCTGCATCCATAGCATGTGTGTACCCCAGTACAGGTTGGCTTGTGTTACTGGCTCTGAGATTGTGTACATATGTGTAGTAATGGCTGCAACTGGCCTTGATGGTTTGCATATGTTTGATTTCTAGTCATAGTCAGCCTTACAGGAGGTCACCTGTGAACCTACATGCTTGCTCAGATAGAGGTTCACTTGCTTCCAAGCTGTGGTCTGTACCTATGTGTCCCTGTACATCCATTATAGCAAGCTATTCTGTGTTTTGTGTCTTTGTGGTGTCCACCAAGGGGGATTACAGTATTGTTGATGGAGGATGGGTGTACAGGTAAGGTACTGCTGATTCCATATAGCTACAGTGGATATGAAGTGTACACACCCGTTACAATGCATGGTAATTGTGCAATTGGAAAATAACCCCGCAAAAGTACAAGTCAACACAATCCCCACCTGTGATGTGTCTTATAGCCTGCTCAGTTCAATAGGGAACATGACAACCTATCCTGTTGAAACATATAGGTTCATAGGTGTATTCTAAGCTAATGGCCTTGGAACCTTTATAAGCCTAGCCCATAAGATTACCCTGCATTGTGCCACCTGACCTTAGTTTCCAGTGCCTCTGTCGAGTAAAGCCACTGGAGTTATCCCTGTGGTGAATTTTCTATTTCCCATCCACTCATCAAGATTCCTCTTGAAGAGTGCCAGTGAAGTGCTCTACTTGACATGTCTAGAAAGTCTATTCCATAGTATGGCAGTCTCTGGGTTATGAACCTGTCCCTCCAACAAATTGAAGTTATACTCAGTACAGCAAGCCAGTTGAATGTGTGTGCACACACTTACACTTGTGTGTTGTGTAAACTACTGCTGAGATGATTACAGCATCCATTTGTCTTTGTTTGTACTCTTATGTCATATCACATCTTCACTTGCCAATGGCTGCTCACCTTCCATGAAACAGCTATGTTTTTTTTTTCAATAGAATTGTACTGGTTATGAGTGACATTTGAGGTGAGAAATGTTTTGACATGTCTTCCTGTGGTCTCATTGGCATACAGCACACAGACTCTGCATTCCAACAGGGGTGTGTACACTTTTATATCCAGTGTGTATGGGTGTTGATATAGCTATTAGTGGTAGGCATGGACAGTGGGTCATAACACAGTTGTACACTCCTCTAATTACTACGTGATAAACATGCCTACTGTAGTACCCATATAAGTGTCATAGCAATGTAGCAATCAGTAGCAGTACACATTTTATTTTGGTGTATGCAGTGACAGTGATATTACACACATGTGCAACATGTACATCCTATTTTCTGGACTGCTTGTGACCCATGTTATTACTTTTGTGCCTTTCAGCTGAACATGCGCATACATACACATGCTCAGGGGATATCTGGTACACATTTGTATTCTATGTCATTATGGAACACTGTATTTACAGTCTTGCAGCTCAGACATATGTCACAACCTGTTATACGAGGACTTCTGGTCATTAGTCCACCTCACTGGGTGACAACATAGGGAAGTCAGTTTTGAAAACTTATCAATATTGCTGCCATAACATATCAATATAGCTGCCGTAACACAAGTATATGTGTAAGTGACTACAGCTATCTGTCACAACTGTGAACTTTGTCCAGAAGAACACTGTACAGTTGAATGTTATTAATTCAATATATCACACGCAGTTTAACGCACACATCTGCAACAGTGCTTTACTATGCTCATGCCCTATATAGGTCTCCTAGATGTACAATACAAACAAGTAGAATACTCATATAGGCTCATAGATTGGTACTAGGCTATCAGCCCTAGGGCCTATACAAGCCTAGCCAAACTATTCCCCCGATATTTCTTCCCACAATATTTACTTCCCTGGACCCCTGTCTAGCAGAGCGACTGATGTGATCCCAGGGATGAATTTCCTATCTCCCATCCAATCGTCAAGGTTCCTTTTGAAGAGGGCCAAGGAGGCACTCTGCTTGACATGTATGGGCAGTTTATTCCAGAGTATGGGTAGTCTTTGGGTCAGGAATCTATCCCTCCAGCATGTTTTGTTCATTGTGATGACAAGGTTTAAATCCTTGGAGCATGTGGCTCTGACGGATTGGGATTTCTTTAAGTGGAGCATGTCCAACAGCTCAGGGTTTGACATGGCCTTGTATGTTAAGCAGAGATTGCCTCAGAGTAGAGAATAGGACACAGAGTATAGCTGGAGTTTTTTGAGATGGTTAGCATAGGGCATCTGCTTTAGGCCTGTGATTCTTTTAGTGAGGTATTTCTGCGACCTTTCCAGCTGTTGCAGATGTCTTGTGAGGTACATACCAAAAGGGACATTGTACTCTATAATGGGTCTAATGAGAGATGAGTACAGTGAGACAATGACCTCATTTTTCTGGATGAAAAGCCCTTAGTGATGAGGTGTGCCACATAAAAGGATTTCCTGACTGTTGTGGCGATGTGGTTATAGAAGGTGAGACCACTGTCCACCTTTGTCCCTAAGTCTCTCATCACACTTTCGGTGTTTAATGTACTGCCACCTATGTGGTAATTCATGGGTACATGTTTTTTCCCAAAGGGGATAACTATACATTTCTTGGCATTAAGCTTGAGTCCATGGTTTTGGCAGCAAGCATCTGTTTCTGTAAGGCCCTTTTGTAGAATATCCACATCATTTGGGGGATTCAATAATGGATCCCAGTTTGCAGTCATCTGCAAACTTTGTTAGCTAGAGTCCCTTAGTGTTGACCTGTACTTCAGAGAAGTAGATGCCAAACAAGAGCGGTCCCAGGACTGAAACCTGAGGTACTCCACTTGTCACTTGTCTGGAGGTGTATCTGGAGTCAGCTACTTTTACAGTCTGGGTACTGTCAGTAAGCCAGTTGGCAACCCATCGAGTGACATAGGGATTTATACCCAGCTTAGTAAGTTTATCTATGATTCCAGAGTAGGGGATGGTGTTGAAGGCCTTGACCAGGTCCAGATAGGCTGCATGGACCACCTTACCCTCGTCCACAGCTCTGGAGACTGATTCGAAGAAGCCAATCAGGTTCAAGAGACAAGATCGGCCCTTCATGAACCCAAACTGGGTGGGGTCCAGTGTTTGAAGGTTACCAATGTCTTTGTTTATAAGTTCCATGATAATGCATTCCATGCCCTTGCAGATCAGGCTCATCAGACAGAGGGGACAGTAGTTCCCAGGATCCAAGGTAGATCCCTCATTGTGGAGTGGGATAACTGTAGCTGTGCGCCACTCAGTGGGCATGAAGCCTGAGGTGAGGCTATGATTAAACATGACACTTAGGTGAGGTGCTAGTTCATTTTGTAGTTCATGTAGTACACAGCTTGGGATGCCATCTGGTCCCATGGATGTTGTATTCTTAGCTTTGCAGAGTGCGGTTTCTACCTGTGTGGCCGTGATTACTGGAATTTTGCAATCTTTTGGTATTGAGATGGGCCCTATAGGGGGTGAGAGGGGGTGAATTTGGCACTAAATCGATCTGGCGGGATATTGGCAATATCCTTGGGCTCAGTATATTTAATGCCATTCTGTTGTAGCTCAGAGTAGATCTGAGCATTGCCATTTAGATTCTTGACATAACTAAATAATGCCTTGTGGTTGTCTTTGGAATCTTTGGCAATTTTATTTTTGTACCTAGCTTTGAAGGATTTTATGAGGGATCTCAGGGAGTTTTTTCATCCTGGGATTTTCCTCTTTTCTGCAATAGTTTCTTCCTTCTGTTGTACAGTTTGTTTATGGCAGGGGACCACCAGATTGGCTTCCATTTTTTGGAGGAGAATATCTTGATTCTATTTAGGATGGCACAATTCATGCACGAGTGGATGTGCTCATAGTGCTTTAGTGTAGGATTCAGCAGTTGAATTTTCAGCTCACGCCTGCATCGGTGCCATGAAGTTTGTCACTTCTGACTTAAGTAGCATGAAGTTGGCTTTGGAAAAGTTTTTTACAGAGGTTTCCTTACTGGGGGGTGGGGTGGGATGTGGATGTCAAGGGTGATTTGCTTATGGTCAGACCTGACCAATGAAGGGGTGACCACTGGTGTGGAGCATCTATCTCCCATGATGGTAATGACCAGGTCTAGGATATTGGAGCCCCTGGTGGGACAATGGATTAGTTGATCCAGGGTGTTGGAATTTATGAATTCCAAGAACCGTTGGGGAAAGGTGTTGGTACCCAAGTCGTTTTCCCAGTTAATGGCAGGGTAGTTCAAATCACCCAGTATTAGGGTGTTTGGTTCTATCTTAATATTTTCCAGTATGTTTAGAAAGGTGTAGTGAGAACCTTGGAGCATGGTGGGGGATCTGTAGCAAGCTACAATTTGGATTGCAGTCTTACCTAGTGTTAGTTGCACATGGAGAATTTCAGATGCATTGTGTTGGGCAACTAGCCTGGAGGTGTGAATATCCTTGATGAATATGGACACTCCTCCACCTTTAGTGTTTCAGTCTTGGTTTGGTGGCCAAAACGTGTGGTAAGAGTTGTAGCCTGGTAATGCAGGTGTGCTCTCTGGAGTCTTGAACCAGGTCTCAGTTACTGCACAGATATCGATGTTCACCATTTTTAGGAGTGCCTAGAGAGAGTGCATTTTGAGGTTTAGACATCTAGCATTGAGTAGCATTACCTTCAGATTTTGCATGCTTGTATCTTTTATGGTGGTGGTTTTGTCCTTTGAACCTTGCCTAAAAAAGGCACTATAAGGGTGGCAAGAGCTTTAGCCAGTAACCTGAATGCCAGAGGTGACAAGTGCAGACCATCTCTGGCAAAGCATCATGGTTTGTCAATCATGTTGTCCTAGGCAGACAGATACTGGATCCCCTTTGAATGACACCAAAAACTTAGCAAATTGTTGAAGTCAATCATTTTGTCCTTATACTATGGTATTATTCTGGTTAAAGACCGGATGCTACTTAGGACTAGGATCATACCTGCCTGAGCCACATGGTCTGAGAGCTCTCCCATGTCTCTTTTCATGTAGTTCAGGGAGGTACATCTCAAGTCATTCACTCCAACATGGACAATGACAGAGTCGTATTTGTACTTGTTGTGGAGTGACGAGTGCATGCATTATGTGGTGGATCCTGGCACCCGACAGGCAGCTGACAGTAATTTTCTCCCTGCTCAGCCTGGTGAGAGAGACATCAGTGTGCCTGACTATAGAGTCACCTATGACTAAAGTGGTGGATACGTTGTCTTGCCTTAGGGGCTGTTGTTGGGTGGCACACTGGTGTTGTGAGCTATGTGTCACTTTGGGTGTGACTGGTGTTTGTTTGCATTTCAGCTTCGGAGGTCCCTGTTGCTTGGGCAGGTTAATGTTAAGGTCCTTCGCATATGTGTGTTTAGTGTTGCTATGTGTGGGTGTTTGTGGTGTGGGTTTTGAGGGCTATGTGTTGCTTGAGGTGTAGTGCAGGTGTTAACCTTCTCCTCTTGACTGTCTAGCACAATCTTGGCTGGAGAGAGCTTTGCTTCCAATTTGGCTATGTAAGTGCATCTCTCACAGGTTGTAGTGTTGGGTGGTAGGAGGAGAGGGTTGTCTGTGTACATAAAGCAGTTGCTGCATTGCCCCAGTATGCTCAGATTCACCAGGTGGACAGGAGAAATCACTGGAAGCTGACCCTTGGACATGCCTGCTTAGGTGCTTTTTTGTAAAGTACAAGAGCTGTTTTCCCTTACCTTTGCAAGGTACTTTGCAATTATAGGTTGTTTAGTGCCTACGATTAATTTCTCCTTATTAACAAGGAGAGTTAAGATCTTGTATCAGTTTAAGGCTTCCTAGTGCTTTCCAGCAGGTTACAGAGCAAGTGCTAGTCACAGGTGTTCAGATTTTAATGCTACTACTGAGAAACCAGCTAGTTCTAAGGGAAGATTTGAAGAGCAGACTTCCTGGCACCTGGAATAGTTTAACTGTAGCCCCGCAGTGCTGCATGATGCAAAAAATATGCAAACACAGGTGTTTGTAAGCCAGAAAGTTAAAATGGATAGAAATGAGCCCAAAATGGCTAATAAAATTACAATTACAGAGCTGGAAACCACTCTTTGAGTGTTAGATAGGCAGCACAATGTTCACCACTACTACTGGTAATCAGTAGGACTTCCATCTACCACAGCATGGTCTGGATAGCTCTGAACACAGAAAATAAAGTCCTGAAACCAACAAAACCTGTGATTTGGACTATACTAGCTGGGTTTCTTTTGGTTAAGACAGACTAAACAATGCAATAATACAGTAAATAAACACAGAAAAGGCTAACACACTTGAGGGTGTAGCCCTAAACAGTAAATGCAATTAAAACTCTACAAAATTAGCAATTTAAAACTTTTTGAATGAAGCAAGGCAAGTGCACAACTGAAAAATGAATTAAGAGGCAGTAATACAGTAGAATAAGTAGCTAGTCTACATATACAGAAAAGTCTATACATATATAGAAAAACAGCTAAAACACACTAAAACATTTCAGATACAGTGCAACCTCGAGCACTTGAGTTGTAGCAATATTAAGGCAAGTACAGTTTTAATAAATGCACTAAAATATTCTTTATATTTCCAAAATGTTTGAGAAGCACAGTCAGAACACAAGGAGATTCAGGCATTTTTTTCTTTTGTAAGAAAGGGAGAATGAGGAACAGAAGGAAAGAAACTAAGTGGGTTGGCCTTCTCAGATGTTCTCTCTGTATTAGGTAGAATGAATTAATGACACTAGACTGGGAGGAGTGTCCCAGATCAAATTTACATAGCGGTGGGCAACTGCAAAGCCACCAAGTATACCAAAGCTAATTGCCTACACTCTTTTAGACAGTAAATACTACATAAATGTTTATCACAGCAGTGAGCCACAAAAATGAAAGTTTTTAAATAGATAAAGGAGCAAGTAAT